>NW_004524791.1:879186-910883 GCF_000260255.1 Octodon degus
GAGGGGCTGCCCAGAACAGAGGGTGGCAGGTGGGATAGCTCTGGACTGGAAAAATGGGAACATGAGGGCTCCCATGGGGATGGGGTGATGGGATGGGGTTGGTTTTGGGACAGCGGAGACCAGCGTCCCAGAGCACTTGAGAGTACGGAGAGCTTGGAGCCACAGCCTGGGACCTGCCCAGACCCCTTCCTCCCTAGCAACAGAGGCCTGTCCTCTGCAGCAAGCCCAGTACCCCAAGACACATGCCCCCTCACGACTACAGCCCCCACACTTGATTCTGATCCAGAATGCAAGGGGCAAACATGGGGCTTAGCCTCTGGCCTCCTCACTCCCTCCCTGCAAGCAGCTGAAGAAGAGCTGTATCTTTCAGCATGCACACAAGCAGCTTTATACATACACATAAACATGTAGTTGGGGGTTTTGCAAGGAGAGCAGTACAATACAGGACACATTTTGTAAGATTATTTTATAATGAATCACCTAAAGAATCATATACAGAGTACGGGAAATCTGTCCACATTAAAGACCAAAGAATCTAGCTGAGGGCCTAGAGCTTAATATCCTGCACGAGTCCAGCTGAAAACCTACAGCTCACAGCAGTGCCCCCCACAAGGCCAGCCGAAGGCCTTGAGCCCACGACAAAGTCTCATGCAGGCAGCTTCCCTGATCTGTGCCGGGAAGGCCCAAAGGTCAGCGGTGAAAGCTAGAAAGTCTGTGCCAGCGGGATGGAGGATCTGCGCTCGCAGGCTGCGGGATCTGCACTGGAGCCAGCAGCCACGCTCAAGGCAAGCACCAGAGCTCTCTGCAGCAGTCTGGCCCCGGGCCCCTCCAGCGATGAGGAAAGCTGAGTTCCCACCAGGAAGGCCAACGCACCGAGCTTCTCCAGGACACTGAGCTGTGCACCATCTTCCCATATGGAGCCAGGAAGCGATGCTCAAGGTGAGGACCAGAGCGCCCCCAAAGTGAACCATAGCCATCCTCAGTGACAGTGAGGTTCAGATCTCTGACAAGAACAGCCAAGTTCATCAGGAAAGCCAGCATGACAAGGTCACCCAGCAGAATAGCCCAGGAGAGCCATTGGCTTAACAGCTCCAACAGCTGCTCCAGACAGTCTCCCTGTCAGCTTCCCAGCAGCTCCAGTTCTGCCCCTAATGCTGCTGGCAACAGTCCTCAGGTGGGCCTCCACACCCAGCACCTGAACTACACAGTGAGACCCTGTCTCAAAAAGACAGAAAGAGACATACAGTTTAGCATTCCAGCCATTTTAGGTGCACATGGCGCTGAGCTGCACCTTCCCAGGGTTGTGTGAACACTGCTGCCTGCCAGCAGCCGCAGAACTCTCCCGTCTCCCCTCCTGAAGCTGGGGCCTTCCAACTCCTGCCCGGTTCTCCCCCAGCTACAGGCAGCTTCCTCTTCTTCCTCTCTCTGGGAGCCTGAGTACTTCGTGGACCTGTGCTGCCCAGGACCCGTGGCCTCCTCTTCTGGGTGCAGTGTCCTCAGGGCTCACCCATGTAGCACGTGTAAAGTTTTCCTTCCTCCAGCCTGCAGAACGCCTGTTGATAGCTATCCCACGTGTTCAGCCTTTCACCTGTCAATGGACTGTGAGTCACCACCTTTTGGCCTCTGTAAGTGGAGTGACCCAGGACAAGCAGCACATGCTTCTGGTTGTGTCCCAATGTCAGCTGAGGATAAACGCGAAGATGGACGCTGAAAGAGGCAGGAGGCAGGCCTCACTGGCTCGTCTAGTTGCCCTTGTGGCTCCTGCACTGGGGCCCAGCGTTTGCTTTTAACTAGAAGACAGAAGTGATAGGTTCTGGCCGAGTATGAATTGCTGAAGCCCCCAAAACAACAGTTTATCTTTCCAGTGACCACTCCCAGTCTTCACCCCTCAGCCCTGCATACAACTTCCTGTTTTCCTTCCTACGTGAAAAGAAAGAACCCAGAGTGCCTATGCCTCACTGAGTCCCTCCTCACACTCTGCCTCCAGCAGTCCCTATAACCCAGCCCCCTTTGTGTTGGGCCAGAGGGTCCCTCCTATTTCCCCGCGATAGTCTTCTTGTCCTCAATAAAGTTCTTTCTTGTTTTCTTATACCTCTCTGCTGTGCTGAGAGACCTAACATTTTGGTGCTGTGACTGGGATTGGCGGGCGCATGGCTCCTGGGGGTTGCGCCCCAGTTCTGAGCTCTGCTCCTCTCCTCCACGATCGGCCTACTCGCCATTGCTAGCTTGCACCCACCACTGACCACCTCACTTCTCACAGGTGAGCCATTTCTCAGTTTGTGTGCTTCATGCCTCAGTGGCACTGCGGAAGCTGTGGGCCATCTGGGGAAACCCGCTGTGTGCCCTTTGGGCAGGGGAGAGCGCCCTCAGGTTCCTTGGGCAGGGCAGGTGTCCTTCCTCCTCTGCTCCCCCCTCACCTGCCCCTCACCTTCACCACCTCCAGCCCTCTCCCTCTGCTCCCCCTTTGCCTTCTCGGCCCCCACACCCTGGGCGTGGCCCCACCCCACCCTCTCCTGCCAGCTTGCACCCCGTTATGTTGTCCTCACCTTTTGTCCACCCCGCCCCAGGGCGCTCACTCATGCGTCGCATCGGCAGGCAGTCTTTGTCTCTTTCCTCCAAGTTTCTCACTCAACCCAGGAACAGATGATGGCACTTTCTTCCTCGGCCAGGAGCGTCCCCTTCCTCTGTGATCCAGCTTGGTACTTGAGTCAACAGGGAACGGCAGGCCACAGTGCGCATGTGCACAGGGCGCTCCTGCCACTGCTGCTGCCCTATCTGTCCTACTCTTCCTGCTGAGCCTACTGCTCACCTTCCCCTCCCCCACCCAGGCAGGTGACCTCCTTCATGCTGTAGGAAAGGGATTCTGAGTCTGTAGCTTCCCATCCCTCACCCAGCCTGTGCCTAAATCAGGAAAAAAGTCTCTTCTTCCACTTGTGTCCCTGTCAGTCAGCTCCAGATATCTACCACAGGCTGCAAAAGCTAGAAGAGTCTGCAGGAATGAATTTGTTTCCATTGATGAAAATTGCTCAGAGGGTGTTTCATAACAAAGAGAATTCAGAATGGAACTGTAGACAGGAAAAGAGGAAAGTGATGCTGGCAGCCTGTAGGAAGGAGGGCTGGTCAGGGCAGGGTAGGCTGCCCTGCTCCCTGGATCCAGACCATGTGCCTGCTGCAGACAGAAGGGGCATTTTGAGCGAAAATGTCCAGAGCTGCTGGACAGGGAAAGGAAGGGCTTGTGCTGGAATGCGAGAGACAGTTTCAGATTGATGTGGCTGTGGGTCTCTGCCCGTCAGCCCCCGGGTCTTCACTGCCAATATAGGGAAAAGCCCGTTAGACTTTTGATAGATTGCTATGCAGCTTTGTCAGTAGTTACCTGGCTGATGGCCCCGCTTGCAAGCCAGAGAGGGCTGTATTTTCCAAAGGCGTGGGCAAAAGACACCCCCAGGTTTGTCTCTCATGTGCCCAGTATAGTGGAGTGAGTGGGACACATGATGTCATTTGTCTGAGACAATACCCAAGGGCCATGAAAGCTAAAAAGGGATTAAACTGCCAAAATTAAGGAAGGAATGGTCTATTGAGCTAACAGTTAGTTTTGGTTTTTGCGGTACTGGGGATTGAACTCAGGATCTTGTGCTTGCCAGGCAAGCGCTTATTCTACTGAGCCATCTCCCCAGCCCTGAGCTAACAGTTAGTGGAGGTTTCAGTCCACACTAGCTGATGGCAACCGTTCACGGTGGTGGGAAGCAGCAAGGAGCAGAGTGAGGGTGTGCAGCTGCTCGGCTCTCTCCCTGCTTACAGTGTACTGCAGATGGCCTGCGCCAGGGTGGGTGCAGCACCCACACCCGTGATCCTAGAACTAGATCAGAAATCAGTCACAAACTCCAGAAGCCACCCATGACTGCAGGAGGCTTTGGGAGGGACAAATAGACACAAACTTTAACACATATGTTTTATTATTTATTATTTATTTTAAAAGGAACTTGCTTTTTTATTTTTGGCGGAACTGGGGATTGAACTCAGGCCCTTGTGCTTGCCAAGGAAGCGCTTATTCCACTGAGCCATCTCCTCAGCCTCTAACACATATGTTTTATATGAGTTCAACAAAATTTTTATTCTTTTTAGACTTTTGGATTTTTTTTTTAAATTTTTATTTATTTATTTATTTTTTTTTTTTGTGTGTGTGTGTGTGGCCAGTTCAGCTCACCAGGGGGCAGGGCTGGCTGGCATGTGGTGCTGGGGATTGAACCGCGGTCCCTGTGTTTTGCTTAGCTTAGCTTGTTCTAAGTAGGTGCTTTAGACCACTGAGCCATCTCACCAGCCCGACTTTTGGATTTTTGAAGTGTTTGGCTGTAGTGTGATTTGGTTTATAGATTAATGTCATCCAAATTAAAGACACGCCTCCACCAAGGTTATAGGCTGGTCAAAATGATGTCAAAATTGGTTTGATAAATGTAATACATATTGTTGTTTATACATTATAACTTGAGAGTCTCTCATTTGTTCATATTTAATATGTTAAGTATTGAGGTTTTACTTTTTTATTTTAGGGAAGGGTCTACAGGGTGTTCAGGGTCTCACTACTAGACCGGACTCATGGTGATCCGCCTGTTTAGAGCCTCCCAAGAGCTGGCATGTACCACCATGCCCAGTCTCAGATTTTACTTTCATGGGTTATAAGAGAATTAAACAGATCCTTTGGCGAAAAGAAACTATTGGACAGGACTCCAATTGATGGATTAAAAAAAGCATCTGCCTGGAATAACATTAGCCAGTTTGTATTCATTAATAATGGTTCCCATGTCCCCTAGCCTTTGGGGAGATACCCTAATCCTTAGTGCTCCAAATATATTATTGCAGTATATTTACTTGGTCATTGCCATCAGGGTAAGTTTTCAAAAATATGGCAAGGTTTTTTAATTAAAAGAAGCTCTTGGCACAAAACTAAATTAAAAAACCAAATAATGACAGTTTGTTATTGCTAATATCATGCTATATTAAATGTATTCGTGCCGTCCAAATGTATAGTATCCTACAATACGAAACAGACTGTTTACAGAGATATTTTCTTTTGAACTTGAACATCTGCCTTTCCCTTGTGCTTCAGATATTTGTAATAAGATGTCCACGTCACGCCAACATGAGATCATCAGTCAGATGATCGTTTCTAACACAAACGTGTGTGCTGCGTGTGCCGTGCATGCGCCACTGCGTGTGGAGCTGCTTGGCCAAGTGCAGCTTTCCCATGACTGTCCTGCTGCGCCGCATGCATGGCTACTGATGCCAGATTTTCTCTGTAAAACTATATAACTGTTGTCCGTTCACATTCTGCAGGGACTTAACCTCCAGAACATCCATGGCTGGTAGGAAATAATAGTTCTCTGGTTACACCTGGTGTTTCAAAGTGCTTACAACCCGGATAACACGTCAATAGTTAAGTGTATTGCCCCCACTGCAATGTAGCACCATTAGCACTCTCTTCCAGATATTCAACAACTGAGGTTTAGAGACAAACAATAGATGGACTACGGTGATAATATGTAAAACTACACCCAGTCTTCCCTAACCACAGTGAACATGTCTCAAAAAGATTTCCCACAAAGCCACAAATTATTAAAAATCCCACAAATTTACTCAGTGTCCTGATGAAAACCCTGCTGAGTTTCCTTCTCGCCTCATAGATGCCATCAGCAAGTATGCTAATGTTAGCCCGTGGCTTCCCGAGGGTGTGACCCTTGTTAACTCCCACTTCACCTCCCAGTCTGCCCCTGACGTTCATGCCAAGCTTAAAAAGACAGAACTCAGCCCTCCAGCCCCACAGGAAGACTTACTTAATCTGGCTTTCTATGTCTTCAATAATAGAGACAAAAAATTGAAACAAGGGTCTGGCTCAGTAGAATAAGTGCTTCCCTGGCAAGTGCAAGGGCCTGAGTTCAATCCCCAGTTAAAAAAAAAAAAAAATCAAAACAAGACAAACAAGGGCTGGTGAGATAACTCAGTGGACTAAGTGCCTGCTTAGGCAAGTTCAGGGGCTGGGGTTTGATCCCTGGCACCTCATGCTATGCTGGTCCCGCCCACGCATATGCTGAGCCAGTGACCGAGTCTCCATGTCTAGGTGTGGTGGTTTGCGCCTGTAATTCCAGTGTTGTGGAGGCTGAAAACAGGAGGATCACTGTGAGTTCAAGCTGCATAGTGAGATCTTGTGCGCATGTGTGCACACACACACACAACTAAAAAAACCCCAAGACAAACAACAGCATACTATGCACAAGTTATAGCTTTTGGCTACAGCACTTGGAGCACTCACCAAAGTGGGACCTAGGCAAGGTGATTCTAAGCCTAAACAAAATGGTGTCACCTGAGGTCTCCCTGGACCTTGTTTCAAGTGCAGTGAAGAAGGACACTGGGCACAAGCCTGCCCCAACCTGCAGCCACTTCCGGGACCTTGTCCCATCTGTAAGCTTGAGGGTCACTGAAAATGTGACTGCCCTGTCTGCTAGAGGGGCGGTGAGTCATCCAATTCCTTATCCTCACAGGAAAGCTCACCACAGCCAGATCCAGTGATAGCTGACCTGCTCTGTCTGGCCCCTGAAGAGGACTGGTGGGGCTTGGGCCCACGGCCTCCATCGAGGTATCTTTGTCAGAGCCCCAAGTCTTGCTGGTTGTCTCAGGTAGGACACCATTTTCTTATTGACCCAGGGGCCACTATAGTGTTCTTCCTGAGTCCTCAGGTCACTGTATTAGCTCTACAGTCTCCAGAGTGGGAGTTGGTGGCCGACCTACATGACCTTGTCAGACAGGGCCCATGCCCTGCTGACTCCAGGCAGGTTTTCATTCCTAATGTCCTTGTGATCTCAACTTGTTCTGTACCTCTCATGGAGAGCTATCGTCCAAGCTCCACTGCTCTTTCACTTTCTCCCTCCCCACAGTGCTCATCCTGCAGACCTGGCCTCAGTGCACCAGCTCCTCCTCTCCTCTTCCCTCTTTCCTGTGCACCCTGTACTCTGGGACGCTTCCGGTTCTACGTGTGCCACCCATGCTACACCTGTACTAGTTTGCCTCAGGAATCCTCAGCCTTCCCCTGTGTTCTCCAATACCCAACAGCCCCTAAACACCAGTGGGGACTCAAACCTAGCATTTGATGTTTCCTTACGAATGGTTTTTTAGAGCAGCCCACTTGCCATACGATATTCCCCTTCTTTCTGTACTTACACCTAATAGCTCCCATTGTTTAGTTCAAGATTTCAGGATTATCAATAATTCAGTTACACTTATCCTGACACAGGGTTCACAGGTGGTAGCTCTACAAACATGACACTCACAAAGGGTGAGATATGCTGTAGTCAGTGGATCTAGAGTAACAGAGGCAAATGAGCTTCTAGAGGCCCGCCTCAGCTCCCTCCCCTGGCTCTAACAAACGTGGCACCTCCCACGGCACCCACTTTCCCAAGTCTCTAGAGTGCAAACATCAGGGCCAGGAAATTGATACTCTTCCCCCTCACCATGGTCATGGTGGGATGACACATTCAGATCATGGGCCTCCTTCCTGCTTCCGCTTCTGGGTCCTTTTTCTTTTTCTTTTTCTGTATTTTAGGGAACGATCTACAGGGTGTTCAGGGTCTCACTACTAGATTGGACTTATAGTGATTCTTCTGTTCACAGCCCCCCACGAGCTGGGACTACAAGTGTGCATCACCATGCTCAGTCTCAATCACCATCTCGGCATGCCCTGGGGGTGGGGTTGGCACGACAGGCCAGGGATCAAACTCCCAGCCCCTCCCTGTTCACGCTTGCGGGTGCTTTAATCTGCTGAGCTGTTTGACTGGCCCTTGGGTCCTTTAGTCATGGTAATGACTTGTCTCCTAAAGCACCCTGCCTTTTAAAACTTCTTTGCAAGGTTTCTTCAATCTCAGAATGTGAGCCTTCACTAACTATGAACTTCCTGTCCTGGCTGAAACGCGGGCACTAGCTTCTACATGGGTGTGAGCCATCACCCTATCAATCCTCTCTGCCCCCCAAAATGATGCCCTGTTCAGCAGGAAGCAGTCTAGGAAAGCCATTGCCCCTTCATGACAAATAGAAGACGAGAATGATAAGCTCTGGTCTGAGCATGAATTGCTGAACCACTGTGGTGGTCTAATATGGCCGAAGCCCAAAACAACAGCTTGCCTTCCCAGTGACCACTTTCCTATCTTCTCCCCTCAGTCCTAAGTACGACTTTCTCTTTTCCTTCCTGCGCCTAAAGAAAACTCCAGATCAGCTCCTTACCGTCCCCGACAAGCTCTGCCCCTAGCAGACACCCATGTGATCCCAGCTCCCTTTGTCTCTGGGCAAGGGACCCCTCCCATTTCCCTGAGGTCCTCTCTGTGTCCTCAACAAAGGCTTCTCTTTTCTTCTTCTGCCTCTCTGCTGCACTGAAAATCTAACAGAAGCCGGGAGTGGAGGGGCCAAGGGTGCCGGCTCCTTCTGATGTCACACAGTGCAGCCCACTTGTGGGTTTCATTTACCATTTCTGTACATTCTGTCTTCATTTAGAAGTCTTGATTTTCAAGGGAATTCATGATTCTACAAATAAACCTGTGAATTTTTGTATAAATCCAGGCTCCTCATCTCACAACATAGGAGGACAAAATCTCAGACATAAAGAGGGAGTTAGGAGCATGTTTGATGGAGAAAGAAGAAAACCAGGGCATCCGGAAGTGGGGCAGCCCTGTGCGTTCTCTGCTTAGGTCTTGGATAGATGAACAGAGCTGCGAGCCCTGGCAGAGTTTTTAGTTATTCTGCTTGTTCAAAGAAACCAGTTAGTTTGCATTTCTAACATTCCTAGGTGTCCAGCCTGGAGGCCAGGAGGAGCTGTCAGTGGTCGTAACGTACTCTGCCTTAGGTTGCACATGGCTCACTCAGCTGCCTGTCACACCCATCATGCAAGTACAGGCAGCAGTAACTCGGGGGATTGCAAGTTGACAGTGCCATGAATGTTTGGGGCTGCCTGTGCCCCTGAACCAACAGAAAAGAAGGGGGTGACTGTTCTGTGGTGCTGAGTGGTCCCGATTACACATGGGGATGGGAAGACTATATCCAGAACCTGGGTCCCCAGCGGCCAGGGCCACAGACCTGTGGTGAATGGGGCGTGAGCCGTGTTCACAGCTGAGCTCCGCTCGGTCAAGGCTGCAGCCTCCGCAGTCTCATGGTGAGGGCCCTGCCCTGAGCGCACACCGAGGGCTCAAGCGTGCATGCTTGCTGTGAGGACCTACCACGAGCATAGTGGAAGTGAGGTGCACAGCAAGTACAGTGCGTGTGGAACTTCTCCCTGGCAGCCCCTGGCGCCCCAAAGGCTGGGACCTCAGGCCGAGAGCCAGTGATGCTGCTGGCCCTGAAGGGAGGTTAAGGTAGTGCTGCATGGACACAGGTTTCCAAAGAGAAAGGCAAGCAAGCAGGCACTCAGACCCTCAGGACGGGTGAGGGAGGCGGGGCCGGCATAGGATATGGGTGGGCAGGGCAAGGCGAAGCAGGTCGAAGCAGGTCAGAATGGAGGCCAGCAGCATCTGCGTGGGTTTTCTTCCTCACTCTGTGTGTGTGTGTGTGTGTGTGTGTGTGTGTACCTGAGTACAGTATTAACTATTTCTCTTCCCTTCTCTAGTTATACAAGCTTGTTAGAGGTTAGTTTTGCAATTTAGCTCTAGATAGCAGCACACTGGGTCAGAACTGTGACTGACTTTGAGTAGTTTGCGTCAGCCAGAGAGATAAGAAGGATGGCTGGCCCTTAGAAGCCCTGAGCCTGAGGCAAGGGTGGGAGCACCTTCCCTTGGTGTGGGAGAGCTGCGTCTTGTGGGCAGGCGAGGGTGGCTGTGGGTGTGCAGACTGCTTTGTGGGCAGACATGCGTTGTGCCAGGGAAGTTCTCTCTTGGCTCCAAACCCACCTCGAGTACTTGCCTGCGACGCCGAGGCTGGGGCTCTGCACCCCACTCTTCTGCCTGGCCAGTAAGCAGAACTCGGCTCTGGAAGCCTGCAGAGAAGGGGACAACTTCCACTTCCTCTATGCTTCTACTTCCTGTGAGTGTCACCTCTCTGCGCGGCTTCACCTTAGCTGCCGTGTAGTCCACGCCTGCAGGATCAGCGATATCCCCAGCCTTTCCGATATTTTATTTTGAGACAGTCTTGCTAGGTTGCCCACACTGACCTCAGACTTGAGATCCTCCTACCCCAGACTTCTGGGCAGCAAGGATTACAGGTGCACGGCCACCCTTGGCTTATTGTGTCATTTCAGCAGCCTAACTTCACTTAGAGTCAGTCACTTTCTCTTTTTCTTTCTCCTTTTTCTCACCACTGGCTTGTGATTTTACTTTAACTCCTGGGTTGATGCTTATAACTTGTCTCTGGTGAGTAGCTTTATTGCCACCATTTAGAACCTTTAGGAAATGGCTACTTCTCAGAGGTGTCTTCCAGCTGTAGCTGGCTTTGGGGCTTTGAGTCCATGGCAAGATCCTACCTCTTCCATGTATGGACGCTGAGAAGTTGCTGCCTAGACCCTACTTCTTTGGCACTGGCCTGTGTTTTTTACAGCCCGAAGCAGTCTCAATCTTGGTATTCCAGGAATAACCACTGATTAGAACAGGTATGCCACTTTGACTAACCTGGTACAGTCAGCAACAACAGTAGCATCACACACAGCCTAGAAAATGACACACCAAGGTAATTGTGAACTTGGCATTTTTAGCCGTACGAGCTAGATTGGTGGTTATGTAACAAAATCTACAATGAACCAGAAAATTGTATGCAGTAAATAAGCCCTCAACTCCCTTGGGGAGAAAATTCAAAAGGAGTTGGGGGAACAGATAGAGAAATAGGAGAAAAGGAAGGGATTAGAAGCAAGAGCGGAGGGCAGAACAGGGTCACACGAACTTTGGGAGCTGGTGTAGAAGACGGGAGGGAAGGAGAAGGAAGAAACAAAAAATAAAAACCGGAGCAGAGTGACAGCAATAAAAAACTAGAAGTTATGTTCACATTCATGTAAAAATAAGAGAGAAAGGCGAAAATCAAACGCAGCCCCCTGGAAAGTGTTCTCTGCCACCGCTGGAGGCAGTAGAGTCCAGATCCCCACCGATAAACCCTGGCAAGCCAGCGGCCGCTCCTCGGCGGGCCAGAGTCTGATCCCACCGAGCTTGCACCCCGATTTCCATGGGTGGTCAGGCTGGCCTCAGCCTACGAGGCTGGAGCCGATCAGCCCAGCCCACAGCAGCCCCCGAGCCCAGAGTTCCGAGGGGACAGCTGAGCGGCTGCTGCGGTTTGCTGTGTCCACTGCTTTGTTCCACCGGTGCCACTCTCCGTGGAGACCTCAGGTCACCAGCAGTCACTGTGCATCTGCAGTTTCCAGCAGCCCCTCCTGAGCAGTGAGCGCAGGCGTAGAGAGAAGGTGCCGCTGCCTCCTCCTCCCTGAAGTGTCTCACTTTGCTGTCCCGCAGGTTTCCACTCTTGTTTCAGACCACTCCCTCCTTCTCTTCCTTGTGCCGCTGTATTCCAGTGTTAGGACAGCAAATCTCAGAGATCCCTCTGCTCTTCCCTGCACTGCCATCTTCCCGGAAGCCTGGTTTAGGGCTTCATCACTTACAAGCATGTTTTGGCTTTGTTGCTAAATTCTTTTGCTTTCTTTCTGCTTCAGTAACTTGTTATCTTTCTTGTTTTTTCCTACTTTGCTTAGGTTTATTTGCTGCTATTTTCTAGTGTCTTGGGTTGTCGCTGGCCCTTTCCCTTCTCTCGTAGCTGCACTGCAGGTTGTGGGAGTCCCTTGGGCAGTTCAGCTGGAGGCCGCAGTGTTTCCACTCGTGTCCCACGGGGGACGCTCCGCTTTGCTCTGGCTTTTTCTTGACCTGAGGGCTGTTTCTGAGCACAGGGCACCTTCCAGGCACCTTCCAGCATAACGGCACTCTGGCAGAGTGGACGCTGCCCACAGTCCCTGCCCTGTCTGCGGTATGGATGCCGCTCAGGGCTCCGAATCTTGCTTTAGTCTTTTTGAGACAGGGTTTCACTATGTAGCTCAGGCTGGCTTTGAGCTCACTTTGTCAGCACTTCAAGCAGGCCGCCTGCCTCAGGCTCCTGAGTGCTGGGGTTCTGGCGTGCACCACCATACCCGGCTCGGACTCTGCATCTGGACAGCTGTGGTCCCGTCCTGCGTTGCTGTAGAGTGGTGCGGTCCGCAGCTTTCGCAGGCGGTGCTCAGTGCCCCTGGGCCACTGCTGGCTGCGCCGCTCACAGTCACTCCTGCTGATAGCTTCCCTGGTTCTACTTTGTCTGTTTACTAGGCTTTTAAAAAGTTTTTGCTTTATATATTTGAGGCTATTATTAGTGTTCATAAGTTAAAACTTGTTATAATTCTTTGAAAATTAACCTTTATAGTGAGGATTTGTCTTTTTGATTTTTAAAATTTTATTATTATTTTTTATGTATTTAGTACAGGGTCTACAGGGTTTACAGGGTCTCACTACACAGATCAGACTCACAGTGATTCTCCTGTCTTCAGCCTCCCAAGAGCTGGGATTACAGGTGCACGCCACCACACCGTCTCCCCTCCCCCGCTTTTTTTTTTGGCAGTACTGGGGATTGAACTCATGACCTTGAACTTGCCAGGCAAGCACTTATTCTACTGAGCTATCTCCCCAGCCCTCTCTCCCCCTTTTGAGACAGGCTCTTGCTAAATTGCCCAGGCTAACCTCCATCCTGCCATCCTCCTGCCTCGGCCTCCTGAGTGCTTGGATTACAGGCACGCAGACTGGGCCGGGACTGAATTTTTGTCACTGTGAAGTGATTGCCTTCTAAAATGCTTTTTGCCTTAGAATATTAATACGTTTTCCACATGAGGGAGGGATGCATTCTCGGCTCTGGACAGCAGAGGGCGGGCGGGGAGCTGAGCCTTCGGGTAGCTAGCCACAGGGAGCTGGGCCCAGCCAGGCACTTTCTCCATCGCAGAGGTCCCGTTGGACACGCTCTTCCCTTCCGCGCCTCTTCTGGAAGTGTCACTTCACCGCAGCGAGGCTGTGCTGTGCCTCGGTGGCCAGACGCACTACTGGGCAGCCAGCGCAGTTCCCTCGCCCCCAGCTGCAAGGCTCTGTCCTGCAGAGGTCCTTGCCCTGTGGGGGCATCTGGCTGCTGGGGTTGCGCTGCGGGAGAGGCTTTCTATGGCCTCTAAGGGTTCCCCCTGGACTCCGACGTGGCACAGACCCGAGAGTGGAGGTCATGTCACAGGGCGCGAGGCAGGCTTATACCTCTAGAAAGGCACGCCCTGCCTGGGAGGGCACAGGGCTTGCGGAGCTAGGGCTTAAGCGCACCATCGCAGCTCGGACAGACCTGGCCTGAGCCTGGGCCTCGTGTGTTGCACACATTATTCCCTCACCAGCACCCAATAGGTTATCATCCCCGTCCTTTGGATTAAGGCGGGCACAGAGAGGTCAGGTGGCTTATCCAAGATCACAGAGCCAGGCCTGGGAGAGCCAGGACTAAAATTCGGGTCAGCTGGCACCAGGAGCAGCTCAGAACTGCTGCCTCAGCTTGAGCCCATGTGCAGGGCCTGGCACACGGAGCACTGGGCAAGGCCCTCTGGCAGGGCGAACACATCCCATCCCAGGAACGGGTCAGCCTGCAGGGCGCTTGGAGTGGCTTCCTTGTCCCCTGTCCTCTTGCCACCAGTCCAGGGTAAATCAAAAGCCAACAACAAACCAGCTAAACTCTGGTGCCCACTGATGCCCCCACCACTCACTCCTGGGCTACCCAGAGCTTCTCTGTGGGCAGCAAAAGCACCTTGAGGGGATGTGGGGCACCCTATGCCCTCGCAATGCAGGGCACCACAGGCATGGTCCTGGGAGGAGGTCCCCATCCCTGGGGGCTACAGACTGTCCTGCAGAATCCGGGAGCCCTGTTGCTACTGCTCAGAGAAAGAGGCACATCTGCACCCAAATCCTGCGAGTGGGAGGCAGATCTCAGGCTGCAAGGGGCCAGCTCACCACCCCACTCACTTTACTACTAGATTCTGGCAGAAATAGCTGCAAGGTGACTTCTCGTATCCACTGCCGTGTAGATGTCCTGACAGCGGCACTCCAGATCAGGAGCAAGTCATACGCAGGGAGCCCTGAGGCCGCGTGTCTGTTCAGCTGCAAGGACGGGGCAACTGCTTGCTGGCTGAGAAGCCCACTAAGGACCCAGTGTCCCTCCTGGGACAGAGACTTTATCAGGGCATCTGTGATGATCCAGTGTATGCTGACACCAGGGCTGTCGCCTTCCCCGGGTGCTAGGGCCAGTGACCCCAGCAAGGTGCTGACCCCTGTGCTCTGTGGGGCCAGGTCCTGGGGTGGAGGGACTCTAAGGCAGTTCACAGGCTGCATTCAACCCCCAGCGTCCTGGTCACCTGGGAAACTGCTCCAACGGAAAACCTGCCATACCACATGTGAGCAGCAGGTGGCGCCAGGGCTCTGTGCCTGCTGGCTGGCGAGGGTGCGAGCTCCTGGACTTTGCTCGTGTCATGAAGATGCACGGGCGCTTCATTTTGCTGGACTCTGCAGCAGTTGCGTTGCCATGGGAACCATGACTGTCACCAGTGATGTGTAGACTGACCTAGGGAGGTGGGTAGGTCAGAGGTGAGCCCGCCTGTCCAGGTCTGAGGCCCGCAGAGCCCCACGGGTGGGGTGGACCCTGCGGCCTGATGGTGCTCCCCTCCTCCTGGTGCCGTGCCCTCTCTGGGCCACTTGCCTTGAGCGTGGGACCTGGGCAGAGGACCGTGAGCTGTTGACCGTTTCTGCTGAGAACACGTGCGTGAGCCGGAGTCCCGGTCGTGTAGATGCAGAAGTGGGCTGGAGCTGTGGTTCTGCACCATCCAAGAGGGGGGCGGTGGCCCTCTGTCACTGGGGAGCCTGAGCAAACCCCTGGACTCCATCACGCAGCTGAACTCTCCCAGTGGTGAGTGGACTGCTGGGAGCGGGGCAGGCATACAGTCCAGGCAGGCTCCCCGGCTGGGGACCCCAGGTTCCAGAGGAGTAGTTTCCAGAGCCCTCTTTGGTCCTGTTTTCCTTTCCTTTTCTTCCTTCCTTTCTTTTTTTGAGGCAGGGTCTCATTCTACAGCTGAGGGTGGCCTTGAACTCACTATGGAGCGTCTCCCAGAAATCCCCAGCTTCAGCCTCCTGGGTGCTGGGACTACAGCTATGTGCTACTGAGCCTGGCGCCTCTTCTTATGATGCCCCTTTGAGTCTCAAATGAAGTTACTGGTGTGGCCCAGCCTCAGCACACGGGGGCGTGGAGTGGCTGAGGAACCAAGAAGACCCCCACCTCCAAAGGTTCACTTTGCATCCCTGCCCAGCACCAATGAGAGAAGCGCTTTCTCCACAGTGGCTTGACGGCCTAGGTCGTGCTCCTCTTGTGCTCTCTGGGGACTCTGGACACATGTGGCGGTGGCCTGAGGGCTTCGGGTGGGTGTTGGGGGTTCACGTGTGGGCGGTTTATGGATCAGAAGCCACAGATATAAACAGGCCATGTTTTCTTGAGGGCATCATTTTCATTCAAAATCTGGAAGAAAGCCCTTGTTTATAAGTAAGACAAACACAGATATTCCATGGATTGAATCAAAAAGTTCAAGTCAATTCTAAAGATAAAACAGGACTTCAAAGAAATGCACACTGGGTACAGCCTGGGGCTCTTGGGAGGCCTCTCCTTGCTTCAACAACGTGAAGAGCAAGTCTTTCAACAACAGATGTCTCAGGACCTGTGGTGTGCAAGGCACTGTGTCAGCTAGTGAAAGGGTCAGAACACGTGAGACAGCTCCTGCTCAGGAGGATTCGCAGTTCAGATAGGGCTCTTAGCTTCATCTGCACCACCATCACCACCATCACCATTGCCACCACCACCACTACTGTCACCACTGCCACCACCATCACTGTCACCACCATCGCCACCGCCACTATCACCATTACTACCATCACTGCCACTAGCACCCCCAGCACCCCCACCACCCCCATCACTGCCATCACAATCACCATCCTCACCGTCACTGTCACCATCACCACCAACGTCACTGTCTTAATCTTCATAAGTCCTAAAACAATGGTGTCTGTTTTTCCCCCTGCTGGAGCCCGAGCTTCTGGAGTACTAACTGGCATGCATTAAGTGCTCGGTCAGTGTTCCCTGAAGGAAGGCCATGCTGCTGCCTGCTGGGATCTACGCTGTACGTGATCTCACTTGCTCCTTGCCAGGGTCCTATGAGGCGGGAAGTACAGTTCTCTGTTCCACACGGGGAACTGAAGACAGAAACAGGCTGCCCAACTTCCAGAGTCCAAGCCCTGTTCTGCCCCCCAGAGCCTGCACGGCAGCAGCCAGAAGTCCACAGCGGACTTCAGGCAGGACCTGAGCTCACGGGCCTGGGCCTCTGAGGCTGGCTTGGTCAGGAGTGGCTCTGACTCGGCTTCTTGGCTGGATTCTGAGGTAAGCTGGCGTCTGGGCACAGAGGATGGCCACTGGAGCTGCCCGCAGAGGGTGTGGCCAGCAGGGGATCTTGGTGGCCATTCTGTGTGGGCTGTGCTTGTGGCCACGCTGGCCCTGGCACTGCCCAGGTGTCCACACGGCTCTAGAGCTGGGCTGGACAGGCTGCTGTGCTTTCCCTCTGATGAGAGCTGCTCCAGCCTCTGTGGGGTCACCTGGGAAGCAGTCATGAGGCTGCCCAGAGGACTTTCCCAGCTGTCAGGACAGCTACTTCCTCAGCTGACCAGGAGCACTGTTGGGAAACCCCAGGCTGGGATCCTCTCGACTATAGAAGCACCAGAATTTGGGCTGTGTGGGAGTTGAGCTGGGGTGTTGGGCACCTGAGGTCCACCAGGTTGGGGAGAGGGGCTTAACATAATAGAGATGCAGCCTCTCACAGTTCTGCAGTCTGGGAGCCTGCAGCCACAGCATGGCAGGGCCAGGGGTCTGTGCAGTTCTTGGGGAGGCTCTTCTGCCTCTTCCAGCAGCTGGCGGGCCATGGTGGCCTCCAGGCTGTGCTCTGTCCCTGTGAGGCTGTCTCCTCTGTGCCTGTCAAGTGGCCTCCAGCTTTGTCTGACAAATGTCTCTGGAGTCAGAGCCCACTCACCCAGCATGGCCCTATTTTACCATATTAATTCCACAAAGCCATCTTCCCGAAGGGAAGCCCTGACCTAGAACACAGACCCTAGGATCTTGGCGTCACTGCCCTTTGGAGAACTCTGCAGAAGGCGGGTAGCTGCCCCCTGGAAATCCACGTGAGCAAGGCATCTGGCAGACAGTAAGCTGGGAGGCTGGGTGCATCTCTTTCAAGGACCTCTGAGGTCCTGAGAATATCAGACTGAAAGTCATTTGGGAAGAATATTACAAGTTCTTGGTGGCCTTGTTGGCCACTGTCTTGGTCCTTCCCAGCTCCAAGATGCCATGTGCAGAGGCTCTGGGCATCAGGCTTCTCTGGGGCCTGGGCTCCCACCCATCTTGGGCTGCCATGTGACCCTGGGGAGCCCTCTGAGGCCTCTGCCGCAGCACTGCAAGATGGGGCCTGGAGCAGCAGGGTGCGGAGCTGCCCCAGCTGTGAGTGAGGTGTGCATCTGCCCTTTGTGAGAACAGACCCTGCAGATATTTACACAATAAAGACTCCATGTCTGAGGCTGAGAGGCCTGGTTTTTCTTGAGGGGGCTTGGAACTGGAGTCTCCGAGCAGGGCTGCCTTCTCCACAGGGCCATATCCCCAGGCTGTGAGGTGTGGCCCAGACAGGCTGTCCCCTGGAGGCCATCGGAGCCCATGGGGGCTCTCTGCTTTGTGGTTGTCTGTAGGCTTGGCACCTCCCAGGTTTGCTCCTGGGTGCACAGGGGTCCCCTGTCCCCAGTAGCCATGAGGCTAGTGCTCCTCAAGCGGCTCCCCACACGGGGGAGAGAATGAGGGTTCTAGTGAACTTTTTCAGGCATACGGACGTGTAAGAAGGCAGTACAGTGAGCCCCTGGCAACCCATCACCCTGAACCTCTTCATCAGGGGCACCCTTCATCCCGGCCCCAGAGGACATCTTGGGGCCCCTTCGCTTGCCACCTCTATATGTGGGCACCCTGGAGGTGCCCGAGAGAATGGTACCTTGAGGGGTGTCTGGCACGCCTAGAGTCCAGCAGGGTCTTGCCTCCCACCCAGGTCAGAGGCTGGGGGACAGGGTTGTGGACAGGACCCCCCATCGGCAGGGATGGTGTCTCCTGTGAACGTGAGCGTCTCACTGTTGCCCAGGTCGGCCTGGGCTCAAGAGATCCTCCTGCTGCAGCCTCTTGGGCTGCTGGGACTCAGGCGTGCACCCCGCTTAAGCTCTGGATGTGCCGCACATCGGCTGCCTGGATTGTCCAGAGTTGAGTTTTTTGCGGAACCAGGGATTGAACTCAAGCCCTTCCTTGCGCTTGCCAGGCAAGAACTTATTCTACTGAGCCATCGCCCCGGCTGCCTGGAAGTGGACGCTGGAGCACGACCCTCGGACACTGCCGCCTCTTCGCAGGCAGGCAGGCAGGCTCCTTCCTCAAATAAAAAGGCAAGAGAAAGAGTTTCTTGAGTAGCTGTTTAGTAACGACGGGAGGGAAAAGCAATCAGAGACACGGGAAGGCCGGGGTCTGCGTGCAGGGCCACGCTTCCGTGCGCGGTAAGCCCGCAGAGCCCCGGGCCACATGCAGGGGGAGCGGCTGCCTGGGAAAAGCGGAACAGGAAGAGCGTGGCAGGTTGAGCAACTCAGCCCAGATTGGGGCCGAGGCGACCACAAGCCATGGCCGCCACAGCTGCCTGGCATTTGCCCAGACGCTGCCTCGTGGTGGGCAGCCGGCGGGAAGCGCCCTCCGGCTGGGGCTGCAGGCCCATCCAGCGCCGTGCTCCCGTCGACCGCCAGGACAGGGTCTGGCCCCACCTGGACTGCACAGGGGGCGCCCGCTCACGCCACACCCCGACGCTTGGTGGGCTTTGTTGTTGCCGCTGTTGGCTTTGGTGGACTGAACGCAGCTGGGTTCTTAAATTTTGAGACAGGGTTTCACTGAGTTGCCAGGCTGGGCTTGAGCTCAACGTCCTCCTGCCCCGGCCTCCCACAGGGCTGTTACAGGCGTGCACCCCCATGAGGGCCGCATGTCGTATTACTGACTTGGAGCGCGCTGTTACCGCAGCGTGCCGCATTTCCGCGCAGACCCCCCCCCCCCCCCCCCCCCCCTCCCTCCCCCCCCCCCCCCCCCCCCCCCCCGCGTACTTTTGCGTCGCACCCCAACGCTCAGCCGCCTTGCGGCTCCGCGCACCCTCAGCGGAGGGGCGGGGGGCGCAGCGTGGGCACGGAAGAAGTGTTTTCCCACGGCAAGCTGCGCACGTGCAACACCGTAGTGCGGCAAGGGGCGAGCACTCCCTGCGCCCTCCACAGCGGCCAGCAGCGATGGCGAAGGCGTCGTGCACATCCCACCAACAGCGAGTTAGCCAATGAGAAGCGCAGGCGCTGCAGGAAGGGAAGTCCGGCTACGCTGCGTGGTGGGTGCGAACCTGAACCATTACAGTCACTAGGAGGACCAGGGCGGAGAGCCCTCAAGTAAGACTGGAAATTCCATCTGACCCGGCTGTTCCCTTTCTAGGGGTCTTCTAGAAGGAACTGGAAGGCAGCACATCACAGGGATCCGTGTGCCCCACGTTTCCCGCAGCCGAGTCTTACAGGTGACCGATGGGCCTGCGCACAGATGAACGGACAGAGAACGTGGCGCTCACACACGTGCGGCGCTGCTCTGCCGTGAAGAAGGTGGACGAATCGCGTGCAGGAAAACGGTGTGCAGGCGGTGCCAGCGACATGAAAGGCAGGAGCAGGAAGCTCGCGGCCTCTGAGGCTTGCACACCCGGGGCTGCAGGGCGCGCAAACGCGACAGCCCTGCCTCGCGGCTGGCCTGCTCCGCCGAGGCTGCTGTCCGGCCTGTCCACGCCATCGCATGCACTGGGGGCACCTCCGCAAGGCCCAGGAGGAGTCTGCCCTGTGACGAGGCCGCACCGGCTCCCAGTGGACAGATGGCAGTGTGGGGGACCGTGGCTTCTATGGTCCTGAAGCCAACTCAGCTCTCAGTGCTCTTTGTCCGTTGCTCTAAGTACTCGCAGAGAGTGTTCTAAAAAATGTCATAGCAACGACACTTTCCACTAGACTTTTTGTTTTGTTCTTGAAACAGGGTCTCACTACACAGTTCAGGTGGGCCCTGAAATTGCTGTGTGGCCCAGGCTGGTCTTGAACTCCGAGCAATCCTCCTGCCTCAGCCTCCCTGGTGCTGGGATCACAGGCAGGCTTCTCCAACTGTTTTCTTTTATGTCCTTCTGGTCAGCTTGCTTGAGTCACGAGCCACAAACAGGCTGAGTCTTGAATCTCCTTGAATTATCCTTATTATTAATTTTTTTGAGACAGGGTCTTGCTGTGTAGCCCAGAGTGGCTTTGAATTTGTGGCAGTCCTCCTGCCTTGGTCTCCCAAGTGCTGGGGCCATGGGTGTGCACTGCACCTGGCTTAGAATGCTGCCCCATCTCTGTATTGGCTGAAGACACGGCTGTCACTCTGGGCTGCCACACGCTGGCTGTGGCTGTGGGTGGCCCCATACCCTGCGCATGCTGCCTGCTCCCTGGGCTCATCTGACTGGGGTCAGACTCTGCAAGGACATTGGAGAAAGCTGCTGCCTCCCTCCCGCAGCCTCCGACCAGGCGGTGTTGTCGCCGCTTCCTGTGGAGACCTCTGTCTCCATTTCATGTTCCTGGTGGCTTGACTGGAAACTAAGCTTACAGAAGTGCCCTGAGGACATCTGAGACCCCCGTGGGCCCCTCCTGAGCCCCTGCTCAGGCTTTTCACCGAGGGGCCTGGGTGCCACGGGGCTCCCCCGGGCATGCCTGATCCAGGTCCCACGGGCCCTGCTCCTGCCCAGCCCGGTGCCGCCCTCCTCCACCTCGGCCCGGGCTTCTCTCGGCAGTCCTCAGCATGTGCAGTCTCAGTGTGGTGAGCGCAGCCACCCCTGCTGGGCCTGATGGTGTGTCACAGGCCGACTGCCCAGGTCTCCCTAGCCGTGGTTTGTGGCGCACTATGGCATGTGCCCGACCCATAGCATTAGCTCCGTTTGCACTGTGAGGTGGGGTTTCTACCAGGCCTCTCCGTGGCGAGCAGCTCCTCGTCTTCTTCGGGTGCCGCAGAGCGCCCTGTGCTCTTGGAATCTGAGGTCTTTCTTGGCAGAGGCCGAGCACATGCCTCAGGGTCCACAGCCTGGGCTGATGGCAGTGCCTGGCTCCAGCCGCCCCCGCTGCTTGCTGTCCTTGGATCTACCTCACAGGCGTGGTGCCGCCGCTGCTTTGCTTACCCCAGGGCTTGCTGCTCCCCAGCCAGGCAGGAGTGGAGGGGAGGGGGCGTCCTGCACCCTATGGGGTCCCTGCGGGTCCTCTGCTCGCCCCTCCCTGGCCTGCAGGCTGGCTGGAGCCATCACAGGTTCTCTTGCCTGCTCCGCTTCACTGGTTGCACGGTGACAGCAGCAGGCAAGGTGCTGGAATTCAGTGCGGCTGCACAAGGCAAGGTGGCAGCTTTCCTCTGGCCTGGGTGGTGGTGGGGAAACCTGTCTCTCCGTGGCTGCCAGAATCCAGTGCTCAGGGCCTCTTGGCCACAGGGAGTCCTTATAAATTTGGGAGAAAGGGAAACTCGCCCAGAGCAGCTCTGTGCTCTGTGCTTGGCGGTGACCGGCCTTCCTGTCACATGTGATCACTCTGGTCCAAGAGCCCCCAGCTGTCACCTGCTGCAGGCTGCCTTGTGCCAGGAAAAACAGGCATGTGGTGGCCAGTGGGGCCGTGCCGTGCCTTGGACCTGGGCAGCCTTGATCAGACTCTGCAGGGTTATCTGGTGACTGCATCATGCAGACAAGAGCTGGACATGGTGGTCCCACCCGAGTGGCTGGACGTGGCCCTGGGCTTTGGTGGAGATGACAGGAGGCCTGGCTATGGGGTGCAGGGCTAAGCGTGGCAAGTCACAGGAGGCAGGGGCCAGAGGCCGCTGTCAGTGGTCCTGGTCTGTGCCTGGGCACGGCACCACTCTGCGCGCTGGGGCTCCTGGCTGTGGGCAGGAGCCACCCATCCCAGGTCGCGTGGCTCAGGCGTCCTCGCTGTGGCCCCTGAACATCTGCTTCATGCAGCCGCAGCCAGGACTCAGCCAGAGCCTGCTGGGTTATGACTGCTTCCTGGGCAGACTCAGAAGACTGCGCAGGAGCACGGGCTCTCCAGTCGGCCGGCTGGTCCATGGGTGCTCTGGTGACGGACTCTGCACCTTGGAGACTGCAGGTCCTAGAGCAGGATGAGCGGCATGAGGGACCACCCCACCTTGGACCACCTGGCTTCTCTGGTCACCTCTGCGGTCCACATTCCTGAGCCTCCTTTGCAGGGCTGGGTGTGGAAGCTCCTTGTGCAGAAGAGAGCATCCCTCATAGGTTGGACATGGAAAATAAAGTTTTTGGCAATGCAGTGCTCAGCAGGCTGGCCCTGCGCGGCGCGGAGGAGCCGTGGCTCCGGGCAGCGGCCTGCACACATAGCCCTGCACCTGTACTGGGGTGTAGAGGTGGCTGGGTGGGGGGCAGCTCGTGGGGAAGTGGAGATGGCAGCGTGCCTGGCTGGGCCGCTCCTCTGAGCCCCTTTCAGCTCCAAGTCTGAAGGACTTGGGGTTCACCTCGCCCACCCTCTCCCGGGCATGACCATCTGCATGTGCTTCCACATGTGCTACATGTCTGTTGCTGGCGCCTGTGTGTTTGTGCCCCTGTCATGCCTGACTCTGTGCTGCCAGTGTGCGTCACCGTCACCATCACCAAAGGGGATGAGGGGAGGGAGGTGCGAGTGGGCCCTGGTGAGCTGGCCAGGGCAGGCACAGCACCGGGATGGTGCTCGGCGCCGGCAGCCAGCCTCGAGGGCTTCCCTCAGGAAACCTCGGAGAAGCCTCGAAGTCCATGCTCACAGTCTGCCACCCTGGGGACACAGGGGTATGTGAACTTTGTGTCACCATTTCACAAGAGCCCAGAGTCACTGCAGGAGAGGAATCCGCTGTGTGCTGAGCCAGGAAGTGACATGGTGACTCAGGACATTCCCAGAGCCCCACTCTGCAGAGGACTGTGGCATTGCTGTAGCCTTGTTGCCAAGGTTCTGCATCTCTGTGTTTTCCGGTGGCTGCGTAAACCCCAACTGAGACAGTCACTGCCAGGCAGTGTCAGGAGAGGCGCAGTGGTGGCTCAGTTGAAACCCCTGAGCCCAGATGGGGGTGTAGCAGGCACAGCTGCCTGGAACTGGGTCTCAGCCAAGACCCCAAGTCCCCCACTACAGAAAGGAAGGAGGCAGGATGGAGCACATACACACGAGGGTCCTGGGGGCGCGGCCCAGGGACCTTGTCGCCTTCTTCTCATGGGCCCTTCTGTCACATGGGCACCGTAAGCCCACAGGGCATGGCTGGAGGAGCATATGAAAAGCAAATACTTGTAAAGTGTTTGGGTTTGCTTGTTCCTGGCAGAGGGCCTCACTATGGACTCCAGGCTGGCCTTGGACTTCTTCTCTGTAGCCAGGCTGCCTTCAAGTGCCTCCTGCCTCAGCCTCCTGAGTGCTGGGGTCACAGGAACATGCCACCAACCCAGCTTCCACTGTGCAAATCATTTACAAGGCTGCTAAGGGGCTGGTGAAAGGGCTGTGACGGCAGCAGTGGGAAGCAGTGTATTTCTGAGACGGATTCCTGATTTCTGTGCTCAGTACTTTCTGTCTACTCTCAGAGGGAAATAACCAACCACAGGGCCCACAATGATTGCGTATTTGACTTTGGGGTCCAATTTATTTTGTGGAAAAACATGGGAATGAGTGTTCTCAGAATTTGCAGTGAAGGGAAGTACAAATCAGGGAATTAGCAAAATTCCATCTCTACAAGAGAGAAGCAAATTATGAGGAAGCACATGCACAGTGGAGTTAGCAAAGAGCTTTCGTTTTCTGGCGCTTAGGATTGGAGCCAGCGCCGCATGTCTGCTAAGGATGAACTCAGCCCCTGAGCCAAGCCCCCCCCCCCCGTGTTAGAAATGCCCGAGGAGCTTGCATCTCTGGGGGCTGCCCTGCAGAGTGGCCACACCCCAACACCTTCCACAGGGTGGCTTCGGCTTCCAGCGGTGGACAGACCTCAACAAGCCCTTCTGTTGGGGTGAGGAGTTTGGCCCCGTTGGTTCTGTAAGAGAGGATCGTAAATCTTGGAGCAAAGGAGCTCCTCACACCCCTGGCGTGACTGGGTGCTAGTCTGTGGCCTAAAGCTCATAGCTCAGGCCCCTGAGAGGAGCAAGAGGCGTCTCAGTGAGGTGACTAATTAATCACAGGCTGCTGCAGGTGTCCAGTTTCCTCTGGCCTGGGCCCTGGGCATGCAGAAGCTACGGCCCTTCAGCTTCTTCGTGGGTGCAGCTCTTCCAGGCCCGAAGTTGGCACGGTGACTGGAGAGCTGAGGTCGCAAAGAATCAGATCTCCCCCCGGGTGTCAGGTGTCAGGTGGCAGGTTTTTCTGTGGCGCAGCAGAGAAGCAGAAGTAAAACAAGGAGTTGGGAAGCCTTTATGGACTTTGAGGACAAGGAGAAAATCTGGGGGGTCCTCTGACCTGAGCCTGGCAGGCTGAGATTTTAGGGACTTCTGCTATGGGTGGCATCTGAGGGGCAGGTTCAGGGACGCAGGAAAAGCTGATGGGGTCTCCCTTGCGTGCACAGGAAAGGGGTCCAGGACTGGAGTGAGGGAGGAGGAAGCGGTCATCGGGAAGAAGGCTGTTGATCTTGGGACTCAGCCGTGTTGGATCAGGGCTGTGGTCATCTGGCAGTTTGTGCTTGGGCCGGAGCCTGTCAGCAGGCACAGGGGCCGCTGGGAAGCGCTCACACAGAGAAGCCAGGTGGCCTCGGAGCCAAAGAAGTACTTTGGGGTATGGACTTACTGTCTTTGATTCAGGCAGTAGAGCTTAGAAATGACTTTTCCTGGAGCATAGACCCCCACCACCCGTGAAGTGCCTGTGGTTGTTCTTCCCCAGAAGAAAGCCCGGCACTTACGGCCCTCTCTTCTTCCTCCTCGGATCATGGAGAATGGCCCACCATAGAGGAAGTCCTTCCCACCTGAACTTGGGCCTGACTTTGCTGGGTCAGAGCTGCAGAAGTTGCCCGTGAGGAGTAGGGCCATGCTTCAGGGACAGACCTTGAAGCGCTCACCAGTGCTGTCTGGCCTACGGAAGCTGGGGTGCTCGTCCACAGAGTGAGAAGGTCTCACGTGCAGCCCCTGGAGCAGCTGGGTGCAGAGCACGCTCTGCTCTTTGGGCACGCGGCGCAGGGGACACTGCTCACTCACGGCGTGCAGAGCTTGGGGCACACATGAGCTTCCTGGACTGCTGCGAAACTTATTCTTGCAAGGTTCCGGGAGCTGGAATCCACCATCGGGCAGCGTGCAGGGCCAGGCGCCCCCGGAGGCTCTAGGAGGGGACACTCCCTGCCTTTCTTTTCCTGCTGGGCCTGCTCACCAACCTTGCAATCCCAGGCCTGTGGCCACATCTCCGTGACCCCTGCCTCTGGCACCAGGAGGCTTCTTCTCCTGCCTGTGTCCAGATGTCTCTCTTCCTAATGCACACCAGTTTTGAACTTGGGCCCCAGACCTAGGCCAGTGTGACATCCAAGCAAGTTCCTATGCATGAGTACCCAAAACAGGGACGCTGATCTCTGATTTTGTGTGTGCGTGCGCATGTGTGTATGCGTGTATGTGTGTGTGTGTGTGCACGCACGCATGTGTAATAAACACAGCTTCTGTTCGGATTGTACTTCCTGCGGAAGTCCTATCAAAGCGAGCATCATGCCTTGCCTATTTGGGATGACACATGACCCACTTTGAGCACTGGAGCCCCTCAGCTGGGAGTGGGGGGAGTGCTCTCCAAGCAGCTCCAGATGTCAGCCAAAGGCCACCGTGGTGGGGGCCTTTTAGGGGCAGCGGCCGAGGACCTGCTGTGGGAAAGCCGCTGCTCGGTGCAGCGAGGCTCTCTGAGTCCCAGCATTGCTCCCTTTGGGGCCTCTTATGCATGAAGCTGTGGGGCTTTGAGGGCTTGGAGCGTCCCAGAGTCTGCACCCCTCAACTGTGTGCACTGCGTTCTGCTCCCCCAGGTCTTCACGATAGGGATGTTCACACGCGTGTTCCCGCAGCACTGCTTAGTTTGCCTTTCAAACCCTTGCTTCCGGGGCAAACGCTCACCACTGAGCTGCACCCGCAGCCCTTTAAACCACAGCCAGCCGGCTCCAGCCAGCAGCAGCCTGGGCCGTGCCTCGGCTCCTTAGCTTCGCAGGTCTGGGCCACGTCTCTGCGTCTGTGCAGCCCACTTTCCAGCTGGTGCCCTCAGGGCTACCTCATCCGGGTCTGTTTCTGCCCCTCAGTATGCTGACTGTGACACCCTCCTGGCTCTCGCCCTGCACATTTTTGGGCCAGGATCACACTGCTATGATAACAGCCCAGGGCAGCTGCCAGGAGGAGGGGCCAGACCTGAGTGACCAGTGCCCTGCAGCCCTGCAGTGGATACGTCAGGCTGTGTCTTCTCTCTGTTTATGCATCTGTGGGTTCTCGAAGGTCAACTATAATCTAGCTCCTATGTGGTAAGGAGGAGATGGATGGGTGCTGCGGCTCTGGGGAGTGTACGGAGCTCGCGCCTGGCTGCTGACCTCGCCTGACGGGCTTAACATTCACTGTGAGGTGTGGTTTTCAAAAAGTTCCCACTTTTTTTTTTTGCAGAACCAGGGATTGAACTCAGACCCTTCAAGCACTTATTCTACTGAGCAATGTCTCTGGCCCCAAGTTCCCACTTTTTAATTCTTGAGTATTGACAGAAGGGGTTTAGGGGGCTTCACTTGGAAAACATTCATCCTTAAAATAAGTACTGTGGTTTCTCCTGTCCTCTTGGCTGGGCACAAAGTCTGGCTAAAGACCTGCTGAGTCCAGGTGTGAGCACCCATTGGGGGGAGATGTCCCTGGTTAGGGGACACATGCTTTTCTGTCCCCAACCTGTAAGGGCCCTGGACACACTGGGCCTGGGACACCAGCTTTCCAACCAGAAGGAGGTCTGCATTCGGCGGTCAGTGGCCAAGAACCAATTCCTCTAGGCTCATACCCTGTTTTCTTTTAAGGCCTTGCCTTGCCATAAGACTGTCAAGAGAAAGGATTTGCATTCTGGAACCCACATATTTATACACTGGCAGGATGAAAGCACATGTGTAGGTGACCTCAGCCTTCCATGGCCCTCCCTGCGTGTTGCTTTCCGGATGTCCTTTTCCCCTGCTGCCCTTTCTCTCACAAATATTTATCACAACCCCTGTGTGGTTAAGAAATGTTGGGTCGCACACTGCCAGGGCCACAGAAGGGGCGGGGTGCCTGCCCCCGCAAGCTTCACATATGTCAGAGGAGGAAAGATGCTGAAAACTAGCTTCAAGCAGAGTGCCGCACGACTGGACAGCAGGGGTCATCTCCTAAGTAGGGACTTCCAGCTGCGTGTGACCCACGTGGGAGGCCGCAGGTGCACCCAGGTGTGAAAAGAGCTCTGATGGTTCCACTCATGTGGATCTGAGACCTGGGAAGCTCCTGGGTAGACTTGGTTCCTCACGATTGCTTGTGTGGGGAGGAGTGTGGAGCTGGGATTTACAAGGAAGACAACTTTAGAGCTGATGGTTACAGACCACCTGCCTGTTGAGATTGAACCTGGAGCCTGGCCAGCTGGAGTGGGTGGGAAGAACATTCTGAATCCCAGGGCAGGTCTGAGTTGGTCTTTAACCTACATCTGAGCTTTGAAACACCATGTTTCTGGTTGGGGAGCTAGCTCAGTGGTCTAAGCACCTGCCTGGCAAGTGCAAGGACTCAGGTTCGATCCCCGATACTGCTGGCCCCAAAGTCCGGGTGTACCCTGCTGGCCAACCAACCTGGGTGTGGCAGCGCATGCCTATAACCCCAGGATAGGGGAGGCTGAGACAGGAGGATCACTGTAAGTCTGAGCTGTGTAGTGAGACTATGTACCAAATAAGTAAATAAAATAAAAATTAAAAAAACAAAGACAAAAACACCATGTTTCTGCTATAAACAAAAGAGCTGGCAGTCCTACAGCCAGAAGTCTGCTGTCCCAGAAAACCGACCTGAAGGGAAAAAAACCACAAGCAGATGTTTGGGCTAAGGTCTATGCTTTGAGCAGAACAGTAGCTGGACTCCAGGGTCTGGAGCAAGCCAGGGCAGAACGCACGCTCACCTCTGGCTGCAAGTGGGATAGAAGAGGGGACCGAGGCCACAGGAAGCTGGAGCTGGCAGGGTCCTTCCGTGGCCAGCCCTGGAGGGAGGCGCCGCGTGCTGCCCACACTCTAGTGCAGGTGGCCAGCATGCCCAGTGGTCCAGCTTTTACCAGTCCTCCCTTTGGCTCTTGAAGCCATGACCCTGGCAGGGGATGAGTGACAGCCCCGTCGGGGGTTACAGTCAGCAGGAACAGAGCAGGCAGGCACAGTGGGGTCTCTGTATGATGGATGGTTCACTCGTTAGCCAAAAGGAACAAAGCGCATGGTGGACGAAGTGAGCGGGAGATGACAGCTGGGAGACCAAGCTTTGTGAACCCACCAAACCCACCAAGCGGCGGAGACACCAGGGCAGTAGAGCAGCAGCCACCTGTGCCCAGGCTGGGACTGAAGAGCGGACCGCACGGCGGCAGCCCCTCCTTGCTGCAGGCATGGGGTGCACAGGTGCTTGCCCTTGCCCAGACCTGGCATTTATGTAAGGGATATTTGACTTCTCTGACATGAAAAGGAAGAAAGTGTGAGCCAGTTGGGGCCAGGAGAGAACTCTTGACCGGCCAGGAGATAACAACACGCATAGTCAGGTGTTCAGAGAAGGGTGCCCTTGTCTGAAATCTGCTCTATCAGGGCTGAAAAGCCAAGGAGGAGGGGAGATTGAATGACAGCGGCTCCATCAAGCAGGGGAGCAAATTGCGGTGAGGGCCCCGGGCAGCAAGGGTGGACCCAGCCTCGGAATCCTCTGGCTTTGCACTGGTTGGCAAAAGCTCATGGTTAAACGCTAGACCGCAGACGCCCGGCACGCTGTGTGTGCAGCCCGGCTATGTGCGGGAGGGGGTGCGGCCGGGACCTCCCAGAGCCAGGCTGCGCGTCTGACTTGTCCGGGCTTGAGCCTGTGACCTCTCGTCTGCGGTCTGTGCGGAGCGCAGTGTGGCACCGGGCTCTTGCAACCCTCAGCTGACGGGAGAAAGGAAGCCAACGTGGGCGCAGCTCCGCCGAGGAAGGGAGGAACCGCATAGTGAAGGCCCCTGTCACTCAGTGCCACGTGTGGCGCCCTTGCCGCTGCCGGGAAGGCTCTTCCGCGGCCCACCTGCTCTGCCTTGTGTTGTCACTGGTTTCCGAGTTCCCAGGTGAGGGTTACACCTGTTACCCATGCTCTCTTCTCTACCAGTATGGCACACTGGAAAACGAAGTCCGGTTGGACACAGGAGAGATGGGCTCAAGGTCTGGTTCAGCCTCCTTGGACAAGTCACCAACCTTAGCAGGGTTGTTCTCACCTAGTACCTGCCCTGTGGGACCGAGGTGAGGTCGAGCAGGGGCCCTGCACGCCACAGAGCGTCCTCAAGGCCGCAAGCGCCCTCTGGGCTCCCGCTGACCCCGCCGGAAGCTGGAGGCGCATGCCCTGCCGTACACCTACCCACCCTTTCCTCTTGCTCTCTGAGCCTGGGCACCAAGTCGCTGACCACTCCCTCCTCCTCGCCTCACTCCTTCACCTGAAACCCACCACATTCTGCTGATTTTTTCTCCAAAAAGCCCTGAAAGAATCCAGAGGTCACCTTTTCATTTTTCTTCTCAATGCGTGCTCAGCTTTCCACCTTCCTCTGGGGTTACTCAGCATCTGCTGGCCTCTGACCTCCTGTACCCCAGTGTGCTGCGGCAGTGGTGGTTCCCCTGTTATGGTTTGTCTAGGTGTCCCCCCCAAAGCCTCATGCAGTCTTGGGGGGCTTCTGGAGTTTGTGATTGATTACTGTGGGTGTGGATGCTGCACCTGCCTGGGGCAGGTAATCTGCATTACAGTGTAGGGTGGGTAGAGAAGCCAGCGGCTTGAGCTGCTGCTGCCCCTCCCTTGTGCTCCTGCTCTTTACTGCCAATGTGAAAGGTTGCTTCCTGCCGTGTGTGCCGCTCTGCCTTGGAGCCCGCTGAGCATGGACTGAAACCTCCAGTGACTGTGAGCTAAATAAACCTTTCCTTCCTTCATTTTGAGTGTTGGGTATTTGTTCCAGCACGAGAGAAGAGTAACTAAGACACCCTCTAAAACACTGCTCTGTCCTGTCATTGTCCCTGCTTAAGAATCTTTCTGAAGACTGCCTTGCAGGACGGCTAAACTGGGCCTGCCGGATCTGCATGCTATGGCTCCTGTCAGTACGCACCCCCTCCCTGGTACTTAGAAAACAGTATCAGCAGCACAAGGTGACTACAGAAAGCTTAGGCATGCAGGTAGACGAGGGACATAAAGAGACCCACAGAGCTAGCGCGGGAGATGGCCAGGATTGCACTGGATACAGTCTCCCAGCACTTCTTGGGTGCACTCCCTCAGTGACATCTCTTCCTTCTGCAGGGCAGTAGACTGCGATGCCACCTTGGAGTGGAGCCCTTCTTCCTCTCAGCAGCAGCTTTGAGCGTTATGGTAGCCATGGCTGGTGGAGATGCTCCCAGATTGACTAGCGTTTGTGCTGTACTTCCTGCTTGCTCCCTCCTGCTGCCTCTGATTTTTATTTTTTAAAAATGTAGTTAGTTGTTACAAAGTCTCACTAGCAGCTCTGACTCGTAGTGGTCCTCCTGCTTTCAGCCTCCCCAGCACTGGGATTACAGGTGGGCACCAGTACACCCCACTACACCTGGACTCTGACCAGCTCAGCCTGCCCTGGGGGCAGGGCTGGCGTGGCATGTGGCACCCTGGGTTGAACCGCAGTCCCTACGCTTGCCTACGCTTGCCTAACCTTGCCTAAACAGGTTTTAGTCCGCTGAGCTATCTCACATCCCACTAGCTCTGATTTGTTGTTAACTGTGTTATTTGTAGATTTTCTGAGCCCCTCCTCCCCCAGGTTTTTAAAAAGTATGGATAGACCCAGAGCATAGGCCCTGCATGTGAGTGAGGCGACCCGGGGCCCACAGATCCTGAAGCGACCTGGAGCGCAGGCCCAGCATGTGAGTGAGACTGTTCGGGGCCCGCGGATCCTGAATAGACCCAGAGTGCAGGCCTGGTGTGGAACCCTTCAGCAGAATTCCCTGCAAAGAGGCTAGAGGCAAGACCCACTAAGGTCAGAAGACAGTGGTATACAAAATGACAAAGAGAAGGAACAAAATGCAGTCTCAGGCCCCGAGTCCACCCAGTACAAATGCAAAAGACACTAGCACTGAGGAAACTGGAAATCACATGCCAGATATCTCTGAAATAATAGCCTTGGAAGTAAAGAAACAACTGCAGAAAGGTATAGAAGAAATCAGATCAGAAAATATTTCTGAACTAAAAAATGTAATAACTATAATCAAAGAAGTACTAAGTGCCTCTAAAGAATACACTGATAAAAAATAGAGCAGAATATAAAAATGATGGAACCCCTGAATAAGCAATTTAGGAAAGAAATAGAATGTATGAAACAGAAAATTAAAACCTCTAT
>NW_004524791.1:913148-914546 GCF_000260255.1 Octodon degus
GTGTCTACAGGGTCTCACTATGTAGACTGGACGAGTAGTGATTCTCCTGTTTTCAGCCTCCCAAGTGCTGGGATTACAGGCGTGTGCCACCACGCCCAGTCTCAATATCCATCTCAGTGCATCCTGGGGTTAGGCCTTTTTTTTTCTTTCCTCTCTGAGGCAGGACCTCGCTCTGCAGCTCAGGCTGGCCTTGAGCTCACTTTGTAGCCCAGGCTGGTCTCCAACTCACAGTGATCCTCCAGCCTCCGCCTCCTGAGTGCTGGGATGACAAGCGAGGTGTGCGTGGTTGGGAGGTGCGGGGCCTGCGGGAGCGCCGCTCTTGCCTAGCTAACAGCTGAGCAGGGAGCTGACCGAACAGCCTCTGACGACCTCCCAACAGCATGTTTAGCTAGGGTGCCCCCCAGTTAAATCGCTTTGCGAAAGCCCTGCCTCTGGACACAAGAGGCTCTGGGGAGACATCTAGATATAAACCATAATAACAGCCCTTTCAATTGATTTCTAAAATTTGAGACAGGTGGTGCTGAATTGCCTAGGCTGGGTCAACTTGCAGCTGCCTCGGCCTCCCGGGTGTGCCCCCATCTCAGTGTTTTCCTTTTAGTCTGCTGGCTTGGAAGACACAGACTGTCTGTTATTTCAGCTCTTCCCTCAGTTTCTTGTCTTTGCTTTGTGTCATACAGAAAAGAACATAAAATAAAGGCGAGCAGGGGGGCCCCCCGGGGTACCCCTCCAGGTGAGACGCAGCACGCCCCCCCTCCCAGCACTCATGACCTCACGTTCACGTTATAGATTTCTCGTTTTGTCCTGCCTCCCACCACCTCTGGGATCCCAGATGTTACCTGCACTAATGCTTTAGTTTCAATGTTCATGTCCCGAGATGCGTTTCCTCTGAGACAAGGTCTTGCTGTGTAATTCAGGCTGGCCTGGCGGTTCTCCGTCTCCGCCTCCTAAGTGCTAGGATGCCGGGCGGGCGTGTGGCGCCCACCTGGCCGTGAAATGCGTTTTCATTTCTGAGGGCCACCTGGCTTCTCCCATCCACATGTGATGAAAGGTTCCCCACTCGCACATGCGTCTCTGGGCCACACACCTTCAGTGTAGCGTGTCGTGTCTTTGCAGGAGCAACCCCAATCCATACATGTAAAATATGAAACGGCCTAAGATACAAAGTTTTGTTTTGTTTTCTTGAAGTTCTGGGGATTGAATCCAGGGCCTTCCCACTGAGCTACAGCCCTGAATGTTTTTTCTTCTCTCCCTCTCCCTCTCCCTGTCTCTCTCTCTCTCTCTCCCTCTCCCTCTCCCTCTCCCTGTCTCTCCCTCCCTCTCCCTCTCCCTGTCTCCCTCTCCCTGTCTCTCCTTCCCTCTCCCTCTCCCTGTCTCCCTCTCCCTCTCCCTGTCTCTCCC
>NW_004524791.1:914899-935447 GCF_000260255.1 Octodon degus
CTCTCTCTCTCTCTCTCTCTCTCTCTCTCTCTCTCTCTCTCTCCCTCTTCCTCTTCCTCTCCCTGTCTTCCTCTCTGTCTCCCTGTCTCTCCCTCCCTCTCCGTCCCTCTCCCTCTCCCTGTCTCTCCCTCTTTCTCTCCCTGTCTCCATCTCCCTTTCTGTCTCCCTATCTCTCCCTCCCTCTCCGTCCCTCTCCCTCTCCCTCTCTCTCTCTCTCTCTCTCTCTCTTTCTCTCCTCCTCTCCCTGCTCCTCTTTTTTTGAGATGGTCTCACTATGCAGCTCAGGCCGGCCTTGAGCTCACTTTGTAGCCTAGGCTGGTCTTGAACTCACAGTGATCTTCCTGTCTCAGCCTCCTGAGTGCTGGGATTACAGGTGCATGCCACCACACCCGGCTTCTTTTTTATTTTTGACAAGGCCTTGCTGAGTTACCCAGGCTGGGCTAGAACTCCTGCTCCTCCTGCCTCAGTCCCCCAGAGGGCTGTGATGGTGGGCAGGCCCCACCGGGCGGGCTCACCGAAGATCTGAAGCTGTCTGAGTGCGGACATCATACCCCATGTGGACAATTGCACATCAAGAAACTTTGTTTCATGCACAAAATTATTAAAATATTATATAAAATTACTTTCATGCTATAAATAAGGTGTGCATGGAACATAAATAATTTTGTGTTTAGATCTATGTCTGATTCCTAAGGTATCTCATTATGTATAAATATTCTTTAGTTTGAAAAAAATCAAAATCTGAAATACTTCTGGTCCCACATATTTTGGGTAAAAGATTCTTAATCTGTACCAGTTTGTCACTCTGACGTTTATGGATGCCCTGCTTTGGGAACTATATGCAACAGTGTGTTTGCATGTGTTTTGGCGTGTGCCCGTCTGTCAGCACACTTTAAGTGTGGGACTGTAGTGCGGAGGGCACGCGCTCTTGAGCTCACTGGGGTTTTAATCTGAAGTTCCCTCAAATCATTCTGGGTAACACAGACTTCATCTCAAACCAGATCAAACCAATGAACCAACAAAACCCGAAACAGAAAGAGATCCCATTTTTAATCTTTTATTTACTTGGTACAGGGTCTTGCTACTGCAGCTCAGACTCGTAGTGATCCTTCTGTCTCCGCTTCCCCGGGGCTGGGATTAAGGGCATGCACCGCTGCACTCTGTCTTGGGGGCCAGCTGGGTGCACCTGGGGTTGTGGAGCTGGCATGGCGTGAGGTGCTGGGGATCAAACCCAGGTCCTTGGGGGCCAGCTGGGTGCACCTGGGGTTGTAGAGCTGGCATGGCGTGAGGTGCTGGGGATTAAACCCAGGTCCTTGTGCTTCCCAGGCAGGCACTGAGACCACTGAGCCATCTCTGTAGCCACAAATCCCATTTTCAAAACAGAAATTTTCATTTTGCAAAAAAGCTTTCTTAAAAGTGGAGAAGCCAAGTTACACAGTGGGAAAAGGTCCTCTAAGTACCCCCAGCCCCAGTATCTGTGGGGGCTAGTCCCAGGTCCCCTCCTAGTAAACACTGAGGAAATCTGTGGGCGCCATCGCCAACATGGTACCGCGTTTGCAGGGAGCCTACACACACCCTCACACGTACTTTGAGTAGTCTCCAGGTCACGTACAATCCTGAGCACCGTGTGAACACTGTCTAAGCAGTTGTTTTACTGTATTAGTTATGGAATAATGAAAACGTGTGCACTTAGTACCGAAGCCGTTTATAAAACAGAATTTCATAACACTGACCGAAGAGTAACAAGCTACTCAGAGTAGAAAATATAGGCATGAAATTCTCCTGTTGACATTAGCACCAACCTTCTTTTTCAGTGAACTAAGAGATGCCAACAGTGTAGCCGACTGGCCTTTCCCTCCCTTTTTCCTACCCTCATCCTAGCTCCTTCATCCTTTCAAGCAACTTTGCCCACTTCACAATTTCTACCGTGCCTTTTAGACCTTACTTATTCTTTCAATTTCTCAGATCAGTGAGGCAATACAATGTTTGTACATTTGAGTCTGAGTTATTTCACTTAAGAGCGTGGTCTCAAAGTACATCCATTTACCTATAAAATCTCAAGTTCATCCTTCCTTATGCCTGAGTAGTGCTTCATTGTATAAAAATACCATATTTTTCAATCTATTCCTCAATTGATGCTCATTTAGTTTGTTTCCAAGATTTATGGATTACAAATTGTGCTGCTATCAACATGGGTGCACATGTATTGCTGTGGTATGATTTTTTTTTTTTTTTTGGAGTACCAGAGGTTGAACTCAGGACCTTACTCTTGACAGGTAGGCACTTATGCCGCTGAGCTATCTCCCTGGCTCTGGCATGATGTGTTTAATTTTTCTGGGAAGATACCAAGAATGGGAATAGCTGGGTCGAATGGGATCTCTAATCCTAGATTTGTAGGAATCTTCACATTGATTTCACAGTGGTCACACCAGTTTACCTCCCACCAACAGTGGAGAAGAGTTTTTACCTACCACTCCTCCAGCCTTTGTTATAAACTGGAGGGAAATGGAATCTCAGTGTTGTTGTAATTTGCATGTCTCAAATGATCGATGATGTTGAAAACAATTTCATGTATTTATTTGATATTTGTATTTCTCATCTGAGAACTGTGTATTCAACTCAGATGCCCATTTTTGGAACTGGGTCTTTGAATTTGGGAGGTCTGAGGGTTTCGGTTTTTCCCAATTCCTTATGTGTTCTAGGTAGAAGTCCTTTGTCCGAGGTACAATTGGCCATAGTTTTTTCCTTACTCTGTGGGTTGTCTTTTCACTTTGTTGGTGATTTCTTTGGATGTGGATCTCATTTTAATAAGATGAGATCCCAGTTTTCAATTCTTTGAAGTGTTTTCCATGCAGTTTGAGTTTTGTTCATGAGCTCTCTGCCTACCCCTATGTCTTCAAGATTTCTACCTACTTTCTCTTTTGATAGATTTAGTGTTTCTGTTTTAGTATTTAAATCTTTGATCCATTTTTTACTTTAATTTAGTGCATGGTGATAGACATGGGTCTAGTTTTAGTCTTCAGCATGCAGAGGGCCAGTTTCCCCAGCACCATTTACTAAAGAGGCTATCTTTCTTCGAGTGGACATGTTTGGCCCTTTGTCAAAAATAAAGTCATTGTGGTTGTGGCTGAATCTTCTAGTCTGTAGGTCTATTTTTTCCAGTATCATACTGATTTTATTACAGTAGCTTTGTACTATAATTTCAAGTCAGGGATTGTGATGCCTTTTGATTTGCCTTTATTGCCATAGGTTGCCTTTCCTATTCTACATTTTTTCTGTTTCCCAATGAATTTTAGGAATGTTTTCTCTAGTTCTGTAAGGTATGCTAATGATACTTTGATCAGGATTGCAATCGATCTGCATAACAGTTTTGGGGTTATGGCTATTTTCACTGTGTTGGTTGTTCCTATCCATGAGCAAAGGATATCTTTCCATTTTTGATATCCTCTTCCATCTAAATTTTTAGAGTAGTGTAATTTTCAATATACAGATCTTCTACATCCTTTGTTAGATTGATTCCTAAGTATTTCATTTTTTCTGGATACTGTCATGGAGGGTGTGGTTTCCCTAATTTCTCTCCAAGTGATTGTGTTGTTTGTGTAAAGGAGTGCTATTGATTTTTGAACGTTGACTTTGTAGCCAGCAATGCTACCGAATTTGGTTATTAAATCTAGAAGTCTTTTGGTGGAGTTTTTGGGGTCTTCTATGTAGAATATCATGTCATCCACAAATAATGATAATTTCAATTCTTTTCTAATCCTTATTCCTTTTATTTTCCTCTTTTGTCTAGTTTCTCTGGCTGTTTCCTGAACTATATCAAATAGGAGTGGTGACAGTGTACATCCTTGTCTTGTCCCTTATTTTAAACTGACGGCTTTCACTTTCTGTCCACTTATGATGTTGGCTGTTGGTTTGTCATAGATTGAGGTAAAGTCCATCTATTTGAATTTTCTATAGGGTTTTTGTCATTAGTGGGTGTTGGACCTTATCAGAAGCTTCTTCAGCATCTGTTGAGATGCTCATGTGATTTTTGTTTTTAGCTCTGTTTATATGGTGTGTTACATTTATTGATTTGTGCCTGTTGGGCCATTCCACATTGCTGGGATGGATCCCACTTGGTAATGTTGCACAACCTTCTTGATGATTTGCTGCATTCTATTTGCTAGCATCTTATTCAGGAGTTTTGCATTCATATTCATTTGGGAGACTGGTTTGTAGTTCTCTTTTTTTGGTTGAGTCTTTCTCTGTTTTTGGTATTAGAGTAATATTTGCTTCCAGGAATAAGTTAGAGAGTATTGCTTCCCTTTCAATTTCATTAAAGAGTTTGAGGAGTATTGGCATTAAATCTTCTCTAAATTTTTGGAGAATTCAGCAGTGAATCCATCAGAACCTGGGCTTTTCTTTGTTGGTGACTTTTTAATTACATTTCCAGTTTTATTAACTGATATGGGTCATTCAGAGTTTTTATATCTTCTTGATTCACCTTTGGCAATTTATACATATCTAGGAATCTGCCCTTCTTTTGTGTTTTCTATCCTACGCAAGTAAAGATTTTCAAAGTAAGTACTGAGAATCCTCTGAATTTCCACAGGGTCTCTAGTGATTTCACTGATTTTGTTCTTCTTTGCATGAATTTGAGTTTTTCTTTCCTTTTTTTTGATACAGTTGGCTGGTGGTTTATCAATTTTATTTATTCTCCCAAAGAATCAACTCTTCAATTATTAATTTTTTGTACTGTTTCTTAGTCTCAATTGTGTTAATTTCTGGTCTGATTTTTGTGATTTCTTTTCTTGTCTGGCTCTTGGACTTGGCTTGATTTTTTTTCTAGAAGCTTGAAGTGCAGCATTAGGTTGTTTATTTGTGTTCATTCTGTTTTCTTGATGTGAGAATTCACTGCTATACATTTCCCTCTTAGGACTGCTTTGTTTGTATTGCATAGCCATCTACATTTTCATTTAATGGTAGATATTATTTAATTTCTTTTAATTTTTTTTCTGTGATCCATTCGTTGTTCAGGATGGTGTTATTTCCATATGTTTATGGAGATTATTTTTTTCTTTTCCAAGCCAAACTGTATCTGGCTTTATTAAAGGTACTCTTCTTTCTTTCTTTCTTTCTTTCTTTCTTTCTTTCTTTCTTTCTTTCTTTCTTTCTTTTTGGCAGAACCAGGGATTGAACTCAGGCCCTTGTGCTTGCCAGGGCAGTGCTTATTCCACTGAGCCATCTCCCCGGCCAAAGATAATTTTCATAAATAATAATGGTATTTCAGACAAGGCGGGCACACAGTTGTTAACAGTATGTAACAACTTTCAAACTCCCTTCTTGGATGAACTACCAAAAGTCAGAAAACCACTATAAAATCCAATGAAGTCTTCATTTGAGGCTCTGAAGTAGGGAAAGTTTAGAGTGAGGGTTGACATCTCACATTTAGCATGTTGTTTAACAACTTTTCACAAGCCGACCCTGACTTTCAGGAAATGAAAATGGCAGAATTACCAATCTGAAGATCCACAATCTAGAAAAATAAATCAATTGCTCTTGTGGGCCACTATGTCAACGTTACTGGCAAGTCCAGATTGCCTGACACACTGGTAATATCACCTTTGGGAATCAAACCCCAACAGGTCTCTGGGCTTCAGGGAGTTAAGCCTATGCAGATGGCAGAGGAAAGGAGGACATAAAATGAACTGGGAGCTGTCCCGTACCACAAGGCATTTATGCCAAGGTGGCCACATGTGTAACATCAGGGAATCCCTCCTCCTGGGAGCCAAGAGGAAGTCTCTCAAAACCAGCAGGGAAAGGCGCCTTCCCCACGTCAGTCCAGCTTTGGAGGCACTGCACTGCTGACAAATGCTCCTTCCCCCCAAAACAGCAAAGAAGTGTTCTGTGTGCTAACAACATAGCTTAAAAAAAAGTAAAACAAAATTCTGCACTTCTATAAAACTTGATTAAAAAATAGTATTTCAAACTACAGTCGCCAGAAGCATACAGTTATCAAAAATCCCCACACTTCCCTTGGCGTCTCCAGCACCTTCAGCTCTGTGTGCCTGCTCTGTTTGGCATCCCTGATGTTCTGCAGGGTTAGTCCCATCCCTGCTGGCGGCCGCTTTCCCCTTTTCCCTGTGGGCACCTTCTCTCCCTTCTTCGCAGGGGCCTTTTTAGGCTTGGGCTCTGGCTTTGGAGGAGCTAGATTAGCAGACAACCTTGCAGATCTTCTCCGTGGTTCATCTTGCACCTTGGCTTTCTCACCTTTAACATCCCCTTTGGCCTCTCTCTTGGGTATAGTGCTGATGGTGGCGGGTCACAGGCGTGCGACACGAGACGCTGCAGTGTATAGCTTTTGGTGGCCCGGGGGTCACCCTTGCTTCTTCACACTGCTCATATCCATGGAGCCTTTAAGGGTTCTTTTGCCATTCATTCCCAATTTCATTGCACTATGCTCAGATTAATATACACGGGATAATTTCAGCTCCTTTGCAGCTACTCGAGCATGTTCTGTAGGCTGGTATGTGCTCTAGTATACAGAACATCTCACGCGCAACTGAGAAGAATGTGTATTCTGATGTTGTGCGGGGAACACAATGTAAAGGTTACTAAGTACGTTTGGTCACAGGTTTGGTTCATTTCTGATATTTCTTTGTTGATTTTTTATCTAGTTGATATATCTCTTTGTGACAAGGGGGAGTTAAGTTCCCCCCTGTTATAATTGTGTCACTTATTTGACTTTTCTTTTCTCTTTCTTTCTTCTTTCTTTCTTTCTTTCTTTCTTTCTTTCTTTCTTTCTTTCTTTCTTTCTTTCTTTCTTTTTTTGTACCAGGGATTGAACTCAAGACCTTGCAATTGCCAGGCAGGCACTTATGCCACTGAGTTATCTCCCCAGCCCTATTTGATTTTTGATTCTTCATGTCTATTAATATTTGTCTTATATAGCTGAATATATATATTGGATTATTGGGAATCAAGTTCAGGACCTCATGCTTGCCAGACAGATACTGTATTAGTGAGCTAAATCTCAGACCCCATATTTATGATTGTTCTCTTTTGACTTTTTCCCCTGACAAGTATGCAATGACCTTTATCTCTTTTGATCATTCTTGGCTTGAAGTTCACATTGTCTACAGAGTAGCCATCCCTGTTTTTTTCTGGGTTCCTGCTGGAAGGGTATTTGTATTGTTTTCCATCCTTCAACTTTCAGCCTATGAATTTCTTTTGGGTACAATAGGCTTTATTGATGATGTGCAAGGGCAGTGAGTCAGGGATCCCAAGGTCCCTCCCCTTCTAGGGGGCCTGGGATGGATTCTGTGAGGGAGAGATTCTCAGTGTTGGGGCTGAGTAAGGTAGTGACTTCTACAGTGTGGCCTCTCTGTCCCTCTGGTCTCGCTGGGCTGTGTGTGTGGGGCACTTACTCCTTGGAGGCCATGTGGACCATGAGGTCCACCATGCTGTTGCTGTAGCTGAACTCATTGTCATACCAGGAAATGAGCTTCACAAAGTGGTCATTCAGGGTGATGCCAGCCCCAGCATCAAAGGTGGAAGAGTGGGTGTCACTGTTGAAATCACAAGACACAACCTGGTCCTCAGTGTAACCCAGGATATCTTTGAGGGGACTATCTGAGGCCTGCTTCACCACCTTCTTGATATTGTCATATGTTGCCGCTTTCTCCAGGCGGCAGGTCAGATCCACCACCGACACATTGGGAGTGGGCACACAGAAGGCCATGCCTGTGAGCTTCCTGTTCAGCTCTGGGATGACCTTGCCCACAGCCTTGGCAGCACCAGTGGATGCAGGGATGATGTTCTGGGAAGCTGCATGGCCATCACGCCACAGCTTCCCAGAGGGGCCATCCACAGTCTTCTAGGTGGCAGTGATGGTGTGCACTGTGGCCATGAGTCCCTCCACAATGCCGAGGTGGTCGTGGATGACCTTGGCCAGCGGGGCTAAGCAGTTGGTGGTACAGGAAGCATTGCTGACGATCTTGAGGGAGTTGTCGTACTTCTCACGATTCACACCCATCACAAACATGGGGCCATCGGTGGAAGGGATGATGACCCTTTTGGCAGCACCCCTCAGGTGAGCCCCGGCCTTCTCCATGGTGGTGAAGACACCAGTGGACTCCACCGTGTACTCAGCGCCAGCATCACCCCACTTGATGTTGGTGGGATGTCGCACTTGGAAGACGGTGATGGCTTTTCCACTGATGACAAGCTTCCCGTTCTGAGACTTGACAGTGCCGTGGAACTTGCCGTGGGTGGAATCGTACTAGAACATGCAGACCATGTCGTGGAGGTCAATGAAGGGGCCACTGATGGCCACAACATCGACCTTGCCAGAGTCAAAAGCAGCCCTGGTGACCAGCGTCCAGTATGGCCAAATCCGTTCACTCTGACCTTCACCATCTCCTCTGGGTTGCCGCTGGCTACATGGGAAGAACGGCTATCAGCAGACGCGCAGGAGTAGACAGCCTGATTTTCTTTCTAAGTTAAATGTGTGTGTGTGTGTGTGTGTGTGTGTTTGTATATAACATATTGTTGGATCTTGTTTCTTGATCCATTCTGCCAGCCTATTTCTTTTGATTTGTTAATTGAGGCCATTTACATTGATGGTTATAATTGACATGTACTGACTTATCTTTGTCTTATTATTATTATTGTTTTTCACACTGCAATAGTTAATTTTATTTGTTCAAGACCTCACACTGCAAGCATTAATCCAAGCCTGGGCTTTGATTCTGTGGGCTCCTATCAGATATTAAGGAAGAAGCAAGCCGTGACCCGTGGATATGGATGAAGGCGAAAGCTCAGGATTAGTCACAGGGTAGTTTCTACACTTCTACATCCTAGAACACAGTAGTCACAGGTCCTTTAGGTCCTTCTGGATGTCCCACAGGGTATCCACACTATTCTTGAGCTGAGCGACCTCTTCATCCTTCAGCTTCTGGTTGATAACGCTGGTCAAGCCCCGAGCATTCAGGATGCAGGGAAGGCTCAGAAGACTTCATTCTCAATGCCGTACATGCCCTTGACCATGGTTGACACTGGTGAATCCTGGAGATTCTTCAGGATGGACTCAATAAGATCAGCTACACTCAAGCCGATGACTTCGTAGGCACTTTCAACCACCATCTTATGCACTTCCTTCCAGTTCTCACAATCGTTGTCTGTGCCCATTTCCGGATTCAGATCCTGGAGGGACACACCCGCTACGTTCACTCCACTCCAGACAGCCACACTCGAGTCCCCGTGCTCGCCCAGGATCCACCCGTGGCAGCTGCTGGGATGAATGCCAAGTTTTTCAGCCATAAGATAGCGAAATTGAGCCGAATCCAAATTGCATCCGCTTCCAATCACACGGTGCTTGGGCAATCCACTTAGTTTCCAGGTAACATAGGTAAGAATATCCACTGGGTTGGAAACCACAATGATGATGCGGTCAGGGCTGTATTTGACAATCTGAGGAACAATGAACTTGAAGACATTGACGTTTCTCTGCACCAAATTGAGGCGACTCTCCCCTTCTTGCTGACGGACTCCGGCAGTCACCACTACAATCTTTGAGTTGGCAGTTACAGAGTAATCTTTATCTGCCACAATTTTAGACGTCTGAAGAAACAAGCTCCCATGCTGCAGATCCATCATTTCTCCTTTGAGTTTATCTTCCAAAACGTCCACAAGGGCAAGTTCATCAGCAAGAGACTTTCCCAGAATGCTGATAGCACAGGCCATACCAACTTGCCCCACACCCACTACGGTGATCTTGTTGTTTGGCACCCCGGCTTCCTCTTCCACAACAGGGGCGATAAGCTTCTCCTTAAGGGTTGCCATTCTACACCTGCGGGAGGAGGCCCTGAAGAGCGCTGCCACAGCCGCCGCGGAGATGCCAGAGTCTGCCTGTCTTATTATTTTTATGTTGTTGGTTCCCTGCTTTCTCCTTCTGTTTAATCACTTGCACTACCTTGTGGTTTCTTTCCCTTGTTGTTCTTGAAATTGTGTTCATTTTTATCTCTGTCTAGAATATCTTTCAGTACTCTTCATAGGGTTGTTTTGGTGGTCATGAATTTCTTCAGTTGTTTTTAATGGAATTATCTTATTTCTCCATCAATTTTAAAAGATATTTTTGCAAAGCACATAATCTGGGTTGCAAGTTGTTTTCTTTCAGGACTTGAAATATTTCACTCCAAGCTCTTCTTGATTTGAGGGTTTGTGTTGGGAAGTCTGCCATGACTCTGATGGGCTTTGCTTTGTAAGTGATCTGTTTCTTTTCTGTTTCAACTTTTAATGTTCTGTTCTTGTGCTGAATTTCTATGTTCTTAATTATTATATGTCTGGGAATAGAATTATTTTGGTTATGGCTATTTGGAGTTCTATATGCTCCACTTAACTATATGTCAGATTCTGTCCCCATGCTTGGGAAATTTTCTGTTATTACTTCTACAAATAGTTTTTTATGGCATTTGTGTTGACTCCTGCTTTTTCATTGACACCTACCAGTCTTATTATTTTTTTTTGCATCATCTTACAGCTATTGAATTGTTGCTCGTGATCCCTTATTATTTTAATAGGGCTTTCCTTTTGTGATTGCTTGCTGTGATACTGTCTTCAAGATTTGCAAGTCTGGGATTACAGGTGTGCACCACCATGCCCATTCTCAGTTGCTGTCTCAGCATGCCCGGGGTGGGGCCAGCGTGGCATGCCGGGGACCCAACTCCAGCCGCTGTGCTGTGCCTAAGCAGGTGCTCTAGTCTGCTGAGCTATCTGGCTGGCCCCTTAAGGGCATTTTTAATTTCCTGTCTATCTGTTTGAATCTGTTTCATACATTCTATTTCTTTCCTACGTTGTTCATTCAAGGTTTTCATAATTTCCTGTGCTCCTCTATTTTTAAAAAATCTAATGTCTACTCTAGATTTTCTAAGCAATTCCTTCATTATGGTCATCACTTTGTTTTTTACCTGAGAAATTATTTCTGGTCTGATTTTCAGTATAGCCTCATGGCTTTCTTTACTTCTCTCATTTCGGAAATTTAAGGCATGTGTCTTCCATTTTCCTCTATCTTGGTATCTCTTGGGTAGTTTGGAGGTTTGAAATTGCATTTTGCTTCTGTGTCTTATCATTTTCTATTTTAAATTTTTTATTTTGTTTTCTGTGTTGATCCTTGGAAGTTTTTGGAGTACGAAGCTATATCACTAGTATCCAGGCCTTTCTAGGAAGTCTGTTCTTCAGGGAGGTCTCCTGTGTGCTGGAGGCTCCTTGTTTGTGTCTGTCCCAAGATCTCACCTTTCCGGTTAAGTAGGAGTGAGGCGCTGGCATCTGCGTGGCTCCGTACTGAGCCCCCCGGGCGGGTTGTGGGGTGCTCAGCATCCCAGTGCTTCCCAGCACCGGTGCAGAAGTGAGAACAACTGGTTGAAACAGATATGACAGCCAATCCAACACAGTAAAGTTAGCAATAAAAATAGCGTCAAACAGTTTAGAACCCGAGAAACCTGGTAACTATTAATTTTAATTAACCAGAGAAGCAAAATCTACAGTTACATGACAAACAGTCTTAAATTGGGAGCTTGTATGCCACGTGTCTCCTCTTAGGAGAGTGACTTTATCCTGTGATGGGAAAATTTAAGGAGGAGAGTGTCTAAAACAAAGATGACTGAAAGGGAAGTAGAAGCAGGGCTGGAGGGTGGATGATCAGATCCTTGGGAAACTAGAGAATAAGAAGAGAAGAAGGAAAATAAGACCAAAAAAAAAAAAAAAAAAAAAAAAAAAAAAAAAAAAAAAAAAAAAAGAAAGAAAAGAAAAAAGGGAAAGATAAAAATAAAAGCAAAGCAAAGGCGTGGCCCCGGCTGCCTGCCTGCTTCTTTTTGTGTGTCTTTGCCGGCAAGTGCAGTGCCAGTTCACCTGACCCACCACCTGTTGGTTCTTTCTTTCTTTTGCGGAACTGGGGATTGAACTCAGGCCCTTGTGCTTGCCAGGCAAGCGCTTATTCTACTGAGCCATCTCCCCAGCCCCAACCTGTTGGTTCTTATAGTCAGTGTCGCCTCTGATCTTTCACCTTTGCTTGTTTCAGCTGTCTGGAGTGTGTCTTCCAGTTGGGCCTGCTGTGCAGCTTGCATTCCCTTTGGTCTCCTGGTCCCACCAAAGCAGGGGGAGGAGCCAATCTCAGATACAATTTTTATTTAAAAAAATTGTTTTTCAGTGGTACGGTACTGGGGATCAATCCCAGGGCCTTTATACTGAGCTACATCGCTCATATTTTTATTTTAACTTTTGGGTCAGTGTCCTAGTAAGCTGCTAACCACCCAAGCTGGGCTGGAGTTTACCATCATCGTGCCTCAGCCCCCCAGAGTGCTGGGGTTACAGGTGTGCAAGACCATGCTTTGCTTCTCAGACTTTTGACCTGCACTTAGTTGCAGGTAGAAGCTGTGAGTACAGAGCTGACTCCCCACATAACAGTTCAGTGCCAAGACTACAAAGAGAACCCTGATGAAGTGGCAAGGAAACATAGACAGCCAGTTCTTAGAAAAGGGGCAAAAGGCAGCAAGGGGCCCTTCGTGGGCCTCCTGGCCCTGGATGCACAGAGAAGGGAGGCATGCTGCCCTCGCAGAGAGGGAGCACCGCTCACACGGCCTGGGCTGCCTGCTCAGGTGCTTCAGGCGCCTGCTAGGCCTGCAGGGTACGACGAGGAGGGAGTGGAGCACTCCAGTGCCAGAGTGCAGGCCGCGGGCTAAGCTGAGCGTGGTCTGTCTGGGTGCCACCGTGGCCTTACCTGCCCCCAAGAGAGGAGGTGTGGGGACTGGGGCCAAGCATGCATGTTTGAAAGCAGTGCCTCTCCAGCACCCATGCCAGGGTCTGGTGGCAGAGCCAAGATCTGAACTGATCGGCCAGGTGATCATGCCCACTTCTCTGTGCAGGTAAATAAGTAGGAAGCGGGAGGTCAGAGGAGTCTGCTTCTTCCCTGACCTGTATAATTTTTAAAAAATTGATTTTATTGGAACATTTTTGGTATGCACAATGTTCACGTTCATCGTAAGGAATGTGTCCCTGCACGTGACATGACCTGGGTCTTCTCTCCCCAAGCCCCTCCCTCCAGCCCTTCCTCCCCTCCTCCCCTCCCTAGTCACACGAGCTAGGTTTCCATCCCGCCCTCTCTTCTTGTTCCTCCTCTCCCCTGCCTCCTGCTAGTCCCCTTCCCCTTTGAACATGGTCTTCTTACTTCACAGTGCCTATCATCCATTTGGGTCTTTGCTATGTTTTCACTTTCTCACACTAGAGAAGCAAAGTTGCATTTATCTGTGACTCTGATTAATTTCACTTAAGCTTGTGCTTCAAGATGCCTCCACTGGCCTAGAAATGGCTCAAGCTTAGCCTTCTTTAAGGATGAGTGTGTTGCGCAAAAAACCCAACCACACTGTCTTTTGTCAGTTCACTGGCTGGTGGCATCTGGACCATTCCCAAGATAAGCTATTACGAATTGTGCTGCTTAAACCTGGGTGTGCATGTATCATTGTGCATGATGCTTTTAGCTCTTTGGGAAAGACATGAAGTAGGGCCATAGCTGGGTCCAATGGGACCTCTAGCCCTAGTGTTTTGAGGAATCTTCACACTGATCTCCACAGCGGTTGCACCGGTCTACACTCACACCAGCAGTGGAGAAGGGTTCCTTTTGCCCTGCAACCCCACCAGCAGTTTTTATTTGTTGGTATCTCTGTTGCTTTTCTCTCATTTCTGGGACAAAATACCTGATGCCAAAAATAAAGGAAGGAAAGGCTTATTCAGCTCACAGTTAGTGGAGGTTTTAGTCTATACTCCGCTGGCTCCAAGGCAGAGTGGCACATGGCAGAGGGCAGCAGTTCATGGCAGTGGAAGGCAGCAAAGAGCAGAGGAAAAAGGGAGAAGTCATGGCAACAGGAGGCGAGGCAAGCCGCTCTCCTTTCCTTACACTCTGTTCAGGCTATCTGTCCCAGGGTGGGTGCCCCACTCATCAGTAACACCAGCACTGGCAGTCTGCCCCGTGACTGCATGAGGCTAGTGTGTGTGTAGGGGGCACCTAGACAGAAACCATAACAGTTGGTTTCTTTTTTTCTTCTTTTGTATTTAGTACAGGGTCTACAGGGTCTCACTACATAGACTAGACTCATAGTAATTCTCCTGTTTTCAGCCTCCCAAATGCTGGGATTATAGTCGCGCACCACCACACCCAGTCTCAATTACTGTTTTAGCATGCCCTGGAGAAGAGGCCAGCATGGCAGGCTTGGGGACTGAACCCCGGCTGCTGAGCTCTGCATAAGCAGATGCTTTAGTCTGCTGAGCTATCAGGCTAGCCCTGTTTTCTTTTTCTTTTTCTTTCTTTCTTTCTTTCTTTCTTTCTTTCTTTCTTTCTTTCTTTCTTTCTTTCTTTCTTTCTTTCTTTCTTTTTTCAGAACCGGGGATTGAACTCAGACCCTTGCGCTTGCCAGGGAAGTGCTTATTCCACTGAGCCATCTCCCCGGCCCCTTGGTTTCTTGATAATAGCCATTTTTTCATATATTTATTTTCCATTTGTATTTCTTCATCTGAGAAGTGTGTCTTGATTTTTAGATGCCCATGTTTGGATGGGGTCTTTAAATTTGGGAGGTCTGAGTTTTTTCTTTGTATATCCTAGATGGTAGTCTTTTGTCTGAGGAACAACTGGCTAATTTTTTTTCCCATAGATTGGGTTGTCTCCGCTGTGTTTGGGGTTTCTCTTGCTAATCAAAAGCTTTTTAATAAGATGAGATCCCAGTTGTTGATTCTTCGTGATAGTTCCCACGCAATCGGTGTTTTGTTCAGGAAGTCTTTGCCTACACCAATGTCTTCACCAGGGCTACCTGTTCTCTTTTCCATCAGATTGAGTGTTTGTGCTTTAATATTTAGGTCTGTGATCCATTTTGACTGCAGTTTAGGATGGTGGAAGATGTGGGTCTAGTTTTAATCTTCAGTATGTGGGAGGACAGTTTTTCCACCACCATTTATTAAAGACTATATCTTTCTTCAAGTGAGCATACTTGGCCCCTTGGTCAACAGTAAGGCGGCCGAATATATCTAGAGTTGCTTCCGCATCTTTCTGTCTGTTCCACTGATTCTCAGGTCTGGTTCCTTGCCATGCTGTTTTTATTTATTTATTTATTTATTTATTTTTCTTTTCAAAGTTTTATTGATAAACATATAGCAATGAGACAGTTTCAAATCAAATCGAAAGTACAGTTTCAACAAATAATACACTGCATATATTCTTCTTAGTGGTTAATTGCTGTACAAGATGTAGACTTGTGATCCTACTTACAAACACCATTAGAAAAAATCATTCTATTCATTATATGCTGTTTTCATCACAGTATCTTTGTAGTGTAGTTTGAAGTCGGGGGTTGTGATGCTGCCGCTTTGCCTCTGATGGCCAGAATTGCCACTGTCATTCTAGGTCTCCTCTGGTTCCAAATGAATTTTGGGAGTGTTTTCTCTAATTATTTTGGAGTTCTAATTCTAATATGCTGTTATGCTAATTCTAATATTAATTCTAACATGCTGTTGGAATTTTGATCAGGATTGCATTAAATCTGTACAAGAATTTTAGAGGTATAACCATTTTTTACTAAATTGGTTCTTCCTACCCAAGAGCAAGGGATATCTTCTCGTTTTCTGATACTCTCTTACCTCTCCTTTTCCATTATTCCAGCCAGCGCCCATGCGTGGTGTGTGAGAGGGGCCACCTGGGCCCCTCTGGATCCTCATTTGAGCCAGCACCCAGGCCAGGCATGTGTGTGTAACTTCTTCCACTAGGCAGGCCCGGTGTGGAACCCTGTGGCAGATTTCCCTTCAGAGAAGCTGATGGCAAGACCCACCCAGCTAATCCAGGAGCATAACGACTTGCCAGAGTGGCACATTGGGTTCACCTCCAAGGGCTGCAGCAGGAAGAAGTGGAGCAGAGCAGCCAGTCCCAAGCCACACCCGCCTGGAGGAGTCTGGGCTTGGTAGATCCGGACCTGGTGCTCAGGTAATAACTGCACCAAAGCTCCACACCAAAGGTCAGAAGACAGTGCTATTCAAAATGACAAAGAGAAGGAGCAAAATGCATTCTCAGGCCCTGAGCCCACCCAGAACAAATGCAGGAGACACCAGTATAGAAAAAGTTGGAAAGCACACACCTGAAATCTCTGGAATAATAGTGTCTGACGTATAGAAACAACTGCAGAAAGGTACAGAGGAAATCAGACCAGAAATAACCTCTGAAGTAAAAAAAGAAATGATAACTATCATGAAAGAAGTACTAAGTGATTCTAAAGAAGACACTGACAAAAAATAGAGGAGAATAGAAAAATGATGGAATCTTGAATGAGCAATATAGGGAAGAAATGGAATGCATGAAGCAGATGCTTGATTATTATATGTCTGCTTGTGTTTTTAATTGGGTTGATGTTATTTGGAATTCTATATGTTCCAGTTATCTGAATGTTAGATTGTTTCTCCATATTTGGGAACTTTTCTGCTATTACTTCCATCGATATTCTTTTTTTTTGCGGAACTGGGGATTGAACTCAGGCCCTTGCGCTTGCCAGGGAAGTGCTTGTTCCACTGAGCCATCTCCCTGGCCCCTCCATTGATATTCTTTTTATAGCATTTGTATTGACTCCTTCTTTCTCACTGATGCCTATCAGTCTTACATTGTTCATCTTTGCGTCATCTTGCAAATATCAAATTATTTTTCCCTGCATCCTAGTTATTCTTAAGAGATCTCTTCTTACCTTTTCACTAGCTGCAGCAGTGTCTTCAAGGTCTGAAAGTCTATTTTCACTTTCATTCAAATGGTTTTGCCAGCTTGTGATTGAGGTTTCAATTTCCTGTAATCTCTTCGAATCTGCCACCATCAACTTGTACTGGCAATATGAGAATAGTACATTAGCTAAAGCAAGGATCTCGCTAGTTGTACCGTAGGCCCTAGTGCGGAAGGTTATAGACCAGCTGATTGTAAATGTGTCAACTTGCAGGACTAGGTTTCTGAAAACTTTACATAATTAGGCAACTGGATAGTCTGTAACACGGGAACATTTAAATGAAAGAAAAACACAAAAATAAGCAATTCTACAAGAGAACTAATGACTGAATGAAAAATATGGCAGAAAGTCATATTAAAGAGCTTTAAGAGACTGGGAGTCCAGCCCACTTCTCACGGGAGCTCCGGAGAAGCGAGAGGACTCAGAGCTTAGGGTGACGGTGACAGGCAGATCCAGAGCTGGCAAGAGCACAAAGGCTTCACCGAGGTACGACAAGGCAGGACAAGCAAACATAAATGCACAGGCAGCACCAGTGAGACAGCAGGGCATCAAAGGCAGAGACACGTGCAAAGCAGCCCAGCGGAGAAGACCCCTGGCCAGCTGATGAGTGTCAGCGGGGGCTGGCGGCAGTCGCTCTGGAAGCCTAGGACAACAGAAGAGGGTTTCCAAAGACTTGGTGGAAACCATCATCAGGGGGATCTAAGCGCACCATCCCACCACTGCCCTGTGGTGCCCGAGATGCAGAGACGTTTCGGACAGGCACAGAGAGGGAAGGCTCCCTCGTTCCCCCATGAGGAGGCTGTGCTCAGGCACGAAGCATTGCCTGGTGCAGCCTGGGCCAGCGGCACTGGCTGGCACTCGCCTTGAGGTCATGGGTTATGCAGCAGACCCGGGACCAGCACGGCGCGGGGCACCGCTGGCAATAGGCACAGAGGTCTTGTAGAAGTCACGTTTTTCTCACCTTCACAAATTTAGGAAACTGGGGAATCTGCTTGGTTGTTTTCTCTGTAAGTGGAAAGGAGCTTTTATAAGAAGTAACTTTTTCAGCAAAAATTTTTAACCTCTTTCCTCTCCTCTGCAGTTGTGACATGTCTACACGAAGCCAGCCACAGGAAGGAAGCCTTGTTGGAGAAGTTATTTTCTGAGTATCCCCTTCTACCCGAGATTGCACAACATGTGCACACTCAGGCGGGGAGCCTGGAGCCGGCACCCTCCCTCAGTGCAGGCTGTCATTTGGAAGTCAAATGCTTCCAGGAACACTTAGCTTGCATGATTCCCTCATGGACAGCACAAGGAGAGGTGGAAGGCTGATCACACACTCATGTTAGTGCAAGGGACATGCAGAGTTGGGACTGTCAGCCTGGAAGAGGGCCAGAGAGAGAGCAGCTCCAGGAGACCCTCCAATGGGGAAGTCTGGGTTTAGAGAAGGGCTGGAGAGAATAGAACAGCACTGCTGGGAGGGAGGGGCAGGCACCAGTGACCTGTGACTGCTGCTTTAGAAAGTGCCCTTTTGCTTCAGACGGGCAACTCAGGGTCACTGGTTGTGGCCTTGAAGAATATCGAGCCAGTACTGGAGTCCTGCATGGCGCGGGGTGACTGCAATGTCCAGGGGCCACGGCACAGCCCTGCCGTCAGTCCTCGCTGGGCATGCACGGAGACCTCCTGCAGACCTGTGCTCAGGAGAACCCATTGTTCAGGGTGTAGGCAGGACAGAAAGCTCCTTGGTTCTCTGTCCCCTGCCTTCTTGCTGTGGGGCTCCGTCTTGGCAGAGCTTTGGCCATCTTGGTTGTCCCCATGCAGGCAGCCAGGGAAGGTTTCTTGTCACCCCACTGTCAAGTAGAGGAAGTGAGGTCCAGCATGACTGGCTGCTGGGTCTCCCTTGCCATTCTGCTTCTGCCGCTGCCTCTGATAGGTGCTTAAGGTGGGCAGCGCTCATGTGTGAGCACCTTCTTCGGGTTTCTGGGGTGGAATTAGCATGGATCACCCCCTCTGTGGGACGCTTTAAGGATTGGAAATTACATTGTGAAGGGGGATGGGGAATTCTCAGGGGCCAAGGGAACTGACCTGTAGGGGCTGAGTGGTGCCCACAAGAGCCGTCCACATCCTCACACCCCAACCTGTGAATGTGGCTTTGTTTGGACAAAAGACCTTTGCAGTGGTGATTAAGGATCTTGAAATGAGATGGCCCCGGATTACCTGGCCTGCCTCCTGAGTGTGAAGTTAAATTCCTTAAGCAGTTCATGCGAGAGAGGAAGAGGCCACTGGGAGGAGAGGCCACCAGCGCAGAACGATGCAGCCACAGGCGGAGGCAGAGCTGCAGGGCCTGGGGGCTGGCAGAGGCCCGAGGTCCTTCCCTAGGCTCTCTTTGTGCTCCTGGCCTTCAGAGTAGTGAGAAAACACATTTCCGGTTTGTTAGCCCCCCAGTCTGTGGTGCTGTGTTGTAGCGGGCTCAGGACAGATTCTAGGCCCTCAGAGGAAGGCCCTGCCTGGAATTCATTGACTCCTGGGCCTCCTTGTGGGGTGGCAGTGTCCTCTACACATGGTGGAGCAAACTCTTCTCCCTGCAGCCTCTGGGGGCAGTCACACCTCGGTCCTGGGGCACTGCAGGCTGCAGACTTTATTTGCCACTGAAGATCTTACCTTGCTGGTGTCCATATGCCATATGGCTGTCTTTTCTGGAAATTGGATGTGTGTGTGTGTGTGTGTGTGTGTGTGTGTGTGTGTGTGTGTCTGTGTCTGTGTCTGTGTCTGTGTTGAATGAGGCTGGCACATGGCAGTATCCAGGGACCTTCCTACCTGCGTCCTCTTCCCCGCCTTTGGGGATGTCAGGTTTCCAGGAACCATAATGCAGCACTTCTGGGGGGAGCCAGGGCTCACTGGGACCACTCAGTGCACCACTGCCCGAATGCCAGCATGCGGGGAAGCCAAGGGCGTCTAGAATGCCTGAAACTCGCACCGAGCCACTCTAGACCTTGCTGGTGGGCATCCTGGCACAGCTGTTCTCTTCTGCTGAGGAGGCTCAACGGGCAACTAACTTTGTCTGGAGCTGCTAGATCCCAGCTTTCCGGAAGGCAAAGTGCATTTATCGAATGGTAAGGTAAGCATCTATCGCTGTGCCTGGGACACCACTGACTGAGGTCCTGGACCCAGCCATGCCTGAAACCTCCCAACCCTTGAGCTTATCAGTGATGCAAGTCCAGGAGTCTCCGTCAGGCCAGCTTGACCTGCCATCTGTGGAGGAGAGCAGGTCTCCTGCTGACGCACATCCTCCGCAGCAATTTGCCTTGGAGCCAAGCAGCATTTTATTATGTTTTGCCCAGACTCTGCGCAACTGGGAGTACTTCCTGTCTTGTTCCCCTCAGAGCCTTCCTGGCCTCGGGGACTCTAGGACCTTCTTATGGCAAACAGACATGCTTCCTAATTGTTTCCTGCTTTATTTGGGCTCTGTGATGTCATTTCCCAAGAGGCATGAAGAGCGAGGTGCAATGAACCTAGAACGTTTGGACGTGGCCTCTTACTGGTCCACCAGCCTTTGTCTTCTCCTGTGAGCTTGTCATAACTGATATGAGCTTATGGGGTCTCAGGTGAGCTGTTCTTGTTTCAGGTCCTAGCAGATCATTATGCTTCTTTTGCTTGCAGATTTTCCTGTCCCACAGCCTGAGAAGTTTCTGCTGAATTCTTGCTAGCGATTAAGACTTTTCACCTGGGAGCATGTTTACTATTTTTTTTCCAAAGTTTTATTGATAAACAGATAGCAATGAGACAGTTTCAAA
>NW_004524791.1:935547-941283 GCF_000260255.1 Octodon degus
TATATGCTACTTCTGGAGGTATTAAAATATTTCAAGTTTGTATAACTAGAAAATCTTACTTTTAATTTTTTTTCATAGTTTTATTGATAAACAGGTAGCAATGAGACAGTTTCAAATCAAATCGGAAGTACAGTTTCAACAAATAATACACTGCATATATTCTTCTTAGTGGTTAATTGCTGTACAAGATGCGGCATGTTTACTATTTGTACACGTGACTTGGCGTAGTCCACGTCACCTGCTGCCTTGCGCTGTGACTTGATTTCCCTGTTGCAGTTCTGTCCCTCAGAGGATGCAGTGGAGCCGAAGTTGCTCAGTCCCATGTGGGTCTCCCGTGGCTCCAGCACTGGCTCACCACAGACGCAGCTGCTGCGTTAGGAGAGTACCTGTTCTCTCACAGCTCTGGAGCCTGGAGTTCTGATCCAGGTCCCACGGGGCTAACAGGTATGGCAGGGCTGCTTCCCGCATCGGCCCCGTGGCTGCACCAGATTCTCTACCTTCCCTGGTTTCTAGAGGCCTGTATCCCTCACTCGTGGCTCCTTCCTCCACTTCCCAGCCACCAGGACCACGAGCTTCACAATTCCCTCTCTCTGCATCTACTTCACTGTGAACTGTGCTGTGAATTTCCCCGCCCTCCGTGCGCGGACCCCGTGGTGGCTCTGGATCCCCCTGGCTAATGCAGGATAATCTTTTATTTCAAGATCCTTAACTTCAGTACACTTCAGCCTCTCTCCCCATTCCCTCCTCTCCTGCCTCCACCGGAGCTGCACAGTTTGTATGCTGATGGACATTTCATATCTGGGTCTGTCTTAGAAATTCCACTTGTTCACTACTGCATTCCTGGGGCCTAAAAGGAATGTTGGACAAATTCTCTTCAAACCAGACACTTTCCTTGTCTCCATTTCTTCCACTTGTGGGCAACTGTGTGCATTTATCCCATGAGAGGAAGCAGCCCAACGCCGTGCTCTAATCCCAGGGGCTTTCCATCCTATGTGGACAGCACCCTTACGTATGTGGTTTCTTTATGTGACCCTGTGCTGTGGGCACGGCCAGGCCAGGCACCAGGCCACCTTGGTGGTGAGGAAGAACCCCTTTGGGAAGACCCTGTTTCCAGGCATACCGTTGGTTCCGTACCTGAGTAGCTCTGACTTCTGGGAGGTTGTGCTTTCTTTCCTTTTGGCTGTTTTTATTTTTCTTGGTGAAAACAGTGACAGGATGAAGATGTGCCGGAGTCGTAAAGTCAGAAAATGTGGGACAGTTGTTAGAGAGGAAAGATGCAGGGAAAGATGTCCTGATGCTGGTGGGGCATGAGCAAGCTCACAGGCGGTCGCAGTGAGGATGCAGGGAGGTCCCTTGCCACGTGCAGCTGCTGGGCCGGCGTGGGAAAGAGCTTTCCCCAGGCACTGTACTCGCGAGGCTGGCAAGTGGTGGAGACTGCTCTACCTGTGCTACTCCTCTGAGCTGAGGGCCACAGCTCTGGAGGAGGGAGTGGACAGCTGGGACACCCAGAGCACTCTCAGTGGGCACAGGCAGCCAGCAGCATGCTTCCTACGTGGCAGGGTGGTGCTGGGCAGGAGGGAGTGGGGTGAGCACAGAGACCTTGGAATGTGCCTGAGACCCAGTCCCTCAGAGGGCCCACTGTGAACAGGTGGCCACTACATGTGAGCTTCCTTTCAAAGGGACACCCACATCTGCTGCCGCCTGTGCCCAGTGGATGGGGAGGCCTGGGCATGTTAAGTTCTCAAGAGACCCACAGGCTGGCTGCAGTAGGTGCATAGCAGTGAGTGACCTTTGCTAAGCTCGGAGGTCATTTCTCACTCAGACCCATGGATTCTGACTAGTTCTCCTTCGACCTTCACCCTGAAGACAGCAGTAGGGTCAGAGCCAGGGACCAAGATGCGTGCTTTGCAAGTCTCTGTGTGGGCTGCAGGTTGCTCCTGGCAGGTGCGTCCCGATGCTCTTGTGGGCTGCCCTTGTCATCATGCGGTCTCAGGGACCCCACAGGCTCCTGTGACGGCAGGTCCTGCAGGTGGGTGGGTGGCCCACTGCATGGGCTCCTCTCAGAGTGGTTCTCCTGTATTCATTCTTCCAAGGAATTTGTGGGACTTTGGGCTTTTGCTGTTGAGACCTCCTGAATTATCTGGGGAGTCGTGGGAGTGCAGTGGGTCCCGGAGGTTGAGGGTCCCCTGTGCACACTAAGGGCACTTGGGCGATGCATGGCAGGCGGTGGCTGGCCTCCACGCTCCCCTGCCAGACTCACTCCCTCAGGACGGCAGCACCAGTCCTTCCTTGCTACGCTGTGCTGGGAGCTGTCTCACGCGGGACAGCTCTTGCCTCTGCCACCAAGAAGTTTTTGTCGTCTGGATCCCTGATGACGGGTCTGTGGGCTGCTCGACAGGGTGAGTGCGGTTTGGGGCAAGCTTGAAGCTGGGAAACAGAGGCAGCAAGGAGCAGGGCGGTGCTGGGCAGGAGGCAGTGGGGGGAGCGCTGCGGGCCCGGGAGGCTGCCTTAAGGGCCGGATTTCAGAGCCTGAAGTGAAAAGAAGAGACCTCAATCAGTGGGTCTCACTAACAGGTGATCTGTAGCCTGAGAGGACACTCGCCAGCCTGTAGAGATCATTGTGGCCATCACAACCAGGGAGGCTGCTGTGTCTTGTGGGTGGAGCACACTACAGTGTACAGGACCATGCCTGGCGCAGGGAGTGGCCCAGGCACAGACACGGGCACTGCCCAGGTAGAGGAGCCCGGCTGCAGCTCCAAGGACACCGGCTGGGTGGACAGGGGACCCCTACGTGACCTCGCTGAAAACACCCTCATTCCACCTGTTGAAAAGCTCCATTTATCTTTTTGAGCTTCAGTTAGTGGTTCAAGGAAGCCCAGGGACAAAGACTCATCAGATGGGGGCTTTTGTAGGAAGACCGAATAAGTCCTAAATCTCTTCACTGAGGTCCGAGAAGTGGAGTGTGGACAGTAACTACAACCGGGGCAAGACGTTGGGCTTCATCTTGGGTGCGCCAAGCTCTCTCTGAGGAGAAGGGAGGCCTCTGATGAAATCCAAGCTAGGTACCTCGCTGTGCCAGCTCCCACCCCTGGAAGACCCTTCTCTCTCCAGGGTTGCCCTTCATGAAAATCTTAGCCCGGGGCTACCTGGAAGGGGAGGAGGCAGCCACGTTCCTGTGTGTGCGCAGAGGACAGCGGCTGGGCTGCGAGTACACTGCCAGGAAAGCACGCACTGGCCCTGTGGCTGAGAGCAACCTTTTGAGCTTGTGATCTAAACCCTCTGCCCAGCGAAACCAAGAGTCTCAGCTGATCTCCTGGGGGAGCCGCCAGGGTCGGTTCTGGGGTGTGGGGGTAGGGGCGGCGTCAGGAAAGCTCTGAAAATTCTGCAGAATGTTTTGCTTTTGTTCACTTAGAGGAATCCTCTGACAAAACAAAACCGAAACCTTATTTCCCCACAGACGGTCTCGCGGTGACAGCACACACGGACTGGCCCTTGATTACAAGACTGGTCAGTAGCTTCCACTGCATGGCGCTTTTGGAGGTCAGCTTTGTTGACATATAATTTATAGACAAAATTTCATCAACTTAACCGTAGAGTTTGGTAAGCTTTGACAAATGTGTGGACCTGCATGGCCACCAGATCCTGGCACAGCACTTTGGTCACCCCAGAAGCTGCTCTGTGTCCTTTCTGTGGTTAATCTTTCCCTCCGGCCGCAGCTCTGGCCTTCTTTCCATCACTGTAGTTGGGCCTTTTTGCAAAGTCGGTGAGCTCTTCCAGTGTAGCCCTCCAGTTTGGCTGTTAAAGCTTGGTCTGATCTTGCGAGAGCCGTCCATGTGGGTGCTCCTCAGGTAACAAGCTTGTTTTATTGTACCACAGTTTATCTACTTACCAGGTGACGGACATGTGGACCTGGGTCCCAATCCTAGTTCTGACATTCCAGTAAACTTTGCCCATGGGTGTCACTGTGGACCTACACTTCCTATTTTGTAGGATTCTTGTCTTTTGGGTAAATACCCATAAGTGGAATTCCTGGGTTACATCACAGGGATGACCTTTATCGGGTTTAACTATTTTCCAAAATATTAACTATTTTAGTGACTATGTTGTAGGGTGTTTCTTCATGGTTTTAATTTGTGTTTGCTGAATGACCTAATGATGTTTACATGTGCTTATCTGCCACGGGTGTACTCTGATGAACTGTCTGTTTGGATCATTTGACCATTTAAAAGACTGGCTTGTTTTCTGTATCAAATTGGCAAGAGGTTTTTTTAAAATTTTATGTATTTAGGACAGGGTCTACAGGGTCTCACTACACAGATCAGACTCCTAGTGGGTCTCCTGTTTTCAGCCTCCCAAGCGCTGGGATTACAGGGGTGCACCACTGCCCAGTCTCAACTGCGGTCTCAGTGTGCCCTGGGGGCGGGGCCTGTACTGCAGGCCCGGATGGAACCCCAGCTGCTGTGCTCCGCCTCAGCACGTGCTCTAGTCCCCTGAGCTATCTGGTTGGCTCTGGCAAGAATTCTGGATGTGTTCTGCATATTATCTATCATATGTTATAAACATCTGACATGTATTGTCAGATGCTTTGCAATTTTATTTTTTGGGCTTACCTTTTAATTTCTGAGGACCAGAATTTTAAACTTTTACAATGTTTTAACTTATCAAGTGTTTTTTACAGTTTGTGTTGTTTTGGTATGTCTTATTTAAACAGTTTTTGCTTAATCCAAAGTCATGAAAATTTTTTCCTTTTTTTTTTAAAGGAAGTTTTATAGTTCCAGCTCTTCATTGTGTTGTAGGCTAATTTTGAGTTAATATGAATATGGGAAAGAGTTGGGATTGATTTTTTCTATATATACCCAATACTATATATATTATTTACTGAAAAGATTCCTTGCATAGCTGTCTTGGGATCACATATTTAGGGGTCTATTTCCAGTTTCTATTTTTTTTCCATTTTCATTAGGGAAGGGTCTACGGGATGTCCAGGGTCTCGTTACTAGATTGGACTGGTAGTGATCCACCTGGGTACAGCCTCCCAAGAGCTGGGATTACAGGCGCGCGCCACCACGCCCAGTCTCATTTGCCGTCTCAGCGTGCCGTGGATCGATCCCGACCCCTGCGCCTGCTGGCAGGTGCTTTAATCCTCAGTCTCTATTTTGATATTACCAAAAAAAGTCACCACTTTTTGGAGAAGAGCACCAAAGGTAGCCAAGAAGACAAACAGCTACAATGTAAAACGAGGTTTAAAAGTGCTTACATTTTTACCACTCTACACACCATTAATGCCCACAGAAAACGCAGGTGGTCTCCTGCTGTGTCCCGCTCTCTGACACACTTCTGATGTCCCCGCATGCCTACTGTGGGGACCAAGACTTCCCACACTTTCGTGGTTCCAAGATCACTAGGAAAAGAAACAGTGCATGCGGGGGACTCGACAGTGTCAGAAGACCCCTAAAGTCTCCAATCACTGTGTCGCGGCATCACTACTCGTAGAAAGGCTGTTTTAGCTCCCCAAGCAATGATCGCTATCCACACTGGTTCTGCCAGACTACGTGCTGGAGCTCCTGGCGACCTGCGGGCGGGCGGTCGGGCGGTCGGGCGGGCGCGTCTCCGGGACTCCCGGGCTCCATCCCAGCACTGCGCGGCCCCTGGGGGGCGACACCAGGCTGCGTCTGGCCCTCTCCCCTCCTTCCTCCCCTCCCTCCTCCCCCTCCTCTGTCCTCCCCCTCCCTCCCC
>NW_004524791.1:941585-955979 GCF_000260255.1 Octodon degus
CCCCTCCTCCCTCTCCCCATCCTCCCCCTCCCCTCCCCTCCTCCCCTTCCCCTCCCCTCCTCTGCAGCAGCTGATCCCCGAGGGGATCCCAGCTCTGACTCTGGGCCTGTGAGGGCAGTAAAGGGAAGGAAGGGTGCTCATCAGCAGAGCCTGGCTGGCCTGGCCCACCGGTGGCCCGGTGCACACCCAGTAGGCTCCACACTGGACAAGGTGGGCATGTCCAGCTGCCTTGGAGAACAAGGGCTCTGAGGATGAGGGGGGCCGGCCAAAGTAAGCACAGAACTGAGGGCTCCGGCCCTTAGGAGCAAGGCAGTCACGCAGCTCACCATTCTGTGGCTGGAAGGAGCGAGTGGCCGACTGACTCACTGTCCTGGTGAACTGCACGCCAGATAGACCGCACGGAGGGGAGGAGGCTTTGGGACGCTTCCGGTAGAGACCGGAAGTAGAGGGATGGGGCGCGGAGCAGCGTGCCCTCCGTGAAGACCCACTCCTCTTAAATCTCTAATCTCCGTGCGCCGCACCCTGCCCCACGAAGGCCCTGCCGCCTCCCAACATCCGTGCGGGTGTAAGCAGCGGAGCCTGACCGTGCGGGCATCCGTGGCACTTGGAAGCTGCGGAAGGCAACGAAACAGGTTCTCCCGGAGCCTGCGAGTGAATTCAGCCTCGAGGCCTGGTGGCTGTGGGACCTGCGCTGCACATGGCAGCTCTAGAGCTTCCAGAGGATGAGTGTGTGCGGTTTTAGGCCACTGGGGTTGTCCCGCTTGCTTCTCTCCCACTGCTGCCGCAAAATACCTGACGCTCAAAATTAAGGAAGGAAAGGCGTATGTAGCTCGCGGTGTGTGGAGTGTCGGTCAGTATTTGGCTGGCTCCAAGGCAGGGTGGCGCCTGGGATAGGGCAGCGGTCCACGGTGGCGGAAGACAGCAACGACAGCAAGAGCGGGAAGGCAGGAGCAGTGGCTTCAGCGAGGAGGGCGGCGAGCGAGCCTCTCTCCCCTATACCGCACGCAGGCTGCCTGCCAGGGTGGGCGCGCGGTTGCGCCCACAGCCCCGCACTGCGTTGCGAGCTGACCCCAGCCTCTAGCAGGCCGCCCGGTGGCTGCGCGAGGCTCGGGGAACCTAGACACGAGCCGTAAGAGCGCGTGTGGCAGTTGCTGGTAACGGCAAGAGAGACGATTACATCGCACGCTTGCTGGTGTTTTCATTTGGATTAGCCAACATTATACAGGCCAATTTTTAAAACTAAAAACAAAACAAAAACAAATAAAAAACCAACTGCAGTTGGTCTTTTGGGGTTGTGCCTGGGGCCGTGATCCTACCACTTACCAATAGCGTTGCCACAGAACACACACAGAACGCGCTTCTTAAAATCCAAGCGGCCATATGCTGTACTTACAGGAACTCTTTTATAAATGTGGCTGTAATTCACTGAACGCTGATGAATTCACAGTGTGTCAAGGAAAGCCCCGTGGCACCCAAGGAGCTGCGCTCCGCGTCAGCGCGCGGGAGAGCCCCTCTGCAGTGCTGGCCACTAAGCCAGCGCCCCCGACGGAGAGTATGCAAGTACGTACTCCCCCAAAGTATGTGTCCTACCACTGTCTATCCTACCAACCCCAAACATAGTTTTTTAAAATTCACTTTAATGAAAAAAAGATAAAATAGCAATGAAAGTTTCAAAACAGATTAGTAGGACAGTTACAATAATTAATATATTGCATATTGTTGTCTTCATAGTAGTTGTTGTCCTGCGTAGTAGGACAAGATGCAGACATGATATCTTGTCTAAGCAATATTAGTACAAACCTTTCTTCTCAGTGAACTAGGAGAAAGTAGCTGTGTATCTAGCCTATCTTGACTATATATATATTTTTTCACAACAAAACAGTCCTTTATTTATACTTTTGCAAAGTTAGTAACATGTGACACTACATTGCCTAGCGACTAATAGCTGACCTAACTAGACAGGATGTTTATCTCAGGAGTGAGGTAGCTTGTCTGCTTTAGGCACTGAGGCACTTTTCTGTTGCTGTACCTTTTTATCGAGGTATAAAAAGTAAAGCCATATTAATATGCTGAGCTGTAAAAGGCTCAAGTCAACAACTTCTGACATTGCCAGTTCTGCTGATAACCCACTACTATTATGGACTAAGATCAAGTTAAGGCAAGACCTATATAACTAAAAATGCAACTTTTGCTATCTGACAAGGTCAGTCAAATCCCCTCAGGATTTAGCCTGAAGCCATGTACAGCACCTTGCAGATCCTTTGTCAGTGTCAGTCATGTGGATGAGTCACGGCCATTGCTTGACCAGTTTGCTCTCTGTGAAACCCAAACATAGTTTTAAAAGTATATTTTTGGACAGGGTTTCACTGGCCACAGATTCCTGGGCCTGAGAGATCCTCCTGCCCTCGTCTTCTGCAGAGACTACAGATATAAGCCACCGGGCCTGCCATTCCTAATTCAGTTTTTGAATGTTGTTATGGCTGTGTTTAGATGTCTTCTCCGGGCCTCTTGTGGCCCCAAGGCTTTCTTGGAGGTGGGTGGATCTGGAGTGTGTGATTGATTGGTGGTGGAATTCTGCGGTGAAGGGTGCTGGGGTTAAGGATGGGTGATTGATGGATCCATCCACTGATTAGATTGGCTCTGCCATACTCCTGGTGGACTGGATACCATATAAGGGACAGGGAGAGGCCTGTCTTCCCTCCCCTTGTTGCCTTGGCTGTCTTCCACCGCCATGAATAAATGCCCACCTGCTCAGTGTCACCCTGCCTTGGATCCAGCTGATTATGGGCAGAAACCTCTACAAGCTGTGAGCTAAATAAACCTTTCCCCCTTTAACTTTGGGTACTGGGTATTTTTGTCACAGTCATGACACAAGTAACTAAGACAAATGTCGAGTAGGAATGATCACATCTCAATACATTCCCTAGGCCTTTTAAGTTATTCAAAGAGTGCTCAACTAAATAGCAATTACCAGAGTACCTCAAAAGGTTGTCAAGATGTTGCTGAGGGGATTCCTGCAGAGTGGGAAGTTACATGAGGCCACCCTACGGTCCTTCCCACACTCAGAGCATGTGATTTTAGGGTCTGGAGTCTCCTGGAATTGCTTCTCAGTTTTCTCGCTGAACCCTGTTCCAGTTGCCCTGTGTTTCTGAAGAAACAGCTCTGCAAAGTTGGAGTGGCAGTGTCCCAAGTGCTGGGCTCGCTCGTCTCCTCAAGGGGGTTGATCTTTCAAAGATGACATAGTTTCAAAGATGACAATGGCTCTTTCAAATATCCATTGCGGGATGCAGCTGGGGCCAGCTCTCCTGGACTTGACATCTCATCTGGCTCAGACCAGGGGATGCTGCCAAGCTGTCCTTGTTCCTCTTTCTCTTGCAACCAAGCCATCTTTAGGGAAGTTGAGGGACTGTGAAGCCAGCTCCTAACGCCTAGCTTCTTTTCTTGGTCACCCCTACAATTCTCTCCCATTGTCGAGGAGTTTGTTGTGGGGCTACAATTCTTTCCTGTGACCAAGGCACCTGCTCTCATCCTGCTAGGGTGGCAAGCATGCCAGCAGGGTCCTGGGGGCACAGAGTTTTATGTAAGATCCAGGAATTGAGTTTGCCCTTTCAACAGACATTTTAGGCTTATGTTATACCCTAAATAAATGTGTACAGGCCGTGTATGGAGCAGCAGAGAGTGCGTGTGCCTTAGAGTGGTAGGGCTGGAGGTGACTTGCTCTCTCCTCTTTCATGTTCAGGGCTGCCAGGCCACTCAGTATTAGCTAGTGGAAGACTGCTGGGACATAATGGTGTACATAGTTGTCTCTTGGGGCAGGGGAAGCAAGGGCTGAGAATAAAACCTGAACAGCTGTTTTACCTCTTACTTGTGGGTGAAACTTAGCAAATAAAAGTTAAGGTTGCTTATCCCAGCTTTCAAAGTATTAGGCATTGGGCTTAGCAAGGGGAAGTCTGACGGAGACAGTGAGGAGCAGCCAACACTGGTGAGTGGTGTGAGCAGTGGAGCCCTGTCTTCCTCATGACCAACGTTCACAGTGGTGGTGGTGCGGTCCAGGGGGACCAGTTACAGGCCAAGTAATCGGAAATCTGTTCCCTTTGGTTGGCAGTGGCTGAAGCTAGCAACTGCTCGCATGTGTGAGGGCAGGACAGGGCCAGCATGTCTAAAGCAGTCAAGCTACTCGTCTTAAGAAAAGTGTCCTGCTTGGACAACTTCAGTCATTGGTTGCTAAGCAGCCTTGTGTCTGATGATACAAACTTTGCAAAGCTGTAAGTAAACACTGCTACTGTTGTTGTTCAGTCCTCCCTTTCCATTTGGTCAGGAGGCCTCCACCTGACCCAGCTCCTGTCTCTTGTCTATCTTTCCCTCATTCCTGTGACTGTTCTTCGCTGGGGTACACTGAGAGACCAATGAGTCCCTACACCTTTTAAGCCAAAAAAGCTAAACATGAAATTGGAAGATTTCACTCATGATTGCAAGAAGACACATGATTTGTAGCAAGACAATATTTAAAAAAAAAAAAAAGCTAGGGGAAATTGTGCAAAAATATGCAAGTTCAAAAGTGAAAAGCACAAGATTTTCTGCATTCAAGAACGCCAGGATGGTTAGTTCCTGGGTATGAAGACTTACCAATGAAAATGTGTCAGTGTTCTGTAGATTGTAGGATCAATGCAGTTTCAAGCAAATTACCAAAGAGCTTTTCTCTTCTTAAAAAAATACATTCTGAAGTAGGTCTGTGCTGTGGTTTACACCTAGACGTCCTGCAAGTGCCTGGCGCACTCTTAGGTGGAGCTTGTGGAAGACGACGACTCGCGGCCCTCCAGCTCCATGTGCTGTTGGGGGTGGGGCTGTGAAGGGTGCATGGCCTGGAAGGGTGCATCTCCCCCCTGCTTTCGCTTTGCTCCCCTTTTCCTGGAGCACATGACGTGAGCCCTCGATGTGCCCCTCTGCAATGTCCTTTCCTGCCTTGGAGCCAATCAAGCACTGACTGAGAGTTGGATGTTTGTTTCAGCTTGAGAAAGTGACAGAGATAATCTGTAAGGCTACGTGTAGGAAGATAGCCAGAAGTGTGTGTGTGCACACACACATGTGGGGAGATGTGTGCACATGTGTGTGCATGTGTGTGACGTTTACAAAATTTTTATGTAAATTTCCACGAAGGAAATTTACTCGTTTTGGTGGCTGAGTCCTGACGAGTTCACGGCGTGGTGAACTGGCACACAGAGATACAGGCGGCTCAAGCCCACGCCTCGCTCCTCTGAAATCAGGCCTCCCTCTGAGCTAAACCATGGCAGATGCAGATCTGTTCTCACCCGCCATCTTGCTGTTCTAGTGTCAAATAAACGGCTTCAAGCAGAACGTACTCTCCTGTGTCTGCTCTGTCCCTGGCTTAGCTTGCTTTGGATTTGTCCAAGTTGTGTTAGTACTCACTCCTTGTTCTTTCCTGAGACAGGGTTTGCTGTGTACCCCAGGCTGGCCTTGAACTCACAGTGGTCCTCCTGCCTCAGCCTCCCAAGTGCTGGGATTATAGGTGTGCACCAGCATACCTGGCCTCCTTTCTGTTACTTAGTAGGTTCCCTTTTATGTGCATTCCACTTTTTGTCTAACTGTTTATCTCCAGGAAGACACTGGGGCTACTTCTGATTTTTAACCATCATGAATAAGGTTGCCTTCAGCTGTGTGGACACACTTTGGCTGTACATATATTTCAATCCTCTAGGGTGAGGGTAAACATCCTTACCTCATGCTTGGGTGTAGGATGAAAATACTCAACTGTTTATCCTTAAAGGTTGGCTGTTAGTTTTTACTATATGTCTTTTATCAGGTTAGAGAAGTTTCCTTGCATTTTTACTTCACTGAGATTTTATTTTTTAAAATCATGAATAGCTGTCAGACTCATTTACATGTACTTTTTCACATTTGTGAAGATAACATGTGGTTTTTATTCTCTAGTTTGTTGATGTAGTGGATCACATCAATTGACATTTTTAAAGCTAATCCAGGGCTGGCCAGATAGCTCAGTGGACTAAAGTGCCTGCTTAGGCAGCGCGCAGTGGCTGGAGTTTGATCCCTGCATGATATGCTGGCCCTACCCCCGGGGCTCACTGAGACAGCGACTGAGACTGGGCGTGGTGGTGTGCACTTGTAATCCCAGCACTGGGAAGGCTGAAAACAGGAGGATCACTGAGTCAGATCTACGTAGTGAGACTGTAGACCCGGTACTAAATACATAAAAGAAAAAAAGAAAGAAAAAGCTGATCCGGCCTCCTCTTCCAGGGATAAGCCTACCTTGGTGAGGGAGCATCACCCCACTGCTGGCTCTGAATGTCTAATATTTTAGCTTTCCTTTTTGTTAATTCCTTTTTTAAGTGTTGATATTAGGGTAATTCTAGCTTTTCTTTTTTGTATGTTTTCAGGGAAGGGTCTACAGGGTGTTCAGAATCTCACTACTAGATCAGACTCGTAGCGATCCACTTGTTTACAGCCTCCCAAGAGCTGAGGTTATAGGCGTGCGCCACCACGCCCAGTCTCTGAATCCCTAATATTTTGATGAGGATTTTTATTGCCTAAGTTCACAAGGGGTGCTGCTGCATAGTTTTCTTGTATGATTTGGCACAGGCTTTGGTATCAGGGTAATACTGGCTACATAGAATTACTTAGGAAATGTTTTCTTCTGTCAATTTTTTGGAGGAGACTTTAGAATTTATATTATTCTTATTAAATATTGAGTAGATTTTCCAATGAAACCATTTGGGCCTGAGATTTCTTGCTTGGAAGATTTTTAAAGTCCAAGCTCAGTTTTTTTAATAGATGCAGGACTATTTAGGTTATCTGCTTCATCTTGAGTGTGTGTGTGTGTGTGTGTGTGTGTGTGTGTTTAGTGGGAATCGAACTTGGGACCTTGTGCTTGCCAGGCGGGCTCTGTGCTGCTGAGCTACATCTCCAGCCCTGTTGAGTGAATTTTGCTAGTCTGTGTTCTTGAAGGAACCAGTAAATTTCATTTCAGTTGTCAAATTTATCATAGAACAGTTAAAATGTTATTTTGTTACTGTCTCTGGGATCTATATAACAGACCTTACCTTGGTATTTTCTGCCCTTCCTTTTTTTCTCTTGGTCATTCTAGCTAGAGGCTTATTAATTTTCTTGCCCCTAAAGACCTAGCTTTTTTTTTTTTCTTCTCGTACTGGGAATTGGACGCATGACCTCGCGACTGCTGGGCAGGCTCTGTGCGGCTGAGCCGTATCCCTCGCCCTAGTTTTCGGTATTTTTGATTTTATCTTTTGGTTTTGTTTCGGTCTTATTCATTCATTTCCTCTTTTGATCTTTGTTAGTTCTTTCCATTTGCTTGCTTTGGGTTTAACTTTGCTTCTTTTTTCTGGACTCTGGAAGTGGAAGCCGAGATGATTTATTTCTCAGTATTTCCGTTTCCAGTCTAACAATGAAAACTTCTCTACGCGCCGTTCCACCCGTGTCTGGCAGATTTTGGTGAGCTGCGTTTTCATTTTCACTGCATTCAAAGTATTTTATAATTTCCCTCGTGATTTACTTTTTGGCCGAGGGGTTATTTAGAAGCGTGTTGGTTAATTTCCAGATTCTTGGGGGGATTTCTAAGTATCTTTCCCTCCCCGATTTGTGATAGAATTCCATTATGGGCCATAGAACACACTTTGTATGATTTCAAGTATTTAGAATAATTGTTAAGAGTTCATTAAGATTATGCGACCCAGGACACGGTCTGTCTTGATGGAAGTCCATGTGAGCTTGGAAAGACGCGGTGTCCCGGTCCTGGCGGCGCGGCTCTCCCAACGGGGGTGTGGGGCCGCCTGCCCCGGTGGCCCCAGTTCCTGGTGACTTCCCATCTACCTGTTGTACTATTTACGGAGTGAGGAGCATTGGGGTCTTTCCGTATCATTTTGGAATTTTCTTGCTTCTTTCATCTCTTCCTTTATTTCTTACGTATGCTGAAGCCTTGTTGGGTGCACACGCATGTACGGCCCGCAACTTCATGACACAGTTGAGCTTTTATCATATTTTATCTTTACCTTTGTTAATTTTATTTTTTTTTTGAAATCAACTTTGTTGGAGAATCATATAGCTATTCGTGCTTGTTTATTTTTAAATAGCCATATATGTTGAGATGTATTTATTTTTTATTTTTTTAGGGAAGGGTCTATAGGGTGTCCAGGGTCTCACTACTAGATTGGACTCATAGTGATCCGCCTGTGTACAGCCTCCCAATAGGCGCACGCTGCCATGCCCAGTCTCAATTGCCACCTCAACGTGCCCCGGCAGCGGGGCCACAAATTGATCTCCAGCCCCTGCACTTGATTGCAGGCGCTTTAATCTGCCGAGCTATTTGGCCTGCCTAAGAGATATAATTCACATACCAAATTCATCTAAAGCGTGTAAGTCAATATTTTTAATTTATTTTTTTCATTTTATGTATTTGGTACAGGTCTCACTATGCAGATTGGACTCAGAGTGATCCTCCTGTTTTCAGCCTCCCCAGTGCTAGAGTTATAGGTGTGTGCCACCACACTCAGACTTGCGGCTGGTATCCGGCTGGCGAGGGGATCAAACTCTGGACCCTGAGCTTACCAAAGCAGGCACTTAGTCTGCTGAGCTATCTTGCTGGCCCAACATTTTTAGTATAGTCACAGGGTGTGAAAATATCAGCCCCATCAATTCTGAAATAATTTTGTGTCCCCAAAGAAGTTCCGCGCCCTCGTATCCAATCCCCTCCTTTGCCTCTGCCCAGGTACCCACCCTGTTCTCTCTCTCCAACGTTGCTGCTGTGGACCCTTTGCACGATATGGTGTGGCGCCACTTGGGGCCCTCGATGTCGGGCTTCCTTCACGGAGCAGCATGTTTTCCAGAGTTCTTCAGGCCACTGCAGCCACAACTACTGTGCTGCTTTTCACGCTGAGTTATTCTGTCACATGATGCACCACATTTGGTTCATTTCTCCGCAAATTGTCATGCAGATGTGTGTTTTCATTTCTCTTGGGCAGGAAATTCTAGGAATGGAATTAGTGGGCTGTACGGTAGCCCTGTGTCCAACTTTATAAGCAGCTTTGTTCTCATGACCTATCATTGTCCATCCTTTAAGGTTTAACCTGTTTTTTTTTGTGACTGACTCAGCCCATCCTGGGGGTGGGGCTGGTGCAGCACGTGGTGCTGGGGCTTGAACCGATTGCCTAAGCAGGTGCTCTAGACTGCTGAGCTATCTCGCCGGCCCCAACTTTAAAACTGTTTGTTCAGGAGGATTTTTTTTGGGCTGGCTCAGGATGCCTTCGGTGCAAGTCCAGCAAGACTTGAGGATCTGGGGATCGAACCACAGCATCCTAAGCCTGACTGCTTTGTTTAAGCAATCGCTGAAACAGATGGGCTAATGGGCAGGCCCCCTAAACTATTTGTATTATTGCATTTGAGGTGCATTTCTTACAGACAACACGAGATTAGATATTTTATTTTAATATTATCTGAGCATCTCTGTTTTTTAATAGCGTACTTGACTATGTGCCTGTAATGACATGGTTTATTATTATTTTTCTGTTTGTCTTCCTCTTCTTTTTTATTCTTTCAGATGTCTTAATATTTCCCTCCCATGTTTGCTTGTGGACATCTGACCATTTATTTCTCTGCATTAAAGCATTTGCGCTATTCCTCACCCCACCAGCTTTACTAACGCGTGCTCGACAGGGAAGGACTGCGCTGTGTGGTGCTTGGAAAGGCGCATGCCGCATGAAATGGTTTTCACAGTTAAGCCAGTGACCATGTCCGTCGCTGCACATGGCTGTGTGTGTGTGTGCGTGTGTGTGTGTGTGTGTGTGTGTGTGTGTGTGTGAGAGAGAGAGAGAGTGAGCGAGCATTAGCTCTCCAGGACTGTGTGCCCCACAGAACTGGCCCGTTCTGCCCTCGGCCAGCTCGCCTCCCTTCCCCTCATGCCCCTCCCCTGGGGAGCCACCATCGCGGTCTCTGCGTCTGTGAGCTGGGCGCTGATAGCGTTGTCATGTCAGTGAGACCATGTAGCATCTGTCCTTCTTGTGTGGCTTGTTCGATTTCGCACGGCGTCCTTGAGCTCCTCCACATCTGGTGGCTAGGAGGATTGTCTTCTGTTCCGAGGCTCAGGAATATTCTGTCCTAGGCCTCTACTACCTTTTTTTTTTTACCCATTCTTCCGTGGGCTGACATTTAGTTCGCGTCTGTGCTTTGGCTGTGGTGAATAAGGCAGCAGTAAACCTGAGGATATAAATTTCCCGCCTGGATTTTGTTCTAATGACCTTCGGTAAACACCCAGAAGCGGAGCTGCTGGGTCATGTGGGAGTCTTAGTTCTAACTTTTTGAGGCCTCTCCACTGTTTTCTGTAACGCTGAACTAATCGCGCTTCCCACAGTGGGCAAGTGGCTCGGGCTCTCCGCCTTGCCAAGATGTGTTATCATTGTTCTTTCATTCTTCTCATTTGAGCAGGTGGGAAGTGGCAATGTCGTGGTGGCTTTGGCTGTTTCCCTGGTGATTAGAGATGTGCGGCACCTTTAGACGCAACTTTCAGATGTCTATTTGGGGGCTGACACCTGCGTTTCACCCACAGACTGGAGGGTCTCCCTGCGCAGCCCTGTCACCCTCGGGTCCCTCCCCAAGGGCTCTTGCTCGAGAGGCAGAGTCAGCCTTCCTGAGCTGCTGTTTCAGAGTTCTCACAGGGACGTCTTCCTCAGTGCGAGCGAGAGAGAAAAGATAGAGAAAAATAGCAGGGGTCCTCCGCCCCGAGCCTCATCCTACTTCCTGTGGTAAAAAGGAGCCGACATTTGCTGGGACATTTATCTTCTATCTCCGAAGGCTGCGGCACCTGCAGAAGGACTCCCTCTGGGGCGAGGCGAGAGGGAAAAGGAACAAGAAGAAGGGGGCTTTCCCCTCCCCGGGCCCCTCAGCTCCTTCCTGTCCTCTGGGACAGGCCCTCCTGCTTTGTCCACGCTCTTGGCCTGGTTCCGGGGTTCAGGTTCCTGGAAATTTGGAAGGGAAAATCCCAGGAAGCTGTTCCCTCACACACATTCTTAGATAATTAGTTTTCTTCCCTGAGAGACCCACCTGCGGTTGCTGGCTTTCCAGAGGCCTCACTCTCACTCTGGTGCCTGCTGGGTCGGGGTGGACTTGGAGGGGGAGAGAGGCTGGGGCTGGCGGGATCTCTCTCGCCCATCTGAAGGGTCAGGAGCAACTTGTACATCCTGATGGTAAGAAGCAGGGGGTAGGTGGCCAGAACAGCGCAAAAGAGAAAATGCAGAAACATCTGGCCTATCCAGCCATAACTGTCAGGGAAAGCATTTTGTCTGCCTTTCTTTCTTTTCTTTCTTTCTTTCTTTCTTTCTTTCTTTCTTTCTTTCTTTCTTTCTCTCTCTCTCTCTCTCTCTCTCTCTTTTTTTTTTGCATAACTGGGGATTGTCAGACCCTTGCACTTGCCAGGGACACGCTTATTCCACTGAGCCATCTCCCCTGCCCCCTCCCCTACCCATCCTCTCTCTCTCTCTCTCTCTCTCTCTCTCTCTCTCTCTCACTGTCGCTCTTTAGTTTGGGCTGGCCTTGGCCTTTCAGTGATCTTCTGGCCTCAGCCACCCTGTGCTGGGAGGACAGGTTGTGTCACTACAGTCTGCTGTTGTAAGAATCATTTTAATTCCGAGGAGACAGCCGCAGCCTGTTGAGCTAAGCCCCGAGGCAAGCGGTCGGCTCCGGGAGGAGAGTGGGACTCAGGCTCCTCGCTTGTTGTACTGGAGTCAATCCAAGAGGAAGGGGGATGGTTCTGCGTGTGACACAGGCACAGAACTACCGGGGGAGAGTTGGCGGGACGAGCTCCCGCCTGGAGTGGAGGAGTCACCTCTGAGCACAGCCCGGGGCGCAGGCAGGCAGGAGCGGCTGCTAGCCTGGCCGAGCCCCAGGGGCTGTGTGGTGAGCGCGGCGAGGCGCTGCTGGCCAGGGCGGGGTGACAGGCGGCAAGCACATCTGTGGTGCAGAACAACAAGTGGGTATTTTATTTTTTGTGTGTTTTTAGGGAAAGGTCTACAGGGTGTTCAGGGTCTCACTATTAGATCGGACTCGTAGTGATCCGCCTGTTTACAGCTTCCCAAGTGCCGGGTTACAGCTGTGCGCAGCTACGCCCAATCTTAATCGCAGTCTCAGCCCGCCCCCAGGGCGGGACCTGTGCGGCAGGCCTGGGGAGGGAGCCCCGGACCTGCGCCTGCTTGCAGGTGCTTTAATCTGCTGAGCTATTTGGCCGGGCCTCAAGTGAGTATTTTAAAACCTATGAATTAATAACAAAATGCAGAGATTCTACTGGGGAATTCCCTCAGGAAGAAATAACTCGGCCTGCTATCAGAGTGCAGGAAGCATGCTCACCCCGCTGTGCCCAACTAAGGGCAGGTGGCAGTGAGGACCCTTTGCCGACCAGGCTGGCAGTGGACAGCCGCACAGCATGCTGGGTGCTGACAGGGCCGCTGGGCACCAGGCCGCACCCCTGCTCCTGCAGGGAGTGACTGTCTCCACAACCTTTCTGGGAAGCAACTTGAAAATACGTTTCTGTCAGCTGAAGCTGCTGGAAGAATCAGACTGTATAATTTATAAGATGAAAAGACCATTGCTGACAGCTTTGCAGATGCCTGAGGCATCTACATCAAGGCACCAGGCGTCTGCCGAGGGCCTGCTCCTCAAGGACCAAGTCTTTTCTGTGTCCTCACAGGGCAGAGGGGCCCGAAAGCTCTGGGGGGCGCAGCTTCTGTCCATGGGGTGGATCCTCCACTTCCCACGCCGCCCCCAGGCCACACCTCCCTGTGCCATCGCCTCGGGTTCGGTTTCCACATTTGGACCTTGGAGGAGCGCAGGCAATGAGGTGGCAGCAGTCTCGGAAAGTTCCAGGCCACACGCTTTGACGCAGTAACCCTGGAGCTGGGTGGCTCTCGGGCCCACTCTGCACGTGGGTGGGCGAGGTGCTCGTGACGACATTGCTTGCTGCAGAATAAATTAGAGAGCGCCACAGTGCACACCTTTAGGAGCCTGGCTCAACACGCTGCTGTTCGTTTACATATTTTGTATTATGATGATATATATATATATATTTTTTTTTTCTTTGCTATACAAATACAGAATGATCTCTGTAGCATCTTTGTACAGGTTTTTTTTTTTTTTTTTCTTTTCTGGAACTGGGGATTGAACTCAGGCCCTTGCACTTGCTAGGGATGCGCTTATTCCACTGAGCCATGTCTCCAGCCCCTCTGTAGCATCTTGCCAAATTAAAAAAGGCAAATATAATTTAAGTTTATTTATGTAAATTTTGTCTATTGTGTCTCTTTCTTTCTTCTTTCTTTCTCTCTCTTTTGTATTCAGTACAGGGTCCACAGGGCTTCATTACACAGATCAGACTCAAGCGATTCTCCTGCGCCACCACACCTAGTCTCAGCCACCATCTCAGCGGGCCCTGGGGGTGGTGCCAGCTCAGCTCATCTATTTATTTCTATCCTATCTATTTGCCTTATCTATCTGTCATCTCTTCTCTCTCTTTCTTTCCCTGTCTCCTCAGTTTCTCCTCACTAATATCTATTTGCAACCACTAGGATAGCAAAGAATTTGCAACACGTTCACCAAATGTTGTGCTTGTATTGGATGGTGGAATCTCAGGGAATTTTTTTTTGTTTCCATCTGCTTTATGAAAATTTCCATAACTTTTTTTTTTTTGTGTGTGTGGTACTAGGAGTCAAACTCAGGACCTTGCGCTTGCCAGGCAAGTGCTTATGTCACTGATCTATCTCCCTAGCCCCAAAAATTTCCTACGAGGATCTTTTGTCTTTATAGAAAGCAAAACCAGCCTTAACAGGGCGCTAGCCTACAACAGATCGCTGCCGAAGAGCAGAGAAAATGGGGCGAGTGAGAACTCGGAATTGGCAGAATTACATGGGCTGGTCTGTGTTCTCTCCCGGCTCCTCCAGATGTCTAACAGAGAGTGCTCTTCTTTAATTCTCCAACAGAGGGAGCATATCTTTACACCCCAATTTATTAATTTTTTTCTGTACCAGTTCGAGGAAATGGTAGTTTCACTTTTCCAAATCGTGCTCCTTGGGTGTCTGCTGACCCAGCGTTTCGGAGTCGGGCATTTCATTTCCACAAGATTGACATTTGTCATTTTAAGAGTATGCCAGTAACCTTTTCTTGTTTTCTTTCTTTCTTTCTTTCTTTCTTTCTTTCTTTCTTTCTTTCTTTCTTTCTTTCTTTCTTTCCTTCCTTCCTTCCTTCCTTCCTTCCTTCCTTCCTTCCTTCCTTCCTTCCTCTTTCTTTCTTTCTTTCTTTCTTTCTTTCTTTCTTTCTTTCTTTCCTTCCTTCCTTCCTTCCTTCCTTCCTCTTTCTTTCTTTCTTTCTTTC
>NW_004524791.1:956079-1005011 GCF_000260255.1 Octodon degus
TCCTTCCTTCCTTCCTTCCTTCCTTCCTTCCTCTTTCTTTCTTTCTTTCTTTCTTTCTTTCTTTCTTTCTTTCTTTCTTTCTTTCTTTCGAGACAGGTCTCATTATGTAGCCCAGGCTGCTGGCCTTGAGTTCATGGCAATCTTCCTACCTCAGCCTCTGGAGTGCTGGGATTACAGGCGGGCACCACCACGTTGGACCTACGCTCTTATTTCTGTGTCTATGAATCTTCCTGTGGTTGGTCTCTCGTGGCAGGGGAGCCATGCTGTGTTTGTCTTCTGTGTCTGGCTTGTTTCCCATGGCTCTATGTCCTCCAGATAGCTCTACTTGTAGCATGCGTCAGAGTTTCTGGGTGCTGAGTGGTGTCCATGGTGTGGACGGACCGTGTTTATCCAGCACGCATATAGACCCTTAGCGGGCTGTTTCCTCCTTGGGGCTGCTATGAGTGCGCATGTGCACACAAGATGGCCACTCAGAGGCCTATAGCAGAGAGGTGCCCGGTGTCGGGGAGCAGAGCAGGGCAGAGTGGTCCTGGGGTGAGAGCACCCTTGTGGCTCCCGCTGGGAGTGGGCTCAGGAGACCCACACCAGGCCAGCCAGCTGAAGTTCTGGCCTGGAAAGGTACCCCATCCATGAGCTTCATGGCTGCGCTGCCTTTTAAAGACAGAATTTCAAAGGGCCGACCAAATAGCTCAGCAGATTAAAGCGCCTGCAAACAGGCGCAGGGGCTGGGCTTCGATCCCAGGGCCTACCATGCTGGACCCACCCCCGGGGTGGCTGAGATGGCAATTGAGACTGGATGTGGTGGTGCACACCTATAATCCCAGCTGTTGGGAGGCTGTAAACAGGAGGATCACTAGGAGTCTGATCTAGTAGTGAGACCCTGAATACCCTGTAGACCCTTTCCTAAAAATATAAAAAAACCCAAAAAACAAAAAGCCAAAAAAGAAAACAACAACAACAACAACAAACCCCCCAGAATTTCAGCACCTTTCCAATGTGGGGAAAACGCTGGCGGGCTGGTCTGGAGCTGTGGAAATGGGCGGAGCACTTTGTCTTCTTCTGTGTGACTCGGAGGGATGAAGCAGCTTTTACTGTGTCACACTCAGCCTCTTCTGGGCTGAGAACCCAGGGAGGAGCCCATGTCCTGCTAGAGCCACCATCCATAGCCCCGACATCAGCATCTTTGGAGCGAGAGGTTTTGAGAAGCAGTGAAGAGGGTCGTGCAACGGTGAGAAGCAGACACGGTGTGGATTTCAAAACACAAGCCTGGAGGTTGCCCACCAGTGCCCTCTGTCTCCTCCACCTCCACCCAAGAGCCACACTGGGAGGGGCTGTGCTTGCAGACTGGCACTCCCTGGGGTCGGCGTGGCTGGGTGTGTGTGTGTGTGTGTGTGTGTGTGTGTGTTTTAATAGAACCAGACATCTGGAACCAGGATGGCGCCAGGACCGGTTCCTTCAGGAGGCCTGACAGAGGAGCTGATCCGCGGCTCTCTCTCCACTTCAGCAGCTGCTGTGCCCCTTCCTGTCCCTCGGCTGGGGCCCCACCCCTCCAGTCTCTGCCTCTGTATCTCTGCGGCTGTGCCCTCAATGTCTATGTCCCCTGCTCATATGACGACTCCTATCGCTTGTCTTAGGGCTCATTTTAAATCCAAGATCATCTCATTTTCCTTCAGTTATTATATCTGCAAAGACCCCGCACAGGGAAGTCTGCGCTCACTGGCTCTGGGCCGCAGGGTGTGGCCAGGGCCTGCTGTTTTCCACGGGGGGCATCACCATTCAGCTCTGCAGAGCCCTGGCATGGCGATCGCCAGCCCCCTCCATGAGCTTGGTGGAGGACGGTCATCCTTCCCGCCAGCGTTTCGCTTTCTTGGTGGCTTTCATCCATCACCTGGCGCACGCCCCTGACCCCATTCTATACCTCCTGCCTTGTGAGCTGAAGGTGGCGATCCGCTGCCCTACCCCTGCAACGCTCCTGAGCGGGTGCTTCCTGCTGAGGTGGTGGATGCCTCTAGCCTGCGCTGAGCAGCTGGCCGTGGGCAGGGACTGTGGATGTATCTCTTGGGGTCACTGCGCTCCCGTGATACCATGCCTTCTGGGGGTGGAAGCCCGCTATTCCGGGCTCCTGGCGGCTGGACGCCCTCCCCAGCCCTTGCAACTTCTCCTGAGACATTGGAAGCCCCCTGGGTCACAGCTGCTGGGTCTCTGCGGGCTCTGGAGAGCTCTCGCCCACACGACGCCTGCGGCGGCGGCTTTGCGCCTCCAGAGCATGTGGCCAGTGTCTCAGGGTCCATGACACCTCCGGACAGCTGCCTTTTTCTGTGTCTCTTATGCTGGTGTCCACGCAGAGAGGGGACAGGCAACCCGGTGTCTTCGGATGACATAATTCTGAAGCTTCCTCAAGTGAAAACCCAGAAAGGAGAAGTGGGAAACCTTAGGTGAAAACCATGTCCCTCCATAGCTTGGAGACACTGGGAGTAAAACTTGGGTGATTTTGGTTCTAACATTGGATCATAATTGCTCTGAAACAGCGTGATCACCAAAAGCTGCCCGCAGCATGGAGCTCAAATGGTTTTTGCCTGTAGCCCACAGAGAACCTTGGATGCTTGGCTCCCTTCTCTGGTCTGGTGCAATGTCAGCCCGGAAGGACCGGTCCCCCGCTCCTCTCTGTTTGCGGAGCTGTGACCTAGGTGATGGCAGGAGCACCGGGCATGCCTGTGTGGTGGCTGTTCAGGTGTGCGGCACCAGCACAGCTCAGGGTTCAGGCCTGTGGAGAGCGCAGCCTTCGTGTGGAGCGTTGTCTTCCAGAGATCCATGCACAGGAGGGCAGTGGCTGAGGGACTGCCTTGCCGAGGCCAGAGGAAGCTATGGCCAGGGACAGAGAACTGCCTCCTGGAAACCCCCAGGTCCATGGTCACAGAGAGAAACCACCCACAGGAAACTTCTGAACGATACGGTTTCCTTTATCACAGGGACAGCTGGAGACAAACACTTTCCGAGGGGTTCCCTGCCCCATGATGATCCCCAGGGACTCCTGCCCAGGATCCCCTCACTGATGGTCTAAGGGACACCTGCCACCATGTCCAGCCATGCCTGGGAGCTGCCACACTCACCCTACCCAGCCCATGGCCCGTGCCCTGTGCAGGGAGCCATGCTCTGCGTAGCTTTTCCTGTCTGTGTGTCACTCGGACAGTGGCCGGGGGTGATGCGTGCTGTCCCCAGGTATACTCCAGCTGCCTGACAGTACACTTGAGCTTGGGCCTTCCAGACCCCTCTCAGTCTGTGCAAGTGGTGCCTGCTGCCTCCCTGAGCCTCATGATAGTCCCAGTGGGGCGACGTCAGCATAGCAGGCCGAGCCCACCCACTATGTGTTGGGAAGCCGGGCTTCTTCCACCTTGATTCCAAGCTGGGAAGCCCTTTGTGCCCTCTGCCTCCACCTGTCCCTGCCGCATGTGTGGGGTCCAGGGTCCAGCGTGCTGCCTCTCCCACAGGCCTGCAAGCTTGCAGGCAGCCTGTTCAGGGACAGAGCCCCATGGGCTTCCCTGAGTGTGAGCTGCACATCCACTTCGTGTGTTTCTCCTGAATTCCTCGGATGCTGCCTTGGTCCAGAGCCTCCTGGCTGCCAGGCATTTTGCTTTGACTTATAGTGATTCTTACTCTGGCTAGCTTTTCCCTAGGACAGAGGCACTTACCCCACCCTGCGTGTGCAAGCTGCCCAAGCTGTGTTAGCAAGCTGGTCCTGGCCCAAGGACCAGTGCAGAGTCCTGCTCCTAAAGGCTAGCATAGAGCACCTTTCCTTATCCTGGGCTGGCCAAGGGCTGTGTCAGTCATATCCCTGGGTGTCTATGCAAGCCAGTTTCTTCCTTCTACTATGTGCTTTATTTATTTGTTTGTTTATCTTTTTGAGACTATGCAGCTCAGGCTGGTTATGAACTCACTTTGTAGCCCAGGCTGGCCTTGAACTCACAGCAATCCTCCTGCCTCAGCCTCTCAAATGCTGGGATTAGAGGCTTGTACCACCATATTGGCCCTACTTTGTGCTTTGAATCAGTCTTTTTCTACCTGCTTGAGTGGCATTAGTCAGATTTCCCATTGTTAAGACACAACACTTGATGCCTACAACTTAAAGGAGAAGTTTATCTTGCTCACGGTTTGGGGGAGTCCAGTCTGTGGTTAGCTGGCCCCGGGGCAGGACTGTCAGACAGGAAGGCCTGTGGAGCAAAGGCATTGAGTCCATGATGGCTGGGGACACTGCCAGAGAGGAGGGAACTGGGGACCAGGCGCAGGCCCTAAGGCCAGCCCTCTGCAGCTGTCCAGACCTGCCTGGAAGTGTGCTCCACCAGCCTTCCAGGGAGATCCCCAGCCTGGCCCAGGTGGCAAAACTCCACCCTGACCTCTAGCCATGGTTTGCCCTGGAGCAGGGGCTGCCAGTCAGTGGTCTCCCAGTGTCTTCTGGTACATGTGTCTGGGTCTCCCCAAGGCCTTTGCCTTGGAGGGGAGCTGGGTTCCCAGTGGATGGGCCCCTTCCTGCTCGGAGATGCTGTGCAAGTGCTCCATGAGGCGCTTCAGCTCCCCGCTGCCAGTGTCTGTTGCTCCCTATTTCTCAGTTGCTCAGTCATGTCAAGTGTTGGTAGAACTTTGCTGACATGGTAGGTAGGAAATTCTCCCTATTACTGTAGTGAAGGATTCTCTTCATGCTAATTAACCTTGTGCATGTTTCATCTGTGAACTATCTAGTTACATACTTATACACAGCTTTTAACAAGATCTGACTCGCATACCGTACAGTTCACCCACGTAAAGGGTGCAACTCAATGGCTTGTAGGACCCAGACTTGTGTGAACATTGACATAATTTTATAATACGAGAGTGATCAAAACTGCTGGTGAATATTGAAATTAAAAAATCATTATAGTAAAAAATGCATTGCCATTAAATCCCCTCAAAACACACCTGTCCTGTACTAATGCAGTGTTTTGGCATTTTCTCTTTATTTCTTCTTTCTTTCTTTCTTTCTTTCTTTCTTTCTTTCTTTCTTTCTTTCTTCCTTCCTTCCTTCCTTCCTTCCTTCCTTCCTTCCTTCCTTCCTTCCTCCCTCCCTCCCTCCCTCCCTCCCTCCCTTCCTTCCTTTTTTTCTTTCTGTATTTAGGACAGGGTCTACAGGGTCTCACTACATAGATCGGACTTGTAGTGATTCTCCTGTTTTCAGCCTCCCAAGCGCTGGGATTACAGGCGTGCACTTTGGAGCCCAGGCTCAACCGTTGTCTCAGCATGGCCCGTGAGTGGGGCTGGCACAGCACGCTGGGGACTGAACCTGGCCGCTGCGCTCTGCCTAAGCAGGTGCTTTAACCCGCTGAGCTATCAGGCTGGACCTTTTCTTTTTCTTTAATTAAAAAAAATAATTATTTGTTTGTTACAGAGTCTTGCCACACAGTTCAGACTCGCAGTGATCCTCCTGTCTCAGCTTCCCCAGCGCCAGGATTACAAATGTGCACCACCACACCTGGTTTCAGGGCTGGCACAGCATGCAGTACTAGGGATCAAATTCAGGTCTCTGCACTCGCCAGGCAGGTGCTTAGAGCACTGAGCTGTCTCCCCAGCCCCATTTGTTTGTTTTCTGAGGCTGGATCTTGCTGTGCAATTCAGGGCAGCCTTCAACTTACTATGTAGCTCAGGCTGACCGTGAGCTCCCAGCAGTCCTCTTGCCTCAGCCTCCTGAGTGCTGGTATTCCAGGTGTGTGTCGCCAAGCCTAGCTATTTGCCATTTTATGAAGCAACTGTGAAAATTTTGTGAATACTGTGCTGCTTTGATGTGTCATCAAAAGCACGGTTCCTGATGCTGCTTGGGGCCACCTAATGGGACTTGTGAAGGCTCATGCTGTGTCCTACCCACCTTCTTCACCTTTCACTGTGTGACTTGTGGCTCTTTCCAAGTCAAAATGACCGTGAAGGGCTGACTTATTTATTTATTTCAAAAAATTTAGTTATTTGTTGCTGAGTCTTGCTACACAGCTCAGACTTGTAGTGATCCTCCTGTCTCAGCCTCCCCAGTGCTGAGATTACAGGTGTGTGCCACCACGCCTGGTTTTGATGGCTGGCGTGGCATGAGGTATTGGGGATTGAACCTGAGTCCTTGTGCTTGCCGGGTAGGCGCTTGGACTGTCGAGCTATCTCCCCAGCCTGAAAGGCTATTTTGAATGAAGACAGGACACTGGGGTAGCCAGGACAGTGCAACAAGGCCCTCACAAAAAGGACTCCCAGGACGGCTCGAGGGTGGCCAGAATGTGGGATGAATGTTCTAGAAGCAAGGGGGCTACATCTGAGGGGATCAATGGCCACGTGCCTTTTACTGTAATCATTTCGTAAACGTGAACAGTCACCACAGGTCGAGTCATCCCTCATGCAACGTCTCTAGAAGCGTGTCCCCTTCTCCTCACCCAGCCCTCCACGTCCACTGCTCTGCCTGCTCGGGAGAGTTCACCAAGTGGAGTCCTACAGCGTGTGGTCACTTCCAGCATTGATCAAATGTTGCCTAGATTCATCTTCATTACAGTGTATTGGCATCCAATTCCTTTTTTCAAAAAATATATTTGGTACAGGGTCTCACTCTGCAGCTTGGATGCGCAGTGCTCCTCCTGTTTCAGCCTCCCCGGTGCTGGCGTTACAGGTGTGTGCCACCACACTGGGTCTCGGTGGCTGGCTCAGTGAGCTCGGAGGTGGGGCTGGTGCAGCCTGTGGTGCTGGGGATCGAACCGCGGTCCCTGAGCTTGCCTAAGCAGGCGCTTAGTCGGCTGAGCTCCCTCACCAGCCCAAGAAATCACTTCTTACTCAGATTATCAATTTATTTCCCTATATTTTTTTCTCAGGATTTAAGCATATTGTCTTTTCAGTTAGGCCTTCAAACTGTCAGAATTTTGTGTTTGTTGTACAATATGAAACTAAGTTTTTCAAAAATTTCCATGTGTGTAGTCAGCGATTTGACAACCCAGGCACCTTTCCTCTGCGCACCCGGGCACTTCCCCATCGTAGTCCCTGCTTCGCGGACGGACGAGGGGCGGCTTCTGGCTGCCTCAGGCTACGCCATCCAGCCCGCGTTGCTGTCGGGCTCTTCCCTCCCACAGGTTTACATGAGACTAGGTGTCTGGCGGGGAGATCGGGGTGACCCTGCTCCACAACGTTGTCCCCTCCAATCCCTGGACGCGGTGCAGACTCTGTCCGGGCAGGCCCTCTGCGTGACCTGAAGTGACATTCCGCACTCTTGTGTTTACAGCAGGCTGCCTTCGGGTAAATTATTTCCGATCTATTACAAAATATCACTGTTGTAGGTTTTCAGGGAAGTCCTGAGATGGTCACACAGGTTTGTTCTAGAATCTGCAGTGCAGTCTATCACCACCACAGGTTTTCTGGAATGAAATCTTTTTGCTTTTTGGGGGCCAGCAAGGTTGGTCATGATTTAAAAGCTAGGAGGTTGCACTTGATTTTCTAAGACTTTATTGAAAGACATGGAACCTGGATTTCTGAACAAGGTTGGTGTATAATTTCTTCTCTTTTTTCCTCACTGTCTCCTCCCTCCCTCCCTCCCTCCCCCACACTCAGTCAGCCATGGCACCAAGCTTCTGAAAGCCTTGCAGCTGAATGGGTTGCACACTCGTCTTCCTGGGACATAGATTTGAGGTCCTTAAAGATGAGCGTGCCACTGTGCCGCTGGAGGAGCAGAGAGGCTGTTGCTGCTGATAGCATGGGGGCACAGGTGGCCTGCCACTTGAGGTGCTGGAGGAAGTGCGTGAGCTCGAAAGCTAAATGACTTGGTCCAAGTCACACGTGAGGACAGAGGGGCATGAGATTTGCCTTTAGGAGAAAGAAGCCAACATCCACAGGCTGGAAGTGTCCCTGTGTCTGTCCCAGTCAGTGCTGGGCTTGGGGGCAGTGGCAAGCAGCCCGCTCCACCTGCTAGGAGCCAGCACACCCTGGGCTGAAACTCACAGGCTTTCCTGCTACCTAAATCTGAAAGAGTCCCTAGAAGTTACTTTGCAAAGGGACAATCCTAAGCCCTTGGGGGGTCCTCAGAGAAACCCAAGGACTGGAAAGAGAATTTAGGGGACTCCCAAGGCTTTGTGTGGCCCTCTGTGAGCCCGACGTGAGCCTGGCTGTCACCTGCGTCCCCAGGGGAGCACAGAGCAGGTGTCCTGTGCACATATGTGCAGCCTGAGTCACAAGTGGGGTGTGGGTGCCTGGGTGGCCGGAGGACAGCCTGGGAGCCTGAGCTGGAGGAAGAGGCTGCCAGGAAGGGGACGACTCACATGGGCCGCGTTTGGGCCGCACATCCTCCCCCACTGCCCCCCGCCATGTTCCCGGCTGGCTCCTTCACAGTTTGCACCTCTGCCTGGAGAAATGGTGAATGATCGCAGGTGCAGGTGTGTGACCACATTCACCCCTTTCATTTCAGGGAAGAGGAGATAGAGGCTCTAGTTACGCCCTCTGCTCCTGGCTGCGTCCCCATGCCCGGAGCAGAGCAGTGAGGAGGTTGGAGACAGCCTTGGATTCCGAGACGGCAGCTTTGGCCCCTCTGAGCCTCAGCTCCCCGCCTGCCAAATAGGGATAATGAAGCCTTGCCTGACAGGATGTTGGGAAACAAAGGAGATGACTGACGGCGGAGTGCTTCATGGAGAGAAGGCCAAGCGCAGTGTGAGTTGCTGTCAGGGCCTCATTCAGGGCGGCCAGGAAAAGCTGCCCTACCCCACATGGCCTTGCTGAGCAGCCTCTGTTGGGGGCCATTGGAGGTGTCGCAGCTAACCGTGTGACTGCGGAGAAAGAAGTGAAGATGCAGGTGGGCGTGACTGCTTTGGATCAGAGGACTCTGCCGAGGACCTTTCGGTGGCCCTGAGGTGCACTTGCACCTGTGGGACCTTCACCTTGGCAGGGACTTGGACCTCAGGGCATGCTGGTCAGCTCTCCGCAGCTGGGACGGAGCCCTGACGTACGCAGCCCACAGGAGCAGGAGTTACCTATCCACGCTCTGTCTGCTCCAGAAACACCCTGGCAGCGGCGTGGTGGGCAAGAGCTGCCCAGGCACGTTGGCAGGACACAGAGGGAGTGGAGAAGGGCAGGAGCATAGGGCCAGGGCCAGACGCAGTGCCCCGTGACCCGCCAGGGCCACCCAGGCCAACCTCCAGGCTTGGATTCGGAGACGGGCGGCTTCAGCCCCCTGAGCCTCAGCTCAGCCAGTCAGGCGGAGCATCAGCACGAGCCGCCATACTAGGCTAAGTCACTCACCCTCCGGAGTAACACAGGGACGCTGCACTGGGTCTGACAGGAAGGCCGAACATTCCTTTCTCTCTCCGAGGGAGAGGCGGCCCTGCCCCCAGGCACCTCCACATCTGTGCTGAGGTGGGGCTTAAGGTGGGGTGACCAGGAAATGTGGGGAGACTCTGCCCCCCAAGACCCACCTGCCACAGGCCACAGCGTACCCCTCCCCACCCCACCCCCTCCTGTGAAGAGTGCTTGCCTTGGAGGCTGTGACAACGTCCTTGGTCTTGTCTCTAAGGGCTGGAGCAGAGGCGGAGCTTGGGGCCACCATTTCTATAGTCTCTCACTCTGCTCGGAATTTGTGATTCTTTTCAGTGGTAGGTCATTATGGGTGCACTCGGTTTTTCTGAACTCAAGCCACGTGCTCATGAGACGCACTTATGCCTGTCCACAGAGGCAACCTGGACATAGACCCGGGTCGATTTGTTCTGAAGGCAATAAAGAGGTTGTGTGCTAGAGCGCGGATTCCTAGACCCCACCTCATCCCAGAGACAGAGTCCTGCAGGCTCCTCCCAGGAATCAGCCTCTGATACATGTACCAGTGCCACAGGAAGATATTAAAATTTAAAACATTCACCTATTTATACGTTAGAATTTATATTTTTGGTAAGCCAGTATCTCCTAGCAAGGGTTCCAAATATGATAGATACTCCTGATCTATGCTTAGAATACTTTTCCTCTGTAAAGCTGTTCTTTCTCAGGATTGTCTAAGGCACTTCCGTTTGTAACAAATATGAATAAAGCTTACATCCAATAGACACACAATGTCATTGAGTGCTTCAGTTTTTTCTTCAAGTAATTTTTTTTCATTAAGTTTTTATGCACTGTGACACTCATGGGGTGGAAGGATTCTCAACCACCTAGTCCCTTGCAGCTATTTAACTCAATAAATTAATGAATGAAGTGCTTGGAAGTGACAAACTTTAGGACACGACTAAACATGGACATATTTCTGATTTTTATTTGCCGTGCTGTACTGGGGCAATATTAATGGCTGGTAAATTATCAGCTAAGTCCACCTTGAACAAACAGGAACGGAGCAGATTGCTTTTAGTCAAAGAGAAACTACTGCTAAGAAAATGGGGGCAAAGTTCATATCCTTAAGGCAGGCCAGCTTTGCCTCGCTTTTGGCATCTCTGTTCTCCTGCGCCTTGGGTCAGCCTCAGTTTACTCCGGTGAATTAATCTCACTTGTATTGGAAAATAGTTTCTTCTACGAGAGGCCACCACCTACGTGGGTGCGTGGACACGCAGGCGCACGTGTGCACAACCGTGCCGACAGCTGCCTGTCAAACTGTGGTCTCTTGGTTTGTGCCAACAGTGCTCATGAATGAACCCTCTCTTCATTACCAGGCTAAACATGTACCTGCGCTGCGGGTGCCTGAGGCTGGGGCTCAGCTCCTGACCTGCAGAGGTATCGGGGTCCCTGCTGAGCCCGTGCCTCCTGGCCACAGGCAAAGCATCCAGCTCCAGGAGAGCTCTCTGCTGCTTGCCCCGGGCTGCTCGCACTTGGCCCCATTCCTGCCACCCCGATGCCTCCTGGGTCCTGGAGCGCCCACAGGAGCTGCTGGCGAAGCCTGGTCTTGGGCCTTGTGTCAGGGCGCCCAGCTGCCTGCAGCCCACCAGGGCCTGCGAGTACACCCTGAGCATGGCTTGCACTCCTTCGTATGAGTGGGCAGACACCGTGATTGGTTCTCCGGTGGTGCGCTGCCACCTGGGATGCTGAACAGAGCTGCTCTTGAGCCTCTGTGTCTGCGGCCGACCTCACGCACACGTTTTCGGGGTGGGTGGCTACTGCACGTGGGAGAGGAGGCTTAGCCTGTGTTTTCCAACCTGGGCATGCCAACTTGTCCTCCCACCTGCAGGAGGTGCAGTCCCCCACCCTCCTCAGCGTTTGGTCTTGTCAGTGTGTTCGACACTTGCCTTCTGGCGAGTGTGCGGTCACTCCCTTGTCACGTGTGCTTTGCACGTCCCTGCTGTGTGATTCTGACCAAACCTTTGGTACACTTCCAGGCCAGTTGGTGAGTGTGCTAGGCCCCTGATCTTTGCTCATTGCTGGAGGCAAAAGTATAAAATCTGGGCCTGGTCTGAGAAGGTCGGCAGACCCGATTCTGGAACTCCATTGAGTGTGCCTTCCGGAGTTACAGCCTCTGTTCCGTGCCACGAAACCCCTTAAGAGCGTGTGCGACCTTTCATCACCATCAGCGTTGAGCAAATAAACTGTATGGTTTTTTTCCAAATACCCGAGCACTTTCCCAGGCTTGCCGATGTTAGCACTGGCACATAAAGATAGCAGGAGAGATAGGAATGCAGGCGACAGTGTCACAGTGACGGTTAAGAAATTCTAACGACGCAGCAGGTTATTAATGCTGCAGCATCTGAGGCGCTGCTCAGCGAAGCCCATCTCAGAATGCACTGGTCCTGGAGTTTCCTGACTTGTGAGGGGTGGGCAGAACACACAGTGAAAGCTCAGATTTTAATACAGAAGGTGCGCTGAGGTGGGTCCCCTCAGAATTCTGCCCGTCTCTTCACACATGCTCATCCCGTGGGTCTTCTGAAGAAGTCCTACTTCTTGAGTGTCTTTATGTGGTGTGACACAAGCTACTGTGAGTGCTGCTCTCCAGGGCCATCAGCGGGAAGGAGCTCACAAAACAGCACCCGGTCTCTGCACCCACCTACCCCCTGGAGCTCTCCCTGTAAGGCCAAGACACCCACACAAGGCCAGCGCACGGAGCCCCTGCCGTACTGGAGCAGCCGTGAGGGCTCACCCGAAGACACTCACGAAAGAGGACCCCAGAACGGCTTCAGAAAGCAGCGGTGAGAACGACAGGGTGATCGCTTGAAAGAAGGGCGAGGATTTTGGGAGGGATTAATGGCAGTGTGTCTTTACCTGTAATATCTTTAAAAAATTAAACATTCACCATAGTTTTTGATCCACAAGAAAGATCTGTGCAAGGACTGGAGTGTGACGCTCACTGTGGCGTCTGCTGGAATCGGTTCTGAAGCAGCCAGCGGATTAGCAGGTGTGCTGGATAATTAATTGGCAAGCCAGAAACTGAAGAGGGAAGACTCAGGTTGGCTGGGAGTAGCCAACTAATGGGCTTGTAGCCCAGGTGGGGCCAGGGGGAGTAAGGAGGAGGTCTGCCTTTATGCCTCCTAGGAGGAGCTGTGGTCCCTGCCAGCACCTTTGGACTGTCTTCAGTTCCTTTGCTCATCCAGTGCAGATCTCCAGCCTCCGGACCATTGCCCAAGTCCCTGGTCATTTTGGGCTCCTTCTACCTCTGAAGAGAGGTAGGATAAGCTAAACCAGGAGTTAGGGGTGTTTGGTCTAGATGATCAAGAGGGAAACTGGACTATTATTCTACCATGGAAGAAGAATATATTTGGAGTACAGGAGATTCCTTAGGGTACCTCCTAGTATGACCATGCCCTGTTATTAAAGTCAATGGAAAATGACAAAAACCCAATCCAAGCAGGGTGACAAATGGTCCAGAATCTCAGAAAGATGTGGTTCACCATGCCAGGTAAAGAGCCATGACTGGCTAAGGTGCTTGGCCAAGGCCAAGGGAATATAGAACGGGTAGCAAAAGGAGATAGTTCAAATACCAGCGTGACCACTTACAGAAACAAGGGCTGTAATTATAACTTTCTCCCCTACATTGTTAACATGCTTGTGTTACTAAGCGGACAGTGTTTTCTTCCTTTGTAACATGCTGATGGCGAGTTGCATTATCAGTTCTTGCCTATTGCAAACCTACGTTCTAAGGTTTAAGTCATGAAATGTTAGGGGAAGAGTAAACACTGCCGCCCTGCCCCGGTCCTGCCTGCTGCTCTGGGGAGAGGATTAGTGTGCTTCCACTCACACGCAGGGTGGTTGTATCGTGTTAGATGCAGCATTCTCCCGTCACTGTTCTGTCTTACGAGCTTGCTTTGTATCTGGAGAGTAAGTACAGTTGAAGGAAGTGTGCCTGGTTGTCAGGTTAGCAAGGGGTGGATTGTGATAGCTAACTGCAGTGTCCACTTGAATGGATCAACTCACACCTAGTGGGTTAGGGAAGAACAGTTGGGTGTGTCTGGATGATTAACTCATGAACCCCAAACTAAGAGGGAAAGCCTACCCAGAACGTGGGTAGCATCAACCAATATGCTTATAGCTTGAATGGAATAAAAAGGAAAAGGAGGAGGAATTCTGCCTTTTTGCTCCTTCAGAGGAGCTCTGGCCTTTGTCCTCCCCAGTTCCTTCAGCCCCTAGCACTCCCTGCCTTCCAACACAAATTCTTCAGCACTCCAAGATGACTTGTCCTGGATTTCCAGTGAGCTCCGGGCCTGACTTTCACCTGGACCCTCCGGCTCTGCAGCATGCGGTGGCCCCCTTGCATTCTTCTGTGTGTGAATCTCCAGGTGGCTGTGTAAGCGGACTTTGTAAGTGCTCTACACATCATATCATACACATGACATGATATGTGATATTACATCTTGTCCTCCAACGAAGCCTAGTGACACAGGTGGCATTACTACATGCTGCTACCTGGGAGAAGACCACTTGCCCTTTTCTTGCTGACTTGTGTACTGACTTAAACATTGGTCATTTCTGACTATGTGTTGGGAATATCTTCTTCCTGTCTTGCCTTACTTCTGAATTTTTAAAGCTGCTTTTTCCCCCCTTTACAGTTGCAGGGATTGAAGCCAGAACCTTCATAGTGAATTGCATCCTCAGTCCTTTGTCTATGTTTTGTTTCAAGGGACTCTTGCTGGGTCTCTCAAATATGCAGTTATCCTGCCTCAGCCTATTCTAGAGCTCTGGGATGACAGATGTGTGCCACCAGGTCTACCTCCAGTGCTGTCTTGAAAAACACAGTCCTTACAATCAATAAGTCCCACTTATCTACCTTTTCTTTCTTAGTTAGTACTTCCCAAGAACTTTGTTACACTGCCTTGATTAAACATTTACTTGATGGTTAGGTTAGTTTATAGCGAGTGTCCCACTTGGTCTCCTCTGTGTTTGTGGCTTTGTCACTATATTCTTCAAAGCCCTTCTTGTCCATCCGGGTTGCGGCCTGCTGACTGATGCATCTCATGGTCCCCATCTCCTGGCCAGTCCCATTACTCTGTCTCCTGCCAGCCCTCTCAGTCCCAACACAAGCATCCTTCCTGCAGCCAGCGACCACCCCTCTCTGGGTGCTGCTGTCTCTCAAGGGGTACAATGACATGATCATGTTGGGATGCTCTTCAGCAGATCACATGCCTTCTTCTAAGGGTGGGTTCCATAGAGCTGTGTAGAGAGAATTTTTTTTTCCAGACCTGAACATGCCTTCAGGGAATTTCTGGTTTGGCAAGAGTATCTGGATTCGAACCAGTCAACTTGGCTAAAATGCTTTCTTAAGCAGGCACTTAAACAACTGAGCTAATGGTCTGGCCCCTCCATAGAGCTGCGTAAACGTCCACTCAGTAAACTCTTCCTGGATTCCCAGGTGTGCCAGCCCTGGATTTCTACCCTAGGGCACGAAGCTCACATGCCAGGAAGCCAGAGGCAGGCTTCTGGGGTGGTTCTCATCCCACAAATGATGCAGTGAGCTGACCCCTAAGTATGAACCTTAAGTGCCACACTGTTACCAGGGTTCTGGGCAAGGACCACAGGTGAGAGGGCCAGGTGGCAGTGGGAGCCGAGAGCCTGAGAGCCTGACAGAGGGAACAGCGCTTCCGTTCTGCCCACCACCTGTCTCCCTGTGGGCAGCAAGAGAGCCAGGCCCCGGGCCAGGAGCAGCAGGTGGCACTGGTGGCTTTGCACCTCACCCAGTGTCTGAATTTCAGGCTGCTTCCACGAAGCTGTCAGCCTCAGGTTGCTGGAGTTCGATCCCCACAACACTCCAGCTGCCAAACCACCCCTGAGGGCATTCGGAGCAAAAAAACAAAACAAAACAAAACAAAACAAAACAAAACAAAAAAACACAAAACCCTTATAGGGGCCGGGGAGATGGCTCAGTAGAATAAGTGCTTGCCTGGCAAGCGCAAGGGCCTGAGTTCAATCCCCGGTTCCACCAAAAAAAAAAAAAAAAAAAAAAAAAAAAGGGGAAAGAACTTCAGCTGTACCCCATCATAATGGTCTGAATGTAACAAAAAAATGTAAAATCTGAATTTCAGTTCTTTGTCCTCAGACTCGCATCCTGTCAAATGCAGGTGGCTAGTGGCTGCGGTACACAGACACAGACCACCTCAGAACTGAAGAGGCCACACGGCAGCCTGGAAGTGCTCTGGGGTCCAGCAGCTGGATTCGGGAAAGGTCCCCAGGCTCTTTGCTGGTGACAGCAGCTCAGTACCCAAATTATGTGCAGTCCATGCTGAAAACCTGCTTTCCTGCTGGCTTTGGGCGAGGACAGGAGCAGGACCGAGACCAGGCCTCAGGACAAGCCCTGGGTGCTGGGACTCTAGTGACCTGGCCAGGTGGCTCACACATGTGGCCTCTACCAAGGTGCCCTGTGGGTTCCAGGCAGTGCTCAGTCCCTTCTCAGGGGACCTTGACAGTCTTGGATTATGGAAACCTGAGCATTTAGGACTTAGGAACCTGGTACAGAGGTGTCTGGAGCAGGCCGAACAGGCCCTGCCAGGTGCCAAGGGGAGGTGGCGGGGCTCCCTCGAGGAGTCTCCCCAGCCCCTGCCCCTCCCTCTGGGCGGAAGTGCCGAGACCCTCAGAGCTCTTCCACTGCCAGGCTGTTTGTGACTTCACAGCTGAGGGATTGGAGGATAATGCAATTGAGGAGTGGCTCTGCGAGGCCTGGGCCGGTGCTGTGCGGGCAGTGACTGTGGAGGGGGTGCTTCACCCACTTGTCCTAGCTATAGGATGGGGCCTCTGGCTCCAGGGCTGGGGAGAAGCTGGGAAGCAGAAAAGTCTTTGGCCGATCCATGGGGACTGGAGAGAGGTGGTTAAATTTGTGTCTGGTTGTCCCATCAAAGCCTCATGCAGTTATGGGGCAGACTTCTAGAATTTGTGATTAATTTATGATCCAGTGCTGGGATTACAGATGTAAATGTCGCTGGCATTATGGGTGTGGTGCTACACTTGGCCTGAGGCAGACAGCCTGAACGCAGCAGAAGGGAGACAGACCCGCTTTCTGTTGCCGCCACCACCGCCGCCGCTCCTCCCTTTTGCCTTAGCTCTTTGCTGTTTTCCACTGCCACGCACTGCTGCCCTCTGCCATGTGCCGCTCTGCCTTGGAGCCAGCTGAGTACGGGCTGAAACCTCCACTGACTGAGAGCTAAATAAACCCTTCCTTCCTTAATTTTGGATGTTGGGGATTTTGTCCCACCAATGAGAGAAGAGTAACTGAGACAGAGGCTGTGCGGTGCTGGCTGCCTGGAGCACGGCTCGCTTCCCCTGCTCACTTGGGTGCTGGTTCAGCCAGGTGGCTTCCACAGAGGCCACTCAGTGTCTCAAATTTCTGGGGGCTGAGGTCAGAGGTCAGGGGCCAGCACTGTTCTGGTAAGAGGGCTCCTTGGCTTGCTGCCTGCTACCTTCTCACTGGAGAGAGCAGAGGCTGGACCCTGTGGCATTCACCTGTGATCTGGGCACTCAGAAGGCCAAAGCAGGAGGAGCTCGAGTGGAGGCCCACGGAGCTGCACAGTGAGAACCCCCTGGGGGGTGAGAGTGCTGGCGAGCGCTCTGAGCCCATTAGAAGGACGCTGGCTCCTCATCCAACCCTAGTCACCCCCCAAGCTGCCCTCATTTGGGGACATATGAATTTTGAGGACGTGTCCACAGCAGCCACAGCATGCGCCCTGGGAGTCAGGGCCGTGGGGAGGCCAGGGAGGAGACAGTCACGGGCAGATTGCTGCTGGCCAGCAGTTAGGAGCCAGAAGGTGGAGTCAGTCACTGTCCACTTTTCTAGATGTCTCTCACCTGTAAATATTTTAATTGTGCTTTGAAGAGAGGAGAGACAATAGGTGCACACACGCACATGTACACACACACATGCACACACACACACACAATCTCATCTGGTCCCCACACTAACCTAGGGGCCAGGAACAGCTATGGCCAGCCATAATAAACTGTCTTGTCTGGGAGTCCCAAGCAGTTGACCCTGGCACTGTCACATAATTCACCCTACTAGCACCAGTGCAGTCGTTCAGAGGAGGAAATAGTGACTTGGGGTCACTGTTCTTGGCTCAGGGCCACGCGTTTTGTGAGCCAAGGAGCTGGGATGAGGACAGGCTTCCTTACAACCTGTCCTAGTTTGATGGGCTGTGCTGCAGGAAGCTGTGGCACTGGGGAACGTGGTTTAGGCGCCAGGATGAGACCCGTGTGACAACTTCAGGGAGCCAAGAAGACAGAAGATGCGCTGGGAGCAACAGCAGATGAGATGGGGAGTGACAAGGAGGGGGGTGGGCTGCAGTAGAAATCAGGACAAAACCTGCCGGGACTGCAGTGAAGGCAGGAGCAGGCCAAGAGAGACACCACGTTCACGCTCACTGGCGCCCCGTCTGGTGCACAGTAGTTGCTTGACAACTACCCAGTGAATAAGAGCAGAATTAGCTGGGCACAGTGGTGCAGGTCTATAATTTCTAACTCTGAGAGGCCGAGGCAGCAAGAACTCAAGTCTGAATCCAGTTAGACAACTTAGCAACTATCTCAAAATAAAAACAAAAAGATAATAAAAGGGCTGGGGATGTAGCTAAGTGTACAGGTTCTGTGCTGTTCACTCCCCAGCACTACCACCATCTCTTAAATGCCAGTGTGTGTGTGTGTGTGTGTACGCACACACACACACAAGCACATACACAGTGCAAGTAAACAGAGGGTTGGAAATTGTCCAGTCTCCGCAAAGGCGTCCTGCAGTGTCTACAGTGACACCTGCTGCCCATAAAGAACGCCGACTTCCTTCCCTTTTACTGGAGAACCTGCTGCGTGGAAACCCTAGCTGTCCTTGGGCTGCCGGCCTGTGTAGGTAAGAACACAGCGCAGGCTTGCAGCATGTTTGTGAGCAGAAATGAGCGAGGAGGTGCGCTGGAGGCCCCAGGGCCTCCTGAGGCCCGGGGAGCGGTCTCTGCAGGCGCCACTTCCCCCCAAGTGCACTCGAGGACACTCATACTATCCAGACACTCACAAAGAATTTACGCTCTAAAACAAATTTTCAATTGGATTTATTTGGTCCTCGGAACTCGCTTACTTTCTGATTGCTGCTGGCTTCTGGCAATCATGGTCTTGGGAAATTGACACCTAGAGATTTCCGTGTTCCCTCCCCCTCCCTCTCCTCCTTTCTTTCTGTATTGTGAAACTAGAATATTTCCTTTTTCCGTCTCCAACGTCTCTGCAGGTCCTTGAAAGTCCGGATGAGTAATAAAGCTGTAAATGGTGCTGGCCCTGGCCTGTGATTGGCCAACTGTCTATAAAGTCACCTAAGACCCTCATTCCACCTACCCCGCTGGGGGCTGCCCCTGCAACACGAGCGCCCCTCCGGCTTTCCCTCTCCCGCGCGGCCCCTCCACGCCCCGCACTTACAGTAAAGGCGGCTCCCCGGAACCAGCGGGACGCTGGGGTGGGGAGGGGTGGCCCCAGGCTCGACGGTGAAGGCCGCGTAGGTACGCAGCACTAACCCTGAATCCCCAGCTCTATGGCCCTGTGGACTCTGCCAGTGGCCTTCCCATGTGAGAGGCGACCATGCCAACGTGGCAGGTGACTGTCACTTCGGTAGGTGTGCTCGGGGCTCCCTAAGACAGCGGTGCCGGGAGCCAGCCCGCCCGGCCAGGGGTGCGCAGTGGCCACGTGGGTCTCTGCGGGGACCTCGGCCTGGCTCACGCCCCCGCAGACCCCCGGGAATTCCTGCGGGAACCCCCGGCCCGCGCCGCCCCCGGACCCCGACGAGCAGAGGGGCTCGGGGGCCCGGAAGGAACCCAAGACCCTCGCTGCCCGCAGCGCGCTTACACCCGGCACAGCACAGTGATTTCTCGGAAAACCAAGCGCTTAGAAGAAGGCGGGCCTGGTGCGTGCACCGAGGGGGCGGGGCCTGCTCGCCTCCCGCGCACTATTGGTCCATGTGGCGGTCGCTCCCCGCGCCGGCCCCGCCCCATTCCCGCCCCACCCTTAAGTAGCGCGCTCTCTGCCGCCCCAGCCCGCGGGGACCTAGCCGAGCGGCGGGAGCGTGGGAGAGCGGTGTAGCAGGTAGGAGCGCGGCGGGTGATCCCGCAGGACGACCCTTCACGGCCACACGCCTCTGGGAGCCTGGGTCCAGCTCGCGGTCACTGTCGCCCGCTTCGCAGACTAGACAAGCTGTGAAGCCCAATTTCCCCTAAGATCTGACTTCCACAGGAAGCTTATTAATGAGGGACATAGTGGGTTCCCGAAATCCGACAGTGGGAAGCGCCGCGGACAGACCTGTGCGGATTGCGACGTGGGCGCAGGTTCCCGAATGGGGTCGAGGCATCGGGACTCTCGCGTGTCCCTTTCCGTAGGGGAGGGAGGTCGCCACCCGCCAGGATCTGGGCCGCTGGAACTTCTGAGGTCGGAAGAGCCCCAGGGCCCAGTGTGGCAGAGCTAAAGTCTGAGCCCAGCCTGGGCAACTTAGTGACAATGAGACACTGCCTCAAACCAAAAATTGAAATCCATCTTGGGATGTAGTGCTGTACTGGGTTCAGTCAACACTATGTCCGCCCAAGAGGGAGAGAGAAAGGAGAAAGAGAGACAGAGGACCCCAGGGCGCAGGATGGCTGCCCAGGTGAGGTCTGTTACTGCCGGAGCTTTACAGAGGGACTCGGGACTAAAGCGCCTGCGATTTTGAATTGTCCCTTAATCTAAACAGTACCCACTGTTTTTGAAACTAAAGGTAAGAGCTAGGAATAAAGTGAGTTTCCCCTTTTGGGGTATGGCAGGTAGCTTCCCCAGAAGACTTGGGAGTGATTCTGTCACTTGAGGCAGGAGAGACATGTCGGGGAGGGTGTTCCACTCACCAGGTCCCCAGTCTCAATCTTTTGTCGTGGCCTAGCGAGGACCCACCAGGCACATGGAGATGCAGATTAGCTTCAGATAGCCCTTGGTCAGTGGAGGGGATTGTTACCTCCAAGCCAGGGAAGAGGAAGTTATAAGCATGTGACTGGTGTTTTATTTTTTTCCTGGTTGGGCATTTGGTGGGGTTAATTTGCCAGTGTTCAATAAATCATACCGGGTCGCAGTGGCGAGAATCGTGGGCTGGGAGGCCCTTTGGAGATGAGGGGCGGGGCTGTCCACGTGCTCAGAGCTCCAAACTCCGAACTCCGCTGTGGCCTCTCCCTGTAGGCGAAGAAAATGCGGCTGCTGCGGGGCCCAGAGGGCAGTCCCGACCTCCGGCCTGGTTTCCTGATGGTTGCGCTACCTCTCTGAGTCTGCTTTCGTCTTTCAGCGAGGCTGGATCCGATGGTTTCTAAAGTGCTTTCTGGCTTTCATATTCTTCCCCTTTTATTCCTCTCCTTTTTTTCTGTGAATCACTAAGTTGGTCATCCTTAGCAGTTCTAAGGTGATGAACTCAGGAATCCTGAACAGACTGTTCACCCCTTCTGGAAAGACCCACACCAACGGGACTGCTTCTTCCGCAGGGGCTCTGGGACCACGGGGACCAAGGTGGGAGTCTCCCTTCTGGTCCTATTCCTAGCCCCTTGTGTTCTCCCCCAACTCCTCCAGCAGCTCTAGCAGAGTCCCTGGCAGGAGTATCCTCCTCTTCCAGAGGCAGCTGTAGAAGGCAGCATGCTGCTTGGTTGTTTTGGGGTAGGTGGTCGTGCTGCTTCAGCCTTCTGCCTAAGTAAACCTAGGTCCAACTTCTGAGTTGGCCCCTTATTTATGAACACAGATCCTGGGACTCTGGAAACGTCCCTCACTTTTTCGATGCTGTATCTCAGGAGTTTGAGGGGCTTCCTGAGGTCTAGCCAGGGGAGAGCTTTGCTGGGGCTCGGAGTTTCCAAATCAAACTCCAATTCCTGTTTCACACCTGCACTCTCTTCTGTATGCACAGGGGAGCAATGGGGTGATTGGGTGGAAAAGCCGAAACTGGCGATCGAGAGCTCACCTCCTTCCTCCGTGGACCTGGCCCCTTTCTCTGCCCCCACAGCCACCTGCAGGGGGCCGGAGTTTCCCACATGCACTTCTTGAAAAGGTTGCTGACTATTGTTTTGCCTGTTGATCAGCATGGCTGTGGCTGTGACCATATTCTTGGGGATGTCATGTTCACCAGGCTGATCAGTTTGAGCTTGTTTGTCCAAAGAGGTCGCATTTCATCTGAAGAATAGAAATGCTGCTTCTTTGGTTTCTTTTTGGGTGGGCGTCCGTCCAACTGCCTGGGGGATTTCCAGCGCTGTTCTTGTAAGTGTTGGCTGTGCATCACCACAGTGTGTGTGTCCTCTCGTTCTCTGTGCTACTGGGAAAGCCGTCGTGAGCTCGGGGAGGGATGTCTAAGGAGCCCTTGGTGTCCTGGGCCTGCAGTCACCGGGCCCTGGCAGGTGACTGCCTCCCTCTCCTCCACGGTTCCTCATGGCTCACTCAAGAGTCCCCAGAAGAAGGTGACCACCTCTGTGACCGAAGAGTCTTCCAAGGCACCAGCCTTGGCTCAGGTGCTATACCTGTGCAGCAGCTGGAATCTCACCAATGCCTGCTGGGTGTGACAGTCCTCCCTGACACTAAGGGTACCATGACACTTCAGGGTCACCTGGGGGAACTGGGATCCCAGCTCCATCTCATTCCATGCCCCTGCCCCTGCCGCTCCACCAGCTATGAGGTGATGGCCTGGAGGGCTCCTCGAGGGCCTCCTCTTTCTGGGGGTGCCTGTCCACTGGGCGTCAGGTACTGGGGTGCTTCTTGGAGAGGTGACTTTCCCTCAGCTCATGTTGAAAGTGTCGCTGTTCAAGGTGGCTGTGTTTGTCCAGGGCAGGAAATCAGGGAAAGTGGGAAGCACAGATGAAGCCAAAAGTGGGCTCACGTGGGCCCGACAGGCAGGCTGACAGCGTTTGTTCAGGGCAGGCAGTGCCACAGAGGCCAGCACTGTCTGTTGCTGGCAGGTGGCCCGTTGTCCCTGGACCTGGGGCTTCCCCCAACCAGCGCCTCTGCTGTGAGCCTCCAGGTTTCCTGTTCACTGCGCTTTTGGGTGGCTCTGGTTCATTGGACAGTGTTTATTATACAGCAGGGTTTGCTTTTTCCTTTCAAAGGATGTGTGACAGGAATGGCGGACGGCGGCTTCGGCAGTGGCTGATTGAGCAAATTGATAGCAACATGTACCCGGGGCTGATCTGGGAAAACGAGGAGAAGAGCATGTTCCGGATCCCCTGGAAGCACGCTGGCAAGCAGGACTACAACCAGGAGGTGGACGCCTCCATCTTCAAGGTCAGCCTGGGCGTCCCCAGCACACGGGGTGCCTGCTCTTCTCCCTGGTGGCTGTGCTGGTGTCTCTGATGCCTCTGCTTGACCTTGTGGACACAGCTCCGAGGGGTGTGTCTGTCGGTGCTCGTGGGCTGGGGCTCGGGGTGGCTTGGGTTGGAGCCAGTGTCTCAGAGCCATCTTGGCCTGTGCATAGGGCCTGGTCTTGCTTCTCTCTCACTGTGTTCTGAGCTGGGCCTGGCCCCCATTGTCCTAGCCTTCACACAGAGAAATGGGAGGCAGGGCAGCCCAGCTCTGCGGGCCAGCTGGGTCACTGAAGACACGTGTGGGTGTCTCAGAGGTCCCAGATGTCTGGGCAGATTTGGAGGCCTGAGCTATTCGGAGCTTGAGGTCAAGGCCAGCGCAAGCTTCCACTTTGCAAACAGAGGCCCCAGGTGGTCTGACAGAGCCCAGGTTGCAAGCCACTGTTGTTTTTGTTTGTGCACATGTGGCAGGGGAGGAGAGAGGCCTCTGTGCCTCAGAAGGGGCTGAATTGCAAAGGACCAGAGATAGATCTGAGGCCATGGCCAAGCTGGGGCGTGAAGCCTGCTGGTCTCCATTGTATCGCTGGCCCTGAACTGCAGGTGATTGACTGCTGACATAGGTGACCAGTAAGGACAAAATGCCATGTCTCAGCCCAGAGTGGAGCACAGCTAGGTCTGGCTGGCTTGGCTCAGGTCAGTCCTTTGGGTCTCTGTGCTCCTCGTTGGTCCTGAGCTCTGTGCTTTAGTGATTGTGTCAGATCCATGTTCTGGGCTTGTCTCTGAGAACTGGTGCTGGCTGCTGAGCACTCCGAGGAAAACAGGCACACATTCTGCACTCACTCTTGGGGTCCCCTGCTGCCCTTATGTCCCCCAGATCCTTTCCAATCAAGGCCCTGGCTCAGGAAGCCTGGATACCCCAGGGTTTGTGAGAGCAGCCACTGCTCTTTCATTCCTAGGGCCAGTGTGGATTTTGTGCACCTTGCTGTGAACTGGGTTTTGCCATTGGCATCGGGGGGCGCGCTCTTTGGGGTGGCCTTGCTCAGGGCACACAGGCATCTGGGAACTCTAGTTTTTGGGTCATTGCAGGTCAGGGTGATGCTGTTGGGTCAAGAGCCAGACACTTTTCATTTTGAAGGTTTTGTAGGGTATTTCCCAGCATTCCTGGTCTTCTCCCACCAGATTCCAGTAGCATCCTCTTCCCCCGATGACCAGAAATTTCTGCAATGTGGTCAGATGTCTCCTGGCAACATAGTCATGCTGTTCCCACTGAAAACCGTGCTCTGAGCTGACCGTGGTTGGGATCCCAACACTTAGTTAGTGATGTTGGGTGCTGGGGCTCTGGCACAGTGGTTTCCAGAGGTGGGGACAGTGCCGGGCAGGCTGAAGAGAACCAGCTTCTGCCTTCCACCTGTTCCCTGCTTCAGTGGTGTTCTGGGTAATGAAATAGAGCCCCAGATTTATACATCTTATGCAATGCTCTTCATAGCCGTTTCAACAGCCTTGAGAAAACTGTGCAAGATTCCCAGTGTTTCCGTTGGTTACGCAGTGCCCAGTGTGGCAATCTGAAGTGAGTCTACAATCTCAGCAGGAATGGGGACAGGCTGGAGACTGGGGTGCCCACACGGAGTGGGCAGCCAATGGGCTGGGGATAGGTGAGCGAGGGTGGCATGGTGTCGTAGGCCCTGCCTCGTGCTTTCCTGAGCCGGGTCACGCGGAGGAGCTGGGGGAGGGACGGCCTATAGTGTCTGTGGAGCATGGTGGCTGCTGAGAAGGACGATTCCACTGAGAAGGAATCGACAGTGAGACGGACGCCGGGTCGGGTGGAGCTGTCTCAGGTGCTGTCAGCTATCAGCTATTTTCTCAAGTGTGCAAAGAAAAGGTTTCTGGCATTTAGGGGTAAAAACAAAATAAAACAGGAGTTTGCTTTCCTGCCTCAGTGGGAGTGCGGTGGGTAGGAAGCCGCTTTTACCAGAGGTCTGTGTTGTCTGCAGTGTCCCTCTGCACTGGTGTCCTGAGCCACACAGGCCGAATTGTGAGAATGGACCCAGTCCCACTGTCCCAACTCCAGCACAGTGAGGAGGCCCCGATGCCCACTCATGGTTGGCATTAGAAGAGTGTTTGCCTGTTTCATGATGTCTGGGTGGGTGGGCCTTAGCTGTGGTTGAATTGCATGTGCGTAGATCTGATGGTTCTGTGCAGGGCCCTCGGCACAGGCATTCCGGACCCAGAAGCCCTGAAGGAATTGATATTTTTAATATATTTGGTACAGGGTCTCACTAAACAGCTCAGACTCACAGTCATCCTCCTGTCTTCAGCCTCCTCAGCGCTGGGATTCCAGGTGTGCGCCACCACGCCTGGACTCAGTGGCCAGCTCAGTTTGCCCTGGGGTGGGGCCGGCATGGTACGTGGTGTTGGGGATGGAACGCTGGCCTCTGTGCTTGCCTAAGCAGGTGCTTAGTCCCCTGAGCTATCTCGTTGGCCCAGGAATCAATTTTTAACACGCAATGACTGACAGTATGCTAGACGAGGGGGATGTGGCCCTGGCTGCTGAGCGACATCCTGGGGCACAGCCCAGTGAGAGGCTCCCTGGGCCCACATCATGAGCTCTGTTCACTTTAGCTTAGAAGGACTCAAGAGATCAGGCAGCTACACTGAGTTTTCAGAGCCAGCCAGAGGCCTTGAGGCGCAGGTGCTGGCGGAGCGACATGGCTGGGGGAGCTGTGTGCTGGCGCCCCATGGCGGCCCGGGGTATTTCCCCTGGCACGGTGGGGATGGAGCCCCTCATCTTTCCTCATGGTGAGCCAGTGTTGAGAGGAATGAGGGGGCCTGGCAGAGGTGTGGGGCCGGCGCCACCAGCTGTGTGCCGGTGCTGCCGAGTCTGTGCTTGTGGAGGTCCTGGTGGAGGGTGGGTCAGCCTGTGCTTTTCAAGGGCAGGTGGAGGTATGACTTTAGTCCCGGGGACACTTGGCCATGGCCATGCAGAGGCTTCCTGCTGTTCAAGGGAACGGTGCCGCTGGCCTTTGTGGGCTGAGGCCACCAGAGCCGCTGAGTACACGGCCTGCTCCACACAGCAAGAGGGCAGAGCCCGGGAGACCCTGGAGTCGCTGTTCCACGAGTACAAGGTTGGGCTGCCGTTTCCTTAGAACAGTGATAGGCAAGTTCGTGGTCAGCAGTTCGGCCAACAGAGGGTAGAACTGAAGACTGTTTACTCAGCACTGGGCACATTGGCACACATTTATCATCCCAGCCCTCAGGAGGCTGAGGCAGGAGGGTTGTTGCGAGTTTGAGGTCAGCCTGGGCTACATAGTCAGTTCAAGGGCAGCCTGAGCTACACAACAAGATCCTGTCTCAGAAAACAGAAGAAGAGAAGACGCTTGCTTAAAGACACATTCTGAAAGGTGGCGTGCGCCTGTGTCAGGAGGGACTGCTGTGCTCACGGACAGGAAGTGTTCTTTGAGCTCTGCTGCCAGGGGTGTAGATGCAGAATCTGGCATCCACAGGGTAGAGAGCCTTGGCCTTAAACTCTAAACAGTTGTACCTTTTTGAGAGGAGAAAGGTGCCAATCTGGGTTTCTGGAAGTGCAGACTGGCCCGGCACCTGCCCCAGGTGGGTCCAGAGGGCAGGCCCCAGAGGCTGCGTGCCACAGGCCTGCACACCGCGGCCGGCTCCGGAACGTGGCTTTCCTCTCAGCTTGGTTTCCTGACTGGGAGGGAGAATTCCCTCCAGTCCCTTTCCTAGCTTAGGTGGAGAACATGGCCTGATTTTGTCTGAAACGGAAGGTAATTTCTACCCCTTAGGGGCTACCTTCTGATTGGCTGCTGGGTTCCAATCAGAACTGGACCCTTAACGTAACGCTCACTCCCATGTTTTATTTGAAAAATACTGCCCCATGTCTTGTAAACTTCTAAGTTTTCTGGTTTGAATTTCTGGTCCCAGTTCAGATCCTGAGGTCTGGAGAGATCAGAAAACAGCCACTCAGAAAAGTGACACACAACTGATAGAACTGCATTTTAAGCAGCATTTCGGGTGGTGTGTGGGGCTGCAGCATCTTGCAAAAATGCAAAACAAGATTTCTATTAAAAGGAGCAGGGCAGTTGATGACCACATTAGGACTTTTGCAAATGTTCCCTTTTCATACTGCATTTTAGCTAGGAGTTGATTTGAAAAAGCAAAAAGCCTTTGTTTTGAACACTCTAGTGAAATCATGTGCAACTTCCTCTTCGAGCAGATGAACCTCAGCCGCTCCAAGCTCTTCAGCCCGGGGAGGGACTGTGAAAGACCCACAGTGGGGGCAGCTGTGGGCAAGCGCTGGTGGCCTCAGACAGCCCTACCTGGCCTGAGTCTCTTCACACCTGGGGAGACGGTGGCCTGGGATTGGGGAGGAGGGGCGTCTGGTCCCCACCGTGGCGATCTGTGGCCAGCGGCCCTCGTGTGCTTAATGTGCTCCCTTCTCCTCCTTCAGGCCTGGGCTGTTTTTAAAGGGAAGTTTAAAGAAGGGGACAAAGCTGAGCCAGCCACTTGGAAGACGAGGTTACGCTGTGCGTTGAACAAGAGCCCAGACTTTGAGGAGGTGACAGACCGGTCCCAGCTGGACATTTCCGAGCCCTACAAAGTTTACAGAATCGTCCCGGAGGAAGAGCAAAAATGTAACTATCGGGTGTGGGCACTCAGGCTTCCAGAAGCTGCCAGGTTTGCAGCCTCGCCGAGGACTCAGGTCTGGGGTGGAGGTTGCCGCCACAGGGTCTGGGCCCCTGGCTTTAGTTAAACAAATGGTTCTCTCCTTTGTGTAAGCAGCCACAGCCACCGCCACTGCTGACCTCATGCACCATCTGCTGTCAAGTGGCAGCTTCCAGCTGAGGGGGCGGCTCGAGGATGGAGGCCAAAGGGACTGGGCTGTGGTCCAGGCTGGGGACACGCAAGGGACAAGCTACCCTGGCTGGGGCCGCAGGGCCTGTGCAGCTCCTCATGAGGAAACCCATTGGATTCCTCTGGTCCTTGCAGAGGGGGCAAGGGACAATGTGGTGAACAGGCATGGGGTGGAGGGCAGAGTTCCTGAAGATGACACGCTTGTTGTCACTGCTGCAGACGAGCCCTGCAAGCGTTCATGAAGGCGTGAGAGCAGGGACAGTGAAAAGGAAGCAAGCCACACTCCCCTACTTCTCATTCCTGTGTTCTGGCCAGACATCAACCCGTATGTGTCCAGCCTGGTTCTGGCCTGAGAATCCTTTTCAAAGTGATGGCTGTGTGACTGCTGCGGATCAGAGCTGGCTCGGGATAAGACCTCATCACCACTGCTGGTTTAAAATATTCTATCAGCACCCTGATTTTTCTCAACTATTGAAAATGTCGACACATAATTTTTAAAAAGTTAAAATCATGACTCAAACAAATACACAGGGGGCCCGTGTCAGAGTTACTTGCCTCGTGACCGAGGGAAGCGGCACTGTGACAGAGCTCGCTGGAGCATGGGAGGGGGTGGGGTGTCCAGTCAGGCGAGGATGGGAAGGCAGACGTCTGGTCTGGGTGATGCAACCATGTTTCGGGGTGGTGTCCTGGCCCCGATCATCTGTAGCTTTGTCATCTGCCGATGAACACCTGACTTCACTGAATCCAACACCAGGGACCCCTGGGAGAGTCACGTGGCCCCTCGGGTCCAGAGAACACACCAGGTGGTCCAGCGAGGCCAGGAAGTCACTGGTGATGTTGGGTCGCTGCGAAGTCACATGTGACCCAAACCTGCGGGGATGTTCCTCTCACCCCTTCCAGGGCCACCCAAGTCAGAACCAGGGGCGATGCTAGCTTGCTGATGCCTGGGGTGGGGGTGTGTCACTCAAGGTGGCTGTTAGAGGAGAATCGGACAAGTCCCCGGGGCAAGCCGACTGTGCACCTAAGTGGCTTGCAACTGTACTAGGGCCACTCCCCCCCTCCCCCCCTTGCTCAGCGCGCTTCTGAGTGAATTTGTGAGCCTGTCAAGACGAAATCAGAATTCAGTTAGGACAGAAGGATGGGAAGAGCCCATGGGTCCCCGAGAAGGGGAAGGCCAGCAGGCATCGGTCACCATGCGTATTGCAGGGCTGAGTCTGACAGGTGACTCTGAGCAGGGAGTGCTCACTCTGGGGATAGAGTGCTCCTGGGCAGGTGCTGATCGGGACTGGTCCAGCTGGCCATCGACACAAGAGGGGTGTGTGTGCACAGAGCCATGTGTGTGTACTTGGAAAGACCAAAAGAGATTTCCTGCCAACTTCCTTTAAAAAATAGTAACTCAGTCTGCCAACATGTTTGCCAGGAAACCTCTGGGTGTCTTCAAACTCCCCGGCTTATAGATGTAACTTTCATAGGGCAGGCAGCAAACACCTGGCAAAAGGTGGATTTAGCGGGGTTCTCAGCCAAGGACAAGGGCAAGGCTGAGCTGGAAGTGCCACTCTTCTAGTCCCCATGACCTGCCCCTCCCTCTGGGCTTTTCTGGGCTGATGACTACAGCCTGGGAGGAGAAGACCTGGACCTTCTCCAGGACATGGGCTGCTGCTGAGGACAGCCAGCGAGGACACCTGATGACCTGGGCAGTTGTGTGGCCCAGTGTGGAGTGTGACGGGGCTTGTCTGGTTTCCCTAGGCAAACTGGGCATTGCGCCCCCCAGCTGTGTGAGTGACATGGCGGAAATGGAGTGTGGCCGTGCGGAGGTGGAGGAGATGATGAGAGAGGTGAGTGGTGCTGGCTATCCCGGAAGCGACACTCGCTGGCACTCCCGAGAGCAGGAGCCCTGGCCGTCGCTCGCCTGCGGCCCACATCTCCTGAGCTGCTGCTCAGCGTCAGTGAGCTCCTCTCAAGTGCTGCACTGTCCTGTGCATCACCATTTTGGAGGGCAGTCTTTCAAGCAAGACCTTGCACCCTTCCAGGCCAGCTACAGCCAAGAGAACATCAGCCTTCTTGCTGCTGGGTTGTCAGGATGCCTCGTGGCTGTCAAACTGCCTAGATTTCTAAATGTGAATTTTATTCTTTAGTTGGTTGGAAAATCAGTTAACCAGGCCTGTGAGAAGCATTACCAGGGAAGGCCTCGAGGGTCTCCACAGGGGATGCACAGGGGTTCTGGGAGGCTGTTTCAGCTAATTGGATGCTGTCTTTTGCTCCTTTACCGTGTTGTTCCAAGACGGGCTTTCCCAACGCTAAAGTGATGGCCGCAGCCCTTGCTCAAGGTGGTGCAGGTGCTTGAGGAGGTGCTAGCTCACTTTGGGCAGCCGCGCTGCCTGCTGCTCTGCAGGTGGCAGCTGTTAGGGTTCTGTGTGCTCTTTGGCTGCGGACTGAGCAGCTTCTTGGCTCTTGAGTCTCACTTGCAGTGTCCTGCTGTCCTTGGAAGGCCTTTCTGCCAACTCAGCCGTCATTGTCCGTGGCTGTCTCAGCCTCTCCGCATCTGCCAGCCTGGGGTCCGCTGCATGACCTGGACTGTTTGGCTTGCCACAGATGCTCCATCTGAAGGCCAGGGAATGTCCAGCAGCCTGCAGGAGCTGGCCACTCGGCACGCTTGGTTGCTGGCCTGGTGGGTTTATGGCCAAGGCTTTTCAAGTGGCAAGGAAAGCGTAGCGTTCATCTCTTCGGACGGGGGAGACTATGTTGCTGCAGTTGGGTGGCATGTGCCTGGGGACTGAGGGGTGTGCTCTCACCATCGCAGCCTCCTGTGGATGACTACATGGGCATGATCAAGCGGAGCCCGTCCCCTCCGGAGGCCTGCAGGAGCCAGCTGCTCCCGGACTGGTGGGTGCCGCAGCCTAGCGCAGGTGAGGACCTTGCACCCTGGGGATGCGAGGGAGGTTTGGGCTGTGACATTGGTTGACTGTTGAGGGTACTGAGCCCAGGGAGGTGAAGACAGGCCCTGGCTCCCCACCAAGGCATGTCAGTGCCTCCTGAACCGTCCCCAGGGCTGGACAGAGGGCCCAGCAATGGACCACTTGCCCTCATCCTGGGATGCTGTGCTACATTTGGATGTTGGGGACCCTTCAGGGGCAACAGGAGCAGAGTCACCCTGGGGAGTGGGGCCCAGGTTGGCAGGCAAAATGGCCCAGAGCCCCCCTGGGAAGTTGTGGGTCTTCCTGAGCCTTATTTTACTCCTTTGGGAGCTGGAGGCCCTGGGGCCTGGCCTGTGGGCTGAGGGTGATACTAAGACCTGTCCTCTCTCCCCAAGGGCCCCGCTGGGCACACTCGGCACTCAGCTGCTCAAGCTGACTGGCAGCCTGCGGCTTCTGCAGTGCCTGAGCACCCCCGAGTCTTCCCATGACCCGGAGGGTGCAGCCGGCCCGGCAGGCTCAGGGCCAGCGTGGGTGGTGATGTCTTAGAGAGTGCTGGCTCGGGTGCCCTGGGTGGTGGCACGGGGTCCCCTGGGGGGGAGGGAACATGGCCCCAGGGCCACTGGCAGGGGCTGGAAGCCCCACAGTGCCGAGCAAGTCTGCCGCCTCTGACTCGGCCCAGGTCTGGCATCTGAGTGGAGGAGACCGGGGTCTGTGGGGGAAGAGCAAGGTCAGCAGAAGCTGTGGCTGGACCTCGGCTCTGTGGATGGCCTGTGGCCTCTGGGCAGCTGCCAGCAGGCAGCATGCTGAATTTGCTTTCTGTCCCCCACAGGCTTGCCACTGGTGACCGGGTACCCCACCTATGACCCGCACCATGCAGGTATGGAGTGCTCTGGGCCGGCATGGGTGCTGTTCAGATACAAAGACCAGCGAGCCATGTGGGCCCGAGGCAGAATGCCCAGCTCCTCCTCCTCTTCTTCCTCCTCCTCCTCCTCCTCCTCACTGTGTGGCCTTGGAGTGGGCCTCTGTCCCACCTTGTGTCTTCATACCCTGTCCCCTGTGGATGGAGGTGGTCTCCTGCTGTGTGATACTCTTCAGGGCCCCCCGATTGAGGTTCGGGCTGCAGACAGTGACACAGAGTGGAGGAAGCCGGTGTCTCCCCAGCATGTGGGTTCTTGGGGGGTCACAGAATAGCAGCTGGGAACTTGGGCAGAGGAGGGCTCAGGGCTCAGAGATGCATATGCCCTGGGCCATCCTGGGGCAGAAGTAGAAGCTCCCCAGCCAGGAAAACTGTTCCACCCAACTGCTGAGTGGGTCACAGGACCGAGCCCTGGCCTGGGCCATGCTGAGGCTGTTGGTGAGAGGTGAGGACAATCTGTGGAGGAAGTCACCCGGCCCTCTCAGAGCTGTCTCAGCACAAGGTGGGGGAAGTAGCCCTGGCAGCCGCCCTGCCAAGGGTCTGGCACCCCCTACTTGGAGCCCGAGCTGGTGTGGGTCCCCCAGTGCTTGGCCCTGCAGAGTTGCCAAGATGCAGGGATGAGGTGGGCAGCAGAGGGTGCATGGGCTGGGTGCCGAGAGGCCGCGCCCTGGGCCTAAGACCCAGGGGCATGCAATTCCCTATTTCCAAAGAAGCAGGAGTCCTGGCTTCCATGGGAGCTCTTGGAGTGAGGTGCTGGCCACAGGTCCTCTCGTGCTGGTGGCTGCTGTGGCCTCTCCTGTGTTCGTGTGCTGCTGTGGTGCGGGCTACAGCCTGGGTCAGTGGGGTGCAAGGCCAGCACCCCATCTGTACCTGTGCAGCCGTGCAGCTCCCCTCTTGCGCCAGGTGTCTTCCTTCCCTGACTGGAGCAGTGGTCCGGAGGTTAAGTCCCCCTCTGGTGGGGTGTGCAGCCCACCCTGGGCACAGACCTGGTCGCATCCTGAGCCTGGGGGCTGCTGTGGCTCAGGAGCCCTTCTGCTGAGAGCCTCTGGTGCTGCCCTGTGTGTTCAGTGGGCACTGGGGCTGAGAGCCCTTGTGTGCCAAGTGGCAGCGGCAGAAGCCAGCATGCTGCTGGCCCTCCTGTGCCAGGAAATGGCACCAAGACTAGCAGCTGCTGGCTGGGTCACACGGCTAGGGGCGGCAGTGCTGGGGCTCCGCCTTGGGCTGTGCCTTGCCATCGCATGTGCGCAGCTCCCCGTGGCGCCGCCTGTCTGCGCCTGGCAGCAGGTGCTGCCCTGAGATGAGGCCCAGACAGCAGGACCCCGGTCACTGCATGACAGTCACTGGTGGCGCCTTCCCTGGGAGCAAGGTTCAAAATTCATTCAGGGAAGGGAGTGTCAGCGCCCACAGGACGCAAGCACGGCACACTTGAGGGGACCACAGGAGAGGGGCACGGAGAAGCCAATGCCACTGCCTTTCGGCTGAGTGACCCCGCCTGGGTCCGTGTCCCTGAGTGTAGAGCGGACAGGTTGGGAGGTACAGCTCTGACTCCTGCCTCTGACTGTAGAGCTTCCGAGGAGCAGAGTGGGAGCCTGTGAACAGGGCGGGGAGCCTATTACCTGAGCAGAGTCCAGTGGGAGCGTCCAGGTGCCCGGCAGCCCCAGGCGGGTGCCCTGGGCTGTGGTCCAGGCAGTGCACTGCGCAGCTCTTGGGGCTCCAGGGCATCGAGCACCTCACCACTGGAGCAGTTGATTCCAGTGGGTCCCCTGCGTGGCCTGCAGCACATGCAGGACCACCAGACTCAGCCAGCAACTTGTTGGTGGGCTAATTCTTAGTTTTAGGGCTACTAACATGCAGGTTCCTGGAATATCCCACATTTTTTATTCTCTCTCTCTCTCTCTCTCTCTCTCTCTCTCTCTCTCTCTCTCTCTTTTTCTTTTTTTCTCTGCTATATCAGGGATGGAACTCAGGACCTTACTCTTGCTAGCTGAGCTATACTTCCACTTCCTGTCACTGAGACTTCTGTCACTTGAACCCTACCTTCACAGTGGGTTTTCACAGCCAGGAGCTGCCTGGACTCTGAGGAGCATAATATTTTTCTCACTCCTCTCACTTTTTGAAAGTAGTCCACTGGGGAGCCACTCTCTGCTTGGAAAGGGAAGAGTGGCACCTAGCTGGGAGCATGGGGTCAGAGGCCAGAGCTGAGAGGCGGGAAGGCCAAGGGCATGGTTCGTAACTTCAGGTTAGAGCCCTGGGTTCATTGCCGTGGTCCTAACAGGAAGTTGGTGGGCAGGAGGTGCTAAGGGTCAGCTGCCCCCCCCCATGGCTTCCTCTTCTGGTCACCTGCCACCACCTGGCGAGGGTGGAGTGTGGCATCCTCTTGGGCTGAGCCCCTCCGCCCTGCTCGCTGGTAGCACCTGCTCAATGCTGGGGCTTGTGGGGAGAGTTTCTGAGCCCAGGACACCCCCAGAAACTGATACAGCAAGAAGGTGACACCCTCTCGTTTTCTGCTTCCTGCTTCCCAGCTCCTCCTTCTGGACCACACTGCAGGTCAGTGTGTGAAGCAGATGTGGACGTGTTTCTGCCCCAGTGTGACGCGTGTGTCAGTCACCAGGCCTTCTGTCCCTTCCCCTGGGGCAAGGTGTAGGGTGTAGACCTAGGTTTCCCTGTGGACTGCTCATGCCTATGAGAGCGCCACCTCCTGAGTGGCCCTCAGCCATCCTGAGCGCGACCCAGGCGCAGGAGGCGTGGCGCCCATGTGGTAGGAGGGGGACTTGATGGCTGGGTGCCGGGCGCCCTCACCCGCCACCCTGACCACCCTGTCCTCCGCAGCCTTCTCCCAGATGGTGATTGGCTTCTACTACGGGGGCAAGCTGGTGGGCCAGACTACTACCACCTGCCCCCAGGGTTGTCGCCTGGCCCTGGGCCCGCCGGGGCTGCCCAGCACCAAGCTGTATGGGCCCGAGGGCCTGGAGCTGGTCCGCTTCCCGCCGGCTGACACCATCCCCAGCGAGCGGCAGAGGCAGGTGACTCGGAAGCTGTTTGGGCACCTGGAGCGGGGGCTGCTCCTGCACAGCAGCCGCCAGGGCGTGTTCGTGAAGCGGCTGTGCCAGGGCCGTGTGTTCTGCAGTGGCAATGCTGTGGTGCGCAAGGGCAGGCCCAACAAGCTGGAGCGCGACGAGTTGGTCCAGGTCTTTGACACCAGCCAGTTCTTCCGAGGTCAGTACCACCTCCCTGGAGGTTGCCCTGCCTGCCCTCTGTGTGGGCATGTATGCAGGTTGCAGCCAGGGCCCCGAATTGCTCTGCGCTTTGTCTTTGAGCTCTAGGGTCTCTGTGCCTCAGTTTCCTGCAGGGGATGGGAGAGTGCGCAGGCCCCGTTCAGCATCTGTGGCTGGTGGGGCCTGGACGCCACTGAGCATGTTGGAGGTATGCTGATGTGCACGCTCAGTGACGTGTGGACACTGCCGTGCTGTCCACTGACGTTCCTGCTCTGGGGGGGCAGGTGCCTGGGCCTCCTGCAAGGCCGGGGTGTCCTCCCTCCGCCTGTGCTCATGCGGCTCCTTGTCCCAGGCTTTGCTGCACCCCAGGGCGAGAGCTCTGGTGTGAGCCCAGGGCCCCAGCATGGCAGGGAGGCCGGGTCGTCATCCCAGCTGCGGGACCACACCGTTCCTGGGCTGCTGCAGCCCCGACTCCTAGTGAAGGTCCAGGATGCAGAGCCGCATTTCTCACCTGCTCCCAGGGGAGAGGCGTCCAGGAGGGTTGTGAACTCAGGCACCCGCAGGCCCAGGCAGGCCAGGAGGGAACAGTGCCCATTGGGGCAGCAGGGCCCAGAGGGCCAGGGTCTGCCCATGGTGGCAACATAATCCAGTGCCACCAGGGAGGTGCCTGAGAGCGCGTGCACACCTTGCCCTCCTAGCCCTTTCTGTCCCCAGCCTGCTGCCCAGAGCCTGCCCCCAGCCCTACACCTCCATGTCCCCACAGAGCTGCAGCAGTTCTACGTTAGCCAGAACCGCCTACCTGACAGCAGGGTGGTGCTGTGCTTCGGGGAGGAGTTTCCAGACATGGTGCCCTTGCGCTCCAAGCTCATCCTGGTGCAGGTGAGAGTGGTGGCCAGGTGTCCAGGTGCTGGGAGGGACCTTGTATTTGGGCTGAGGCGAGGTGGTGGGGACTGGGGGATCCCACCTGGGGCCAGGACAGACCTTCAGCTGCGGGCGGGTGACTGGGCTTGGCATCTCGGTGTGTGGGTGTATGTTTACTTGGTTGCTGTTTGAAATCAAAGCCTGTCCTCCCAGAAAGAGTCCAGCAGTTCAGTTCCCTCAAGTGTAAGTGATGGGCCAGGACTTTGTAAGTCTAAGTATAATCAAAGAAATGGCATGCTAATCCAGGTAATCCAGGCATGGGCAGCTCTGTGAGGTCGCTACTAGGCCGGGTGGGTGGCAGCCTCTGGAGGGACACCGCCCACTCCTGTCCTTCTCTGGGCAGGCAGGTGGGCAGTGCAGGCAGTGTGGCTCTGGTGGAGCCTGGCCGTCTGCTGCATCCCACCTGACGCTGCGTGAGGGTCCTGCAGGTGGAGCAGCTGTACGTCAGGCAGCTGGTGGAGGACTCTGCGAAAAGCTGCGCCCCCGGCTCTGTGCTGCCGGCGCCCGAGGAGCCCCAGCTGGACCAGGCCTTCCGGATGTTTCCTGAGATTTGTGCCTCACAACAGAGACCCTTTTTCAGAGAAAACCAGCAGATCACTGTCTAGGCGGCTTCTCTCCCCGGTGCCTCGTCCTGCCGGTGACTTACCAGCTACAGTGACAATGGCAGAACTCGGTGCCCCGTCTGGGTGGGCCGTTGGCTGTGAGGCTGAGGAGCCGTGCGGGCACACGCAGTTGGCCAGCGTCCTGTTCCCTCAGGAGGTGGGAACTTTAGCGCAGTGGCCTGGGTCCTGTAAATGTGATCCGAGGTTAAAAATTATATTTTCTGCATTTTTCATTAATTATTCTTAGTTGCTATGATTCATTCTGCATTTGGGGTAAAGTGAGTTTTCCCAAAACTTGTCATTCCTTATGACAGAGCCTTCGAGTTAAGGGATGTGGAGTGTAGAATGAACTTGTGAGAGGCTTTGGCTGTCTGCACGTCTCATGAAGGACATAGATGGGTGGTGCCCCATGCTCCGGTCTGTGTGGACAGAGGGTCTCCTTACTTTTAAGCCCTGTAATAAGATTTCTCAGTATTTAGCTGCAAGCTCCTAGGAAGGGATGAAAGCTGAAACCTGTTCTTCTCAGGAGCGCGCCGCCCCTGCCCGCGTGTCGGCGCCTTCAGACGTCTGGGATTCAGCTAAGCAGACTTTTCCTTTGGGCTTCGATTACTTGGAAGCTGAGAGCTAAATTCATTACTTTTATTTTTGTAATTAAATCATTCCGGATTCCTTTTTCTTTTCTTTCTAGAGGTTTTTGACTTGTTTTTAAAATAGTTGTACTTTTAATTATGTTACATGCTGTATTATAAGCTGCTTGGAATCTTTTTTACTTTAAAGTGAGGGGCGTGCAAACAAGTGTAGCAAGTGCCTGTGATTATGGAGTGTTTTACACGTGCTCAGCCCACTCTGTGCTCTGCTGCCCGGCGAGTGCCCTGTGGCTGGCCTCTCAGCTGGGGTGTCCTGGGGGAGGTGGCAGGGGCTGTCAGCTCCTCCCTGCCACTCTGCGGGGCTCCCCAGCCCACCCTTGCTCCGGCCAGTGGTGGCGGTGGAGAAGCCGGCGGAACCCCTCAGCTCTGGCCCTGCTCAACTGGCGAATGAGATGTGCGTCCTGCCAGGAGCTGAGCACAGGCCGGGGGCCGAAGGCCTGGTGGCTTGGCTGAGTGGCCAGCGCCGTTCATGCCCGTCACCCTTCTGACCCTGTAGCTAGTGTGTCTCCAAGACTGCATCCAACAAACACAGGATTAGAGGATACAAGAACATGTTGTCAAGGAGCGGCTTGTGTTTTGCCAGCTCCGGCCTCCGCCTGGGTGTCCTGTGGACCCGCGGGCACCAGCACACTGAGCTGCGTGGACGGTGGGGGCTGCGTGTTGTTGCACATGTGAGACTCGGGGGCGCAGAGTGGCTGGGGCACTGTGGGTACAGGTGCCAGGCAGGCCTGGGCTGTGGGGAGGGTCCCCTGCACTCTCCGGGGACAGGGTCAGGATCCCTTCTCCTGTGTGACCCCACCAGGTGCCCCTAGAGTCACCAGGGCTCGGGAGACAGCCTGGGTGGGGGCTGCCTCAAAATCTGACAAGGTAGAGCTCGCTGGGGGCAGCCCCCACCCGCTGGAGGGGAGCACTGCCGGGGAGCACTGCCGGGAGCACTTCCGGGAGCACTACCGGCACAGGTGTGTGCTGAGGTGTATGCGAGGTAACAGACATTCCGCTCCCCGCTCCAGTGTGAAAGCACGTCTTTAATATGCAGAGTGTATATTTATTTTTGTATTGTGTAAAAACTATATTGATCTTTCTTTATTGAAATAAATGCTCTTTTATAAAGCTGATGTATGTTCTTTTTTTGCCAACTGTTTTGTAGTTCCCACCAGATTCGAGGATCCTTAGGGGGTTATAAACACTCTGGCTGTGAGTGTAGGGACTTACTTTATGGCTTGCCCAACCCCCAGAGCCTTAACAGCAGGAGCATCTGGACCCTGCCTGGTGCGCAGGGCCCCTGCAGATGGAGCGGGAGCCCGCGGTGGGCTGGCCTTGGCCTGCTCGGGTTTCTGTGAGTGGACGTGCTAGCCAATAAGGAAGCAGGGCCGGCACTGGTGCTGCCACCCTGGCAGCCATGGGGACTGGCTGGTAGCCTCAGCCCAGGCCTGTCCCTCCCTTTGTGTGCCCATTCAAAGCGCTGGGCCCTGGGCTGATGCAGGCACGTCTGCCTGTCCCAGAGGCTGTGACTGGTCCTGCGTGGTGCTCCCATGGAGTGACCCAGACCAGAGCCACTCAGTATGGGCAGGTGACCATCTGTGTCTTGGTGGACATCGTGGCCACCCGGAGACAAGGACAGTGGCTGGCCATGCACCAGCTCTGCAGTCGTCTTGTAGGAAATCGTGTCAACTGCTTTGGGCAGCAGCTGGGGTCTCTAAGCAAGCACTTGTCTGCCCACTGAGAATGGGTGCTCCTGAGCACACCGCGAGGACCCTAGGGGGGAGCTGATGTCAGAGAGGGTTGCCCGACAGCACTGGACCGTGAAGGGCACAGTATGGCCAGATGTCCTGAGAAACAAGTCCCTTTCACTCTGTGGATCATAAAAGAGGCCTGAGAAATGGAGGGCGTCCAGCAGTCCCCTACCTCCCTCACTAACTTCATTTCTTGTGATACTAGGGGTCGAGGCGGGGTCCCCTCGCTGGGCCCCATCCTCATCCCTTTTCCCAGTTTTTACTTTGAGACAAGGTCTTGCTAAGTTGCCCGGTTGCCCAGGCGGGGCCTGACCTCGCAGTCCTCCTGCCTCAGCCTCCCAGAGTGCTGGGATTCCAGGATCTGCCCTGCTGTTCCGCTGTAGCTCCCCAACTTTGGCAAAATCCATTTGAGATGCAAGGTTTTGTTTCTCCTTGTAGTATCCACGCGGCCGAGACACTGGCCCCTGTGATAGACGTCCACGGGCCCTCCTGGGCCTTGGAGTCCCGGCTGAGTCCTGAGGCACCCCTGCAGGCCCTGGCTCTGTGCTTGGGGACTCCACACAGAGCAGCAGCCCCGGGGTCGGGGAGGGGTGACTCGGGCCATGCCTCAGGCTCTGTCACTGAAAGTTCTGCAAGCTAGTTACTCAGCACTCTAAAGTTCTTTATCCTGAAAGATCTGTAGTGCTGGAGAACATGGCTGTTGTGCGGGAAGCCGAAGGAGCCCAGTGCTGGTTCCCTGGTGGCCTGGGGTCCGAGGCCAAGTACCAGCCTCGGGGCTCCTCAGCTCCATCGCCCACGTGCCAGAGTCCAGAGCTGAGGGCGCCCACTTCTTTTCTTGCCAGCTTGCCTCCCCTGGCTTCGGTCTCCCCTTTGTGCCTCAGACCTCCCCCCAGTCGGTGGTGCAGAAGGCAACGCTTTGCTGGTGGCCTTGCTGGTCACCACTGGGACTGGGCACGTGGCGCTGGCTTTTCTCTGCTCTGGTGTCTGGCTGTCCATGGGGAAGAGGCCCCAGGATGGTCTGAGGGTACATTTCGGCGTGGGGCCCAGAGGCTGTGGTAGAGCGTGGCACCCTCCCTGTGGTGGGTACACCCATGTGCCGTGGTTGGTTGATTGAGGTCCTGGGAATTAGACTCAGGCTGTTTGCACTGAGCAATGTCCCCAGCCCTTCCTTATGTATATCCCAGGCAGGGCCTCACTGCGTCCCTACGTTGCCCAAGCTGGGTGGGAACACACGACCTCCTGCTCCGGCCTCCCAGCATGCAGGGCGGCAGGCGTGCGTCACCACACCTGGCCAAGCCTCCTCATTTGTTATTACACCTTCTGCTCTCTCCCTGGGCATCCCGCTCCTTCTGTCCTTGGGTCTCCTCTCAGAAAGGGCTTTTCCCTGGGGTGCCCGCCCAGGGCTCTGTGAGCTGCTGTGTCCTGGTGTAAGTCCTTCCCTCAGGGTTGCGGGTGTGGGGACGAGGGTTCTGGTGAGAGCCCTGGTGAGGGGTTGCCTCTTCCCCTCTCCTTTCCCTCACTGCCATGGGGAGTGGCTGGCCCACCCTCCACCCTCCTCAAGTGCGATGGCTCTGCCACTTTCTTGGTGGTCTCGGGGAGTAACTGGTGAGCAGGCTCAGGCCAGAACTTCCTGTGTCTCCTGTTGCGGGGAAAGAGGCCCCCATCCAGGGCTCCGAAGCTCCTGTGCCTCCGTTTCTCCTTGTAGGCTTTGAGCTGCTTGTTAACACCTCAGGGATTGAGAGCTGGCGTGGTGAAGGTGGCAGCTCACTGGGCTGTCAGGAAGGCGCCACAGCAGAGCCAGAGGCCAGGTGCAGGCGTCCAGCCCAGAGGAGGGGAAAAGCAGGGTTAGCTGTGGCCTGCGCCACTGAAGAGGCCTCCAGGGGCTTCTGAGGCATGAGGTGGCTGCAGGGCCGGCCTGTGGCGAGGCTGGCAGATCTGGGACTCCTTGGGCATGGGGCTGGCCGCCCAGAAGCCCTGGGCCACTGCAGGGAGTCGGGATAACCTGGACTTGGAAGGGTGGGTGCGCAGCGCCCGTGACAGGAGGTGTCAGAGGACGCAGGGAGGGGCCACCTAGGGCCCTCGCCCATGCTGCGCTGGCGCTGGGCAGGGCCGGGAGAACCCCCTGCGCTGTTCAGGCAGAGATCGCAGCACCTGGCGAGCAGGTGGCTCGCCCAGCACAGGGCTCAGCACAGCGCCTGCCGCGGAGCAGGTGATAGAGTCGGGCGTGCGTTTCTCCTTCCCGTGCCTGTGCACCATGCGTTGTCACACACTTGTGAGGCTCAGAAAGTAATAGAGCCGGAATGCTGTGACTACATAAAATGTGGAGTGCTGGAGAGAGCCCGTGACTGCACCCCGAGAGGACGGGCTGGTGTCTGTGTTCAGTGACGGCGAAGCTCTCAGGAAACAGCTTCCACGGTCTCCGGGGGGCCACGGTCTGCCTCAGTGGTACTCGCACTGTGGGCCACACAGGGGCATGGGCATGCTGAGCGGGTGCTGGGTGAGTGGAGGTGGCAGGCTGAGCCCTGGCGGTGATGCCTGCCCCTGCTGCTGGGCTGCGTTCCCCTAGAAGCCCAGAGACACCAGAGGGCTTGTCGGGGTCCTGGGGCAGGTGATGGTGGGGGGTTGAGCTTAGGCATGAACTCAGCTCCTGCCCTCTCCTTCCGTGCAATGGGGTGACCTGTGGGGTCACGGGAGGAGGGAGGCTGAGGCAGGAGGGAGGTGAGCAGGGTGGGGGTGGGGTGGGGGGAAGCAAGCATCCTCCCCTCTGGGCCAGTCTGTAGTGCAGTGGGGAGGGGGCTCAGTGGAGGGAGGCACGTGGCACTGCCCTGGGCTGGCGACACTGAGGGCCACACCCTTCTGTCAGGGACCTGCTCCTTTGTCTTAGCCATTTTTCTGAATTATAAAGGCCAGTTTTTCTGAATCACACACATGTAAAAAATGAAACTTGAAGATAAAAATCCCCCAGAGAACTCGAGAGGGCAAGGTCGGCGTCTTCCTGTCAGGCCTTTCAGGAGAAAATCACTGAACGCGTCGAGGCCCTGGGTGCGGTCTCCCTCCTGTGGCACCTGCCAGCCCGCTCTGACCCCTCCAGCGCTGGCGCAGTGCAGTGTTGAGCAATCGGGGCCAGTTAGGAGGCCTGAGCCCAGAAATAAAGTGACTGTTGCAGGTCTGCCCTGCGGCCTGCTAGGGCAGAGGGCGGCAGGCAGGAAGCAGGTGGCCTGGCCTGGCGCACACTGCAGGGCAGCTCAACTGCAGGGCTGCGGGTGTTGCACCACCGGCCGGGCCCGGCAGGACCCTGGCGCACAGCCACAGGCAGGCCGGGGTGGGGCGGGGCTGGGGAAGGGCGGACAGCAGGGCCGCCAGGAGGCTGTGTGGGCTGAGCATCACCCTGCCTCCCCACGGGTCAGCCGCGAGGCTGGGAATGCCTTCCCCTCCCCAAATGCCAGGATCCTCAGCTACCAAGTGCCCATGGCTCCTTTATCACCTGGACACCTCTGGGCAGTGCTCCCTGCTCCTGGAGCTGCTGTGAGGGTTTCATGAGGCGGGCCGTGGAAAGGGCTGGTGGCAGCAGGTGGGGTGACCTTCTGAGGGCCATCCTTCTGAGGGTGTTGATGGGGAGCCCTAAAGTCCCAGTGTTGTGTGCTGCCTCTCAGGGATTAGTCCTGTGTCCTCTCATCCTCGCTGCTGGCCTGGGTGCGTATTCGGTGACAAGCCAGGCACTGGTGCAGCTACTCAGCAGCATGGGGAATCGGCTGACGCTCGGACCTGGGCCACAGAGGTCTCCCATCTGCTCTGATTCACTGTCCCCCAGGTCTCTCGTGTGATGTCATGGGACGGCTCTGTGCACCAGAGTGCTTGAGCCGGCTTCTCCCTGGGGGCAGATGATGATGGGGTGGCTACCTGGGGGCTACTCGAGGGCGTGGGGTTGCCTGAGAGGAAGAGACCACAAGGGCCTCAGCTGGCTCTGCTGGCGTCTTCCCACTGTCCCCATGTGGTGCTCTCAGTCTGCAGGACTGAGCCCCTCGCACATCACGCCCCGCCCACGGCCAGCAGGAGGTCAGCGTGAGGACAGAGGGCAGGGCTCATGCTGGCCTCCCTGGGCCTGCTGCTGCATCTGTCCTGGGCAGGGGCTCCTCTCCATGTTGCTTTGGTTCCTGGGGACAGCTCTGCTGCTGCTTGTCCTAAAGCTGGGTCATCTCCTTCCGCTCCCTGCAGGCCAACCAGGCATCTGTGAGGCAAGGACAGAGCCGGGCAGTCGCAGCAGAGATGCCCACTGGTGGCACTCTCGGGCTCTGCTGGCCTTGTGGCGGGAGCCTGTTGGTGGGGTCCGTCCCTTGGCAGGTGTCGTTGGGACAGCTGGTGCCTGGAAGGACTTTGTTCTCACCCTTTCCATTTCCACAGGGGAAACTGAGGCCCAGATGAGGCTGGTGGTACACTCGGCCCGGCGGAGGACTGCCACTGCATCCTTCATGCCTCGGAGCCTCTCCTTGGCGTCTGGGTCACGTCCACTGTGGTTGAGGCATCCAGGACCAAGGGCAGCATGCAGGGTGGCAGGGCCAGCGCTGCCTCCGTCCTTTGCCGCTGTGCCCGTTCTCCCTATGGATGCGGCTGTCTGGTGTTTGTAGGCTCTGGCGGGGCTGTCTGCCCTCCTCTCCGTGGTCTCTGGCCTGGACTCTGGCCAAAGCCCTCTCCTCAGTGTCCAGTTTTTTGCTGTTCATAGCGCCCACTCCTTGCACCAGCCCAGCACTCCTCTGAGCAGTGCTGTAGGACAAGGACAAGGCACAGGCAGGACTGCACAGAGGCAACCACTCCTCTCCTGGGGTCACACGATCTGCATCCGCCTGTCTCCAGTGAGGGGGCCAGGTGCTGCTGGGCCTTAGTGGGTAGAGGGTGGCCATGCCTGTCCTGCCCTGCTGGGCTCTCCATGCCCAGGCTCCTTTCAGGGTGTGTGTGTTCGAGAAGAGGGGCTGGTGTCTGGCTCGCTTTCCGCTGAACCTTCAGCCCAGTGTGTCCTCGGGGAATAGGAGGGACTGGTTGAGCATCCTCATGGAGGGTCGGAGGAGGGGAGGCTAGTGGGCATCTTGGGGGAGCCTGGGTGGGGTTGGGGAGATGAGGCATGGTGCCTTAGCTGAACCGGGCTTTTCTGAAGACCTCAGATGCTAACAGGGCCTCGTGCATGCGCTGCTTTTGTGTAGTGACAAGGGGACCCTCAATTCCCAATGGCCATATTGCTGCGCCTGTGCAGAGCTGTGAACCAGGAGCTGGGGCAGCTCCTGCCTCTGCCTCCTGCGGTGGACGTGGAGGACATCGGAGGAGCTGGGGGCGGGGCTGGGGGCGGGGCTGGGGGCGGGGCTGGGGGCGGGGCTGGGGGCGGGGCTGGGGCGGGCTGAGCGGGCCTGACTCCGCCTACCTTTACCACCTTTGCGCTGTGCGGGTTTTCCAGGCCCTGACTTCCGATTCCATTTCATGCTCTGGCAGCAGTTGTTTCTCGTGCAGGAGCGTAGACCCCGCCCAAGTGACTGCCTGGCCACCTTCCCCTCAGCCCGGCCTTTCCACCCCTGCCCTCTGGAAGGCAGCTCTGCCTCCTCTGAAGACCCCGTCCTGGAGTTCAGGGTACCACCTCCCTGCTATCCTAAGCCAGCGAGCCCCAACAGGCAGCTTGCTCTTTTTGGACTCCTCTGCGTTGGCAAAGCTCTCTGCGTTGGCGGTGCCTCTGTGCCTGAGCAGCTGGGCCCCGGCAGCACCACCTCGGCAGTGGTGCTCTGCCGGATCCATGCTGGCTGCAGGCTGACGCCCGATCTGTCCTCCAAGGACAGTGCCTGACTTGTTTGGGTCGGGCTGCTGCCGTATGCAGCTCCTGTGAGGCGTGGTCCATGTGTCACACCATGTGGGGCACACTTGTGTCCTGGGATGTTTTACACCAAATTCATCTCGATTGGCCGCCAGTCCTCTGAGGGTGACAGCTGGGCCACCTGTGGGTGCTGCAGTCCTTGCCTGTGTCCTGAGGATCTTCTACGGCCCTCATGACCCTCAGGACGGGGCCCCAGCTGATCTGAGTAGAGGGGCGCCTGGTGACTCTGAACAGGGCAATGCTTTGCCCCCCTCCTTTCGGTCAATGGACACTGGGTGGGGAGAGCAGTGTCCCATGAGGCCTGCAGCTGCCCACGTGGGCCTTGGTCTCTCTCCTTCCACAGGTCCTTGAGCTCCTGGTGGCCTCCTGCTGCAGCCCTTACCTCCTTGCTTGAGGGCTATCTGCCCTAGGCAATGGGGCTTCCAGGTTCCTGGCCCTCCCTTCTGGCTGTGTCCTGGGCTAGGCCGTGTCTCTGACTCCCATTCTTTGGGCCCTGTCTGGGAGCCCCATGGCATGTATTCCATGGGGATGTGGGCATTGCCTTGGCCTGGAGGCTGCAGGGAGGAAGGGTGTCAGGTGGCAGGAGACAAGTGGCATGCAGGACATGGGCTGCTGGGACCCTGCTCTGTATCAAGAAATCAAGAGGGGATGGAGCTGAGGCAGGGGTGGTGATTCCTGGCTGGGAGGATGGGCTAGCTCTGGGGCCGGAAAGGCAGGAGAGGACCCTGTTCCCCGGGGCTGACACCCTTTTCCTGTCCCTGGCCTGCGGGTGGGCAGAACTGGCACATGCTGTTGAAGCCACGCCCCTGTAGTCAATTGTTCCCAAGGCTGTCCGGGAAGCAAGCCCCATGAGCTTCTTTGCTGGCTGTACCGCCCCCGCAGGGACACTCATCCCGCACCTGGCTTCTCTTCTCTCCCTTTCAGTCCTCTAGTCCTGGCCTCACAGGGAGCCACACTGCCCACAGCACTTTGGGGGCCCTGGGGTGAAAACCCCAAAGTTGAAAATAGCTCAGCACCTTGCTTGGCTGGTTTCTGCTTCTCCGCCTGCGGCTCACAAAGCCACTTCCTCCTGTCACCCTCTGCTAGCCTGTCCTCAGCGCCGGCCCTATGTCCGGGGCCAGCTCCGACCCCTGGGACTCAGTGCTTGGTCCCAGGATGCCAGAGGAGCTGCCCTGGGAAAGGTGGCACGGTCCAGGCCGGGCCACGAGGGGCATGCTGGGCTGGAGGACGCTGCCTTCTTTCGTTTCGTGGCATGATCTCCCCCGTTTCAAGGTTAAAGTTGGCATTTCCTTTCTCGGGGTGTGAGGTGTGACCACGATGCTGTCACAGCCAGGAAATTATTTCCACCCGCACCGCGTGAGCAGGGCTTTCTCAAGTAATTTTCCTTCTTTCCCATCACATTCTAGGGCTTGACCAGAGGGTGGTCAGTTGATGGAAAGTATAAATGACGTCATCGGATACGTTGTCTCAGGTTGTGTGGGAGGAAAAGGATTATTTTTAAACGAGGCTCAAGATTGCTGTTTCATTTCATGTGGGGTTGTTTAAAAATCCCAAGGAAAGTGACCAAGGTTTAGGCACAGTGACGTGGAGACAATGGCGCTGGCCGACCCCCACTGCGAGCAGGCAGCATCCTGCCCCTGCTCCCTCGTGCTTCCATGGGTCAGCGCCATCCAGGCTGGGCACCCAGTCTTCAGTGGCCCAGGGCCCTGGGACGCAGGCTCAGGGCGCAGCATGCGCACAGGCAGAGCCGGGAGACCCGGGCCGGGCTCCTTGCTCTTTCCATGAGGTGAGAAGGTGGTGGGCTCCCCGTGGTGTCGTCGGAGCAGTCCTGAGTGAGCAAGGGTGGGGAAGGGGCTTCCCTAAGGGGCCTGGAGCTGGGCTCTGGAGGGAGCGGGAGCCAGTCCATCTGGAAGGGAGGGAGGACGTCCTGAGCAGGCTGAGTGCCATGTGCCACGGCCCTGGGCCACTGCAACGGATGGCTCGCTCGCTGGAGGGCGTTGCAGGCAGGCAGCCAGCGCGGCTAGCGCCTACGTGACAAGGGGATAGGAGAGGGAGCTCAGGCCCACAAGACGGTAACATGTGACATATGACATGTGACCTGCAACAAACCCCTTGGCTAAGGAAAGGCTACTCGGCTCAGCTCGCCAGCAAATACCTTGCAGGGCCACAGGACCTGGGAACCGATGTTCCTGTTTTCCTATAAATCTAAAAATGTGCTTAAGGGCCAGCCAAACAGCTCAGTGGACTAAAGAGCCTGCTTAGATGGAGCACAGTGGCCAGGGTTCAATCCCGGGCATGCCATGCTGGCCCTACTTCCGGGCCATGCTGAGACAGCGATTGAGACTGGGCTTGGTGGCACGTGCCTGTAATCCCAGCTCTTGGGAGGCTGAACACAGGCGGATCACTAAGAGTCCAATTTACATAATGAGACCCTGTAGACCCTGTACTAAAAAAAAAAAAAAGTGCTTAAAAAATAAATTTTAAAACCCAGACACCAGTGCCATTTGCAGAAGATGGGGTGTAGGGACGGGGCATGCAGCCTAGGACATGGGACCGTGCGGGATGGGCAGGGAGGAAAGTCCGCTCTGGGGCCGCGGCCCGGCTTGGCTCCAAGTGGATGCTGGACGCTGTGTGGCATGAGTCACCTGCTTGGCCAGGATTCCTGGATCGGGCTCCGTTCCCCAGACCCAGGAGGCCTGGATTCAGGTCACGGCACGTGTCCTTGGCCTGCTGACCTCTGGAGGGGTCCCTGAGAGCTGGTGTCCCCACAGCATCAGGACAGCCAACCTGCTGCCCCCTGCCCATGGGCGGGCTGCAGTGGTCACAACACAAATTTATTGTCCTGCTACGTCCACGACACATTCTGCAGCAAGCCCCACGCAGAGGGCAATGACGGACACGCCACGAGCCCTGTGCTCAGACTCCGCCAGTGAGCAGGAGGCACCCGGGCCCTATCCGCTGCTCACCCTCTCTGTGCCTGTTTGCTCATCTAAGATGGGAGTGATTGTAATGAAGCCTTCAGTGTGCTGTCGGCCTGCTGAAGGAGCTGATCCAGGAAGTGCTCCCCGGAACGTAGCTGCTACTGTAAGAGAGCTCGGCCATGTGGAGCGTGGCATTACTGCCACCCGTGGCAATTAAGCGCCAGCCAGCGGGGAACCAGGAAAGAGACCCAAGCACACGCCACCGTGGAGAGCCGCAGCTTTGGCTGGACCCGGTTTTGCTGAGCATGTGCCAGTCAGAATGGACCTCCCTTCGCGTGCGGTGTGGGTGACGCGGGAGAGTCCCACTTCCCAGTAGCCGACGGAGGCCCAAAGGGGGGCTGAGGCGGGATCCCAGGGCATAGAGTCCTGAGGCTTACTGTCAGCAGCAGACAGGAAGATGTCCTTCAGCATGTAGCAAGGAGCAGACGTGCCCCGAGCAGCGTACGCCTCAGAGTTGGACGTCCTGAGCCGGGTGACCTAGCTGGCACTCCAGCACTCCGCCACCCTTGTGCCCATGGGCTGGCAGCAGGATGGCAGCTCTGTTGCCACACCTCACAGCAGGGCGTGCCGCCTTCCCAGGGGCCTCAGTGATCCTTTCCTCCACTCTCATTGGCTGTTATGCAGTCAGGTGCCCCTTCCTGAACCAATCACTGTGAGGGGCCTGGGGCTGCAGTTGCCTTAGGGTGGCTGGGGCTCAGCTGGGCGGTGGCACTGCAGTGGGGTGGTTCGGATCTCCTCTCCTCTAAATCTCATATCCTCTTGCCTTCTTCCATTTCGCCCTCCCTTGAGTGGCATTTAAGAGCACATTGCAAGTGAGGCGAGAGGTGAGAAGCAAGTTTTGAGTTCTCTAATTTGAGATTTCCAACCTCGAATCTGTGTCCCAGCCTCCCCAGACTGGGTTCCAGCCAGCCAGAGTGACGGTGACATCAGCAGGCCCTGACACTGTGACTGCCACCCACAGCCCCAACTCCTGGCATGCAGACACCACGTGGCCCTTGCTCTTCCCGGTGGCATTTCCAGCAGCTGGTACGCTGGCCCCTTCCAAGGTGAGACTGTCTCAGCGCAGGCTTCTGTCCTGGGGTGGCTCCTCGGGACCCTGCTCCCCAAGAGAGCTCTCTGACCACAGTCTCAGCCTGCCTCCACTTGACACAGCCCCTGAGCCCAGGCCTCATGCTTCAGCTCAGCTTTTTGGGGTGGAACTGTGGGGATAAGCAGCGCCAGCTCTACGGAGCCCTCGCCCAAGTCTGCATCAGAGAGCTTGCCCTTCCCAAGCCTGCACTGTGAGCATCTGTGAGTCTTCTTCTCACACTGCTCTGTGCACTGTCACTGAGGTCATGTGCGGGACCACAGCTTGCTCTCTGTAGCACACTGCCCATTCATGGCCCCACTTTCAGGCATTCATCCATCCACTCACCCAGCTGCCCACTCATCCTCCAAACCAGTCTGCCTGTCCACTTATCTATCCACTGACCCACCCATCCATCCCTCCACCCACCTATTAATCCATCCACTCACCCACCCATCTATCCCTCCACTCACCCATCCATCCATCATCCATCTATCCATCATCCATCTATCCATCATCCATCATCCATCCATCCATCCATCCATCCATCCATCCATCCATCCA
>NW_004524791.1:1005181-1032609 GCF_000260255.1 Octodon degus
CATCCATCCATCCATCCATCCATCCATCCATCCATCCATCCACTCACCTATCCATCTACCTGCTGTCCTACCCATCCATCCATCAACCTTATTACCCATCCATCCATCCATCCATCCATCCATCCATCCACTCACCCATCTATCCCTCCACCCACCCATCCATCCATCTATCCATCCATCCATCATCCATCCATCTATCCATCATCCATCCATCCATCCACTCACCTATCCATCTACCTGCTCACCTACCCATCCATCCATCAACCTTATTACCCATCCATCTATCCATCCATCCATCTATCCATCCATCATCCATCCATCCACTCACCTATCCATCTACCTGCTCACCTACCCATCCATCCATCAACCTTATTATCCATCCATCCATCCATCCATCCATCCATCCATCCATCATCTATCCATCCATCATCCATTCATCTAGCCATCTACCTGCTCACCTACCCATCCATCCATCAACCTTATTACCCATCCATCCATCCATCCATCCATCCATCCATCCATCCATCCATCCATCCCTCCACTCACCTATCCATCTACCTGTTCACCTACCCATCCATCCATCCATCCATCCATCCATCCATCATCCATCCATCATCCACTCATCTAGCCATCTACCTGCTCACCTATCCATCTATCCACCCCCCCAACACCCCTCCATACAACCATCCATCCATCTACCTGTTCATCTACCAATCTGTCCACTCATCCACTTGCCCATCCATCTACCCATCATCCTATCATTCATCCAGCATTTTTCCACCCACACATTTGCGACCCTTTCATCCATCCTCTTTCCTACACCTGCCCACCTACTCATGCCCTCCTCCACAGAGCTGAGCACAGCACAAGCTTGAGACACAGGGTCAGAGGAGTCATCCCTACCCTCACGGACCTTACAGTCTTGGTGACCCAGCAGGTGATGAGTCCAACCCATGTCTCATTTGGAGCTTCCAGGACTTGGCGTGCCCTTTGGATCTCCCCTGAGGCCTTGGAGGCCTTGGAGTGGCTCTGTGAGCACAGACAGTGGTTCAAGGCTGGGGCATCGCATTTGCATTTTGTGCCATTTTGGTCTCCATTGTACAGAGGAAGCTGTTCTGGAAGCCTTAAAAATAACTGAAGAAAAAAATACAGGAAACCATGTCTTGTGTTCTTGGTAGTTACTTTTGTGATAATTTTGAACCCAACTTTCTTTCTTTCTTCCAAGCCCAGGTCTGGAGCATGGAGGGAGGTTGCAGGGTTCATTTTACACATGAGGAAACAGAATGAGCAAGGCCAAGCGAGAGGTGTGCCAGGCGGCCTCTGTGCATCGGGCAGGCCCATGTGGCTCAGCGTGCTGGGGCCTGGTCAGGGACAGCGCCACCCCCTTAGCATTGCTGGTGGAGTCTCTCCTAGGACATCTCCTACCCTGGCAGAGACCCTGGCCAGGCGCGGCAGTGTCAGCGCCAGGATGTGTGGCCCGCGACTGCGTGCTCTGTCTTCTCCTTTCTATTTCGGCTCTTCTCATTCTGAATTTCATTTCGGCTCAGATTCCCACCTACACCCCCACCTAGGAGGAGAGAGGAGTTTCGGGACTGCTGGGCGGGCAGGTCGTTCCACAGTCCCAGGCACTCACTCGCGGGATTACTCATGCACCTTTCTGATAAGAAAAGTGAAAAGGTGAAGTTGGAGAGTGACAGCACCAGGCAACTTCCTGAATCCAGGGCTCCGCTGCGTCCAGCCCAGGGGAACAAGCGACTCCTGGGCCGGGGTCCTGGGTGGAAGTCTCACGTTTCGCTGGCGTCAGAAGGGGAACTGGTCCAGGGAGGTTCGGTTTCAGGATCTCACCTCGACCACCAGTTGGGCGGTGGTGGAGAGAGGGAGTATCCATTCTGTGCTTGGCAAGGTGGCTGCCTTCCTGGGTCGCCCGAGCTCAGCATCCCGTGGTTGTGTCTCCCCTACTGTGCCCTGGTGACACAGCTGCGGGGGTCCCTGTGACCTCTGGCCAGATCTGGCCCAGGTGCCGCAGACAAGGCCTGACGGTGTCATGGCAGGAGCTCCGGGGGGAGCCGGCGCCCTGCTGTCCCCCTTAGGCCTCCTGGGGGGCCCCCCACCCCACACTGACTCAGAGCCAGGGTCAGACATCCCCGCGCAGGGGCTGCCTCCTCCACTCAGTGCTGGGCGACCCCCCAGCTGTGCCTCCGAGGCCTGGGCTTCTTCGCTGTCTCAATGGGGGTACCCTCAGGACCTCCCTGCCTGGTGAGGCTGGACCTCAGCACTGAGAGGCTCAGCGTCTGTGGAAGGCATCGCTGGACAACACGGACTGAGCAGGCGAGAATGGTGTTTATATCACGAGGAGGCCAGCGAGGATCCCTAAAATCCTCCCACTTGAGGGATTTGATACCCAGCTGCTGAGAAAACTTGGTTTGGAAATTTTAAATGTGCAAAAAAGCTCTAGGAGTGGTACAAAAAGCATCCTCGTACTGTTTGACCTGGGACTCCTGTTGTCATCTGAAATGCAGGGCTCAGGGTCCCTTACTGTGAGCATAGCTGTGTAGCCGTCACCACTGTCAGCTCCACAACTTTCTTTCACTCTTTCCCCCTCAACATCCCCAGCCATCTCCCCTTGCTTCTTTGTATTTTTCCCAGTGTGAGTTCTCCACGCACCCCGTGGACCTGGGGCTCTCTACAGCGCCAGGCCCTTGTCAGTGCTGACATCTGCAGAGGGCTTGTACTCATTTATTCGTCCAATGCATGTGCTGTGCCGCACGCCTGCCCGGTGCCTGGCTTGGTACTGACAGCAGACGGAGGAACTGCCCAGTGGCGCAGGGCTAGGGATGATGGGACCGAGCCCTGGAGAAGCATGATTCCTATGGGAGCTGTATGAGTAACCCCAGGACCAGGGCACCAGGCAGTGACCCTGGAAGTCTGGCCTCAAGTGTGGCTCTGTCCCCAGGGCTGCACCTTGCCGGCTGCTCCGGGGATGGAGGGCATCGGGGGAGGGGGCTGGCGCTGACCCAGGTCCCTCCTGTCTGAGGTGGAAGCTCTGTATTTGCCTGGCGCCTCTAGCACTGAATGCGGCTGCTTGCTGCCCATCCCTTGCTGTTGGCTTCCAGGCGCTGCCGTGGCCACCCTGGGGTCTTAGAAGGGCCCATTCGGGAGGTGGCCATTTGATCTGGCTTCCACTGGGCTAACGTCAAGGATGTGGTCCCCCTGGTGGCTCTACCACCTGCTAGAGGCGGCTGCACCCCTGGGCTCAATGCCTCCTTGTCCTCAAAGCTGGTGGTGCCTCTGGGTCTTGCCGACAGTAGAGGACCTGCAGAGCCGGGTACTCCCTGTGCTAAGGTTGACCAGTCAGCAGCCTCAGGCCCACAGGCCACAGCTGTTCTTCCTGTGTCACCTGATAGCCACAGGTTCCAGGCTAGGCTGTGGGCACTGTAGGGCGCTTGCCGACCGCAGCGTGTGCTACTCATTGTTTCCATTTTGTGGATGGAGAAACTGAGGCTTGGGGTGGCTGACTAGCCGGCCTGTGACCCTGCAGCTGGCTCTCCCCCACTGCTGTCTCTGTAGCCCGCTGTGCCGTCACCTGATGCGGGGCGCCTCCATTCTCTATCCAGGGCAGACCTGGGATCATGTGAAGAGGTGGCTCTGTGCCCACTCCCAGCCCAGGCTTCCAGATGGGCCAGCAGCTCCCCACGCCACCATACCGGCTTCTGTTCAGCTCAGGGGACTGGTGGTATGCTGAGCCTGGCTGGCTGGGGCAGAGGGAGGGAAGCAAAAGAGCTGAGGGGACGAGATGGATGCCAGCAGCTGCGGGCTCCGCAGGGGCTTGGGGCGAAGGCTGCGGTGTCTCTCCCTCACACTCACGGCTCTGGCCGAGGTGCAAGGTGTGGCTGGCTGAGCTGGGGTGAGGGGCAAGCTATTCCCTCTGGCCCCGCGTGGACAGACTGGGAGAGCCACAGCTGAGCTGGGTGGGAGGGCCAGAAGACCACGTGGGGGCTCTGGGGCTGCCTGGCCCAGGCTGGAGCGTGCGTTGAGGGCCTTGGGGGCCACGCCTTTGTTGAGGCCCTTGGATGGCTCCCAATGCATCCAGACTACTCCAGCTCTCCTATCTTCTCTGTCTCCCCCAAACTCTCCCAACTTGTAGGAAAAGCTGGGTCCCGGGGTCCTGGTATTGTCCAGGGCCCAGCCTGTGCCACAGTCCCCTGGGCACCCATTCGGGACAGAGGTCTGTACTCCTCAGAACTCTGGTTGGGAGCCTTTGGGTCCTGAGCCAGGCAGTGTCCCAGGACCCCAAATCAGAGAAGGGCCCAGACCTGAAGGTGCAAAGCCCCTGGTGATGGGGTGCAGTGTGGCTGGAGTTCCACACAAGGCACTCCTTGAACTCTCTACCTGCAGGTGGAGGATGTGGGGACCAGTCCAAATTGGGTTTCATCTTTTTCTCTGAGTTTTCTGAATTTATTTTTGTAATGAATAGTATAAACCCCAGGAAGATACAATGCATATAGCATATCCAAGCCGACCTTGCAGAAGCCAGAGCCCGAAGGTCCCTGGGGCTGCCTGGCCTTGGGGTGGTGTCCGCTCTAGGACAGGGACGTCAGGGGAACCATGGGGCCTCAGGGGGACCATGGGGCCTGGTGTTCATCCCTCCCATGGCAGGTCAGGCGAGGGGAACTGAGGCCGAGGAGACGTGGCGGAGGCCTCCTTACCAGCTGCTGGGGGCTGGAAGGTGCTGGCAACCCTGGTTTCCTTGCCAGCTGTGTGGTGGGGCCCAGAGAGAAGTTCCAGTTGACACCCACAGAGGGATAGCACGGATGCTGCTTGGCACCACAGCCAGGTGTCTTCCCAGACCGAACATGGGCTGTGGGGCCTGGTGACACCGCTTGAGGTGAAGCGGGAACCCTAAGACCTCATAGGTCTCGAAAGGCGGAACTTCCTACAGAGGCCAGGGCTGTGTTTTGGGGCGAGAGTGTCCAGGTGGAAGACACAGGCCCCTCACTCATGCAGTAAGTCCCCAGGGCCCCACTGGCCAGAGGAGGACCCAGGCCAGCGTGAGGGGCCAGGCTGGCCTTGCTCCAGGCCCTGGGCGGGAGGCGGGCTCAGGAGGAAGGAAAACCAGCTCTGCGCTGCTGGCCCTCTCAGCTCCAGGTTGGTTACAACACATTTGACCCCCCTTTAAATTTTTTTTAAATATAAATATAACACAGCAGCAGCTGCATTTTATAAAATCTGAAAAAGGAAAAATAGAGCCATCCCCCACCTGCCTCCCGCACTGGCCTGGCCGCCTCCCTCCACTCTAGATCCAGGACACAGTTTGAAGTGAGATTTAAACAAAACTAAGCGAAGCCCATTATATAACACATGTTCTCCTCATTCTAAACCACCTTCCCCTCTTTGTTTGGACAGCGGGGCACCACTGCTGTGGAAGGGCTCCCTTGCGGGTGGCCCACGAGGCCACACACTTCTGGTTCATGGATGGCACTGCCCTTGCTGCTGGGCACCTCTAGTATGATGTCCCCCCTTCCCTCACCCGGCGGCCATGGGGCCTGCACCCTCCCAGCCACGGCTCCAGCTGCCCTGCTGGGCCGTGCACCCCTGCAGCGTGCGGCCACACCCGTTTCTGCTGTTCCTAGCCACACAACGCGAGGCTTGCCCCAGGCCCTTCGCGCGACTGCCCCTTCCCAGATTTGCTGCCCTCCCTGCTGCTGCTTCTGGCCTTCCCTTCTCCGGAGCACCTGCCACCACTCAACCAGTGCCAGTTGCAGACCTCTGTCAGGGCAAGACGGGAGCATGTGGGTGGCTCTGCAGCGCCCATGTGCGCCTGGCATGGGAATCCCCACGCAGACACTCCAGGTGTGGGTGCTCGGGGCCTGGGGGAAGGAACACAACTCTTTTCCAAGGCGCATGCGGTGGGCACCCTTTGGTTACTGAGTCTGGAGATTTCAGGCCGTGTCAAGGACAGAGCCAGAGAAGGGCATCCAGTGCCGACTCGAACCCACACCCGGGGCTGGATCTTGCCCAGTGGACAGAGCCTGTCCACACATGGGGCTCTACTTCCTTTGTCTGCGGAAGGCTTCAGCTCACAGGTATTCTACAGACCTAGAGGTGAGATGCACTGGCCCAGAAAGGCCAGGCGCTGTCCGGACGGGCCCTTTCTCCAAGGTGACATTGATGGCCTGTCCTGGCATGAGGCTTGCCCCTTGCTGAGCTTGGCTGCTGAGCTGTGGATGTGGTTGGCTGGGTGCTGCCAGGCAGTGTGACCAGGTGAGGGCAGAGGAAATCCCAAGCCTGGCCCAGCTTGCTGTGCGGCCTTAGACAGGCCGCTTGCCTTCTCTGAGGCTCTGCATCCTCCTGGCCAGCTTTCCAGGTGGGAAACAGATCTGCACTGGTCTCTGTCACGCTGGGTGGCTGGGATGCATTGCATCCTGGCTGGTGGCCCGATCTTGTCCCACCCCTGACATCTCATGACACAGAGGTGACCAGTGCACAGTGCCAGCTGCTCCAGGTCTCTCAGCACACGGTGGTTCCTTGTTGTCCTTGTGAAACAGTGGCCGGGCATGTGGGATAACACATGCCGTGGACTCAGACCCCAGCACCACTGAGGAGCCACATGCATGCTGGTAGCTCTGGCCCCACCTGGCCTCCACGCTAGGTGGCTGTGGAGGGACCCCAAGCTGAACATTCTCTACAAGGGGGCCCTCTTGGCTCCTGTCTCCCGGGACAGCTGATGAGCAGAACAAGCAGTCAGGATAACACACACTGGTCAGCTGACTCAGGGTTGACCCGGCTGGGCAGGCCCAGGGCAGAGGCTCAGGACAGAGCCCAGCTGGCCAGGGGCCTGATGGCCCGCTGCTCCACACACTCTGCCTGGGCTCTGTGACATAGGCACTCAATCGCTCCCCTCTGGTCCCCAGGGCTGAGGTCTCTGGCTGCCTCCCAGGGACAGGGGCGACCTCAGCAAGGCCCTTCTCCCAGGATGGGACCGATGACCAGGCCATGGGTCTAGTAATTGGCTGGGCCTCTTAATGACTCTGGCCTCAGTTTCTCCCTGTGCTCTGCAGGGACCCAAACGCCTGCTGGCCAGGTGTGAGACTCCAGTGGCCACAGTGTGTGGGGGGCTGGCCAGCTGCAGAGGGCGAGGGCCCAGGGGCTCCCAAGCACCCAGCAGCCCCAGCCCCGGGGTCTGAGCTGGGTAACCCTCCTGTGGGGCTGGTGGCATGCTTCTTCCTGTGAACACTGGAGGAATCTGAGGCTCGAAGCGTGCCATGAAAACACAGGCAGAGTGGAGAGAGTGGGTGGCCCCAGGGCTGTGTGGCCCAGAGATGGCCATGGGGGCCGTCGTGAGGGGACAGCTGGCTGCAGAGGCAGCCTGGCTGCTGTGCATTGTCTGCCAGGCAGGGCACGACATTGCTGAGGTGCTCAGCAGGTGAGCCCGGTGCACAGGGGCCCAGAACACCTGGAGAAACCTCAGCCCCAGGAGCGTGGCCACCCGGCTCCTCTTCCCTAAATGCTAACCGCGGGGTCAGGTAGCTGAGGCCCAGGGCGGCGGCACCTGCAGTTGTAAGCCTGCTTCCTTACCCGAGGAGGAACCGGTACAGGGAAATCCCACTTTCACTGTACTAATTAAAGACAAAACAGATGGCAAGGACGCGGGGATGGAGGGACGCTGTGAGACCATGTGGGGCTCAGGCGGTGTTCTTTTTATAAATCCAAAACAGGCTTCAGGCTCCCCGCGAGACTGGTGGGCAAGGCAGAGTTATTGCACCTGGGCTGGCTCCACACCTGGGCCTCGTCTGGGCCTCCATTTTAATAAGATGCAGTGGGGCAGGAAAACTAATACGACTGGTCATGAATATTTTTTTTAGTATAATAAAAAAAAAAAAACGTTTTATGGAGTGATTGCAAAACAGAAACAAGTTGTTTCTTTTCCTGCCCTGGGGCTCAAACCCAGGGCTCTGTGCATGCCAGGCAAGGGCTCTGCCGCTGAACCACGTCCCCAGCCCAGGTGTGGGAGTGCTGAAACTGAGACCACACAGTTGAAGGAAGTTTGGATCTCTTAAAGCAGCCCAGGAAGTTTGTATTTGTAATCCCGTGGAAAAGTGATTGGAATCCGAGCAAGTTCATTCCAATCTACCACTTTATTCTCACCAGGGCGACCCATGGCGAGAATACAGACGCTAAGGCAAATTATAGTCGCGGGGAGCCCAGGGTCCTGAGCCCAGCTGGGAAGATGATGGCTAACTGGAGCACAGGCCTCCCCGGGGCTGAGCTTGGGTTTAATCAACTGGAGAAGAAGCGCGTGGCTCGAAGGTGAGCAAGGAGAACGGCAGAAACAGGCAGGGCTGTGAGCTGGCTGGGGAGGAGCCGGCAGGCACCTCGGCAAGGTGCAGAGAGAAGGCTACAGAAGGGCGTCCGCGGACGGGACGCAGCTGAGGCGGCGGCGGCGGCTAACGTCTGCGTCGGAGCTTCTGCTCTGCTGTGCAGGCCTCTGGACCCTGGGAAGTCCGGCCTCTTATCTCAAGTGTGGAGCGTGGCTCTTCACCCCGCCTGGCCCTGGCTCACATGCAGGACATATAGGGCAAGGGAAACACTGTCTGCTTGTCTTTGCCCAAAGGCCGTGCACGTCAGCACGTTGGTAGGGCCAATTTGCTTTGCCTAAAGCCAGCTGAAGGGATGAGGAAGAGTCCTGGCCAGCTCCACATGCGTCGGCACTGGGAGCCGGGGCCAGGTTCCCCAAGGTGGAGACAGGTACTCAGGGACCATCGCCCAGGTGGATGCCCACAGAACCTGGCCAAAGCAAAGGGTCTGCTGAGTTCCCAGGAGCAGTGTGGTCTCCACCGGTGTCGCAGGCCACAGAGGTGGAGACGTGGGTACGGCCCCTGCTCGTGGGCTGTGAGGGCTCCACACACCGAGGGCTGGCTGGCTGCCAGGGTCCTGAGCTCAGATTTCTCTGGCGGAGGAGCTCTGGAGGGTGTGCCTCTCGAGAGGTTGGAGGGGAAGGAACGCAGGCAAAGGAACTCCTCACCTGCAGGCCAGACTGCTGGACACCTGTCACAGGTGAGCAGAGAGCACTGTGACTGGATATCACTGAGGGTAGGGCCACCCATGGCTGTGAATCCAGCCCACATACCTGTTGGTCAGCCTCCTCGCTCACTCGCTCACCCGCCCACCTCCGTGTGAGCTACTTTTGTCTGTGTTTGCAGAGCAGCCACTTTGTGCCAGGCATCCCATCAGGCCCTGGGTGCAGAGGGCACCCTGTACTCTGAGTGGGGCGCAGAGGCACTCCAGGCTCCCGGCGGCCACGCAGCAGGAAGCTGCAGGGCCTAGTGACCTCTGCCCTCAGCAGCACAGCAGGTATCTGACACTACCCTGCCCTCTCTGTACCCCTGGCCAGGTGTCTCTGCCCCCTGCTTATACCTTGATGCCCACTGGCCACCTCCTCCTGGGGACTCACAGTGACCAATGTGGGACTTTCACAAGAGGTACCCCAGGACCGCATGATTCCAAGTTGATGAACCAAGGAAGAAGTCTCGTCCTTACAAAGAACTGAGCTGGCAGGTGGGGTGGAGCACACCTGTAATCCCAGCACTTGGGAGGCTGAGGCAGGAGCATGGCCTTGAGTTCGAGGCCAGCCTAGACTACATAGTTCAAGGGACAGCTTGAACTACATATGAGACCTTGGCCCAAACAGCAGCAGCAGCAGCAACACCAACAATGAAAGCAAAAAGCTGAGCTGGCCTCTGGGGCTGCAAGGTTGGGTATGCATCCCACTGACCTGGGTTCCACTTCCTCACCCCCCACCTGTGCAGCAGGTGCGATGCCCTCTCTGAGCCTCAGTCTCCCCATGTGTGCAGTGGGCGAGTGTGGCTCGGCTGGCCTGGCCACTGCAGGTAGAAGGATGTCTGCGCAGCTTGCCGCTGGGCCTGGCACCGAGGTGCTCACCAGGCAATAACTGCTGGCCCTGTGGGTGTCAGTTCCAGTGAAGAATCTCATCGAGCTAAAGAGAAAGGGGCATTAAGGTGACCCAGGCGTTCCTTTCCAAACGGGAGAAGCTGGCTGCCCCAAGGTGCTGGGCTGGGGTGTGGCGACCATGTGAGCAGCACAAGGGAGTCATGGTTTTTGGGGTTTTTTTGAGACAAGGTCTCACGATGGAGTCCAGGCTGGCTTCGGACTCACAGAGCTCTGGCTGCCTCAGCCTGCTGAGGATGGAGACCGTGTGGCCCCACCTGAACTCCTGTGTATTCTGCGTTTTCAGTCAGAGCGATGCCTCGGTGAGAGCTGGAAAGGGCCGCCTGTGTGTACGGGAGATGCGGGCGAGTGTGTTACCCACGGCAGCTGGTCGACCTCAGGTTCTGCCGGAAGTGCTGCTGGGCACCTCAAGACCGAGTATGCCTGGTGGGGGAATGCAGAGGGCAGGAGAGCAGCAGAAGTTGAGTGCCCTTCGCCGCTCAAAGAGCCCCAGAGCCCAGCCCCGCATGCTCTCCTCTCTTGAACCCCCTTCTGCCTGGGCCCGTCCCTGGGCCCCACTGAAGCCCCTCGCTTTCTGAGCCCCCAAGCTTGCGCTGAGCTGTGGAAAGCAATGAGGCTGGCTGGAACCACTGTGGACACTGGGCTCCTCAGAATGTTTCGCAGGAAGCTGTGTCCATTGACCTCTGGTCCCTGTCAAGCAAGAGCTTGTGGGGTCCCCACAGCCCTGAGCTCCTCCCGGTGCCCTGGGGCAGAGCAGGTTGACAGGAGCGGGCTCCAGGATGCTAGCTGCAGCTCTGGGCCTGCCACAGTGTGCAGAGAGGCGTGGACTGCAGCTTCCTTGGAATAAGCGCCAAGGCCCTGGCCTCATCCACAAGGAAGTCCACAGGAAGGGCCGCGCCCACCGGGCATGACCGGAGCTGAGCCAGGGCCAGGCTGCCCCCGACACAGGGGGGTCCCGGCATGGCAGGCACAGCCAGGGGTTTTGCCTGATGTCCTCTGTGGCATCGCTGGGTGGTGTTCCTGGCACTGGGGACAGGAGGGTGGGGTGGAGAGCTGACCCCGTCCGGAACTTGGTGTCATCCTGGGGGTAGGGCCACCCTTCTTAGGTCAGGCATGGGAGGGGACTCAGCTTCCTGGGCTTGACCAGCAACCCCGAAGGGTGTGCATGCACACTGTGTTGCACGCCAGGAAGCCAAGGACAGGCTGCAGGAGTGGCCCCAGGACCTGCTTTTGTCCATCTCTCTGCTGTGGAGCCTTGCCATTGGCTTTGTCTCCCAGACGGTCACACGATGGTGGTGGCAGTTCCAAGGTCACACTGTGTGACACCTCTCCTGGAAGGAGGTGTCTTCCCAGAAGCCTCCTGGAAGACTCGGTCTTACATTTGATTGGCCAGATGTGGCTGACAGGCCCACGCCTGAACCAATGACTTATTTAGAAGATAGTTTTTCTTCTTTATTACTACATGTTTATATTCTGTAATGATTCCTCGTGCGTTTACGCGAGCACATCTCAATTCTTCAGTGTCCTCTTTCCTCCCTCTCTCTGTCTCCATTTCTTGATCCCCTTTTCATTTGAAAAACCTCTCCCTGATTCTTATCTATACTGTAGTGTGCTCTTTACCTACACTTGGGCTCCTCATATAAGAACAGCCAGGCGCTGCTTAGGCCTGAGGTGTGCCTGAGGTGCTTCGTTTAACGTTATAGCCTGAAGGTGCGTCCCTTTACCCACAGATGACCCGAGTTTGTTCTTCACGGCAGGGTAGTACTCCACATGTGCAAGGCCACATTTTCCTCATCTGTTCACCTGTGGCTGTTTCCACGATTTAGCTACCATGCTGCTGCTGCGGCTTACAACAGTCTTTACCTCTTTCAGGAAGGTAAGGAAAGGGGATATCTGGGGAAAATGAATTTCCAGTTTTAGGTTTTTGGGTTTTTTTGCAGAACCGGGAATTGAACTCAGATCGAACTCAGGTCTTTGCATTTGCCAGGCAAGCGCTTATTCTACTGAGCCGTCCTTTGTGAAGTGAGGTGGAGTCTCAGTGTTGATTTAATTTGCATTTCTCTAATGGCCAGTGGTATTGAATGCTTTCCATGTACTTATGAACGAGTACCATTAGTGCTTCTTCTGGAAGTTTCTATTCATTTCTCTTGCCAATTTCTTGACTGAGTCTTTTATTTTGGTAGGAGTTTATTTTATTTATTTTTTTTAATGTATTTGGTCCAGGATCTCACTATGCAGCTTGGACTTGTGGCGAGCCTCCTGTTTTAGCCTCCCTAGTGCTGGAATTCTGGGCGTGCACCACCATGCCTAGTCTTGGTGGCTGGTCCGACGTCCCGGGTGTGGAGCCAGCAGGGCATATGGTGCCAGGGATCGAACCCCAGGCCCTGCGCTTGCCTACACAGGTGCTTAGTCTGCTGAGCTATCTTGCCAGCCCATAAATTTTTGAATTCTTTATATATTCTAGGTATTAGTCCTCTATCCAAGGAATAACTGGCTTACTATTTTCTAGGGCGTCCCTTCACTCTGCCGGCTGTTCTCTTTGCTGAGCAGAAGATTGTCCGCGCGATGCCACCTGCCCAATTGTGGCACTTGCTCGCTCAGTGAGCGTGCTCTGCAGAAAATCCTTGCCTGAGTCCTCAAGGATGTTACCCATTTAATCTTCCAGCAGATTGTCTTTGTCTTAACATTTAGATCTTTCATTCTATTTTGATTTCAGCTTAGTACATGGCACAATATGCGGGTCCAGACTCAACCCTCTGTGTATAGATAGACGACCATCCCACATGATTTACTGAAGAGGCGATCTTCCCTCCAAGGTTTGTTTTGCATTTTGTTTGCCAATATCATTGAGGATTTTTGCATCTGTGTTTATTAAAGAGATTAGCCTGTAACTCTCTTACTCAGTTAAATTCATTCTTTTAAAAATGTGTTTTAATACAAGGTCTCACTACACAGACTGGACTTGTAATGATCCTCCTGTTTTCAGCCTCCCAAGTGCTGGGATTACAGGTGTGCACCACCACACCCAGTATCAATCTCTGTCTCAGCACATCTCGGGGTTGGGGCTGGCATAGCTTGTGGTGCCGGGGATCGAACCCCCATCCCTGTGTCTGCCTAAGCAGGTGCTTTAGTCCACTGAGCTATCTGGCTAGCCCTCAGTTAAATTCTTGACTGGCTTTGGAATCAGGGTAATGCCAGTGTCCAGGAATGGCTTTTGGAGTCCTGCTTCCCTTCCAATTTCATTGAAGAGTTTGAGGAGCGTTAGCTTTAGAACTTCCCTGAAGTTCTTAGTTTGACAGTGAATCTACTGGGATCTGGGCTTTTCTTAATTGGTAGGATTTTATTCCTGTTATTGGGTTTTCAGGGTTTTGAACTCTTCTGGATTTAGTTTTGGTAATTCATATGCATCTAGGAATCTATTTCTTTTGGATTCGCCAGTTTATTGGCATCCAGATGTGCAATGTAGTTGTTAATAACCTTACAAAAGAAGTGGGAAAAGCGGATCCACACAATAAGAAGTGAAATCCTTTGGACACTAGCATTCAGCGTTTGAGTGGTGTCTGTTGTGATTTCAGCTTTTTCAGCTCTACTTGTACCAATTTGGGTCTTTTCTTTTTGGGAAGGAAGATTGACTAAGCTTTTGTCTATTTTGTTTGTTCTTTCGAAGAACCAGCTCTTCAATTCACTGGTCCTCTGTATTATAAATTTAGTTTCCAGTTCATTGACTTCTGCTCTTGTCTTCATAATTTTCTTCCTTGTACTAGTTTTGAATTTGGGTTGTTCTTGCTTTCTAGGACCCTGATGTGAATCCTCAGGTTGGTTATTTGGACTCAGTCTGTTTTTGTGATGCAGGCATTCACAGCTATGAACCTCTCTCAGGACGGCTTCTGCCGCATCCGCAGGTTTTGGGATGGTGTCCGGGCATTGCTATTTAATTCTAGGAAATGCCTTATTTCTTCCTTGGTTTCTTCTGTGATGCAGTTTTTGTTTAAGAGTACACTAATTTCTATGTGCTTGCATGATTTCTGTAGGTTCTCTTGCCATTGAGTTCTAGTTCTTTTGCACTATGATCTGATAATATTCATAGTGTGATTTGACTCTTTTGTATCTACCTGAACATCCTTCATTGGCTGGTATGTGTTCTATCTTGGAGAAAGTTCTATGCGCTTTGAGAAGAATGTATCTTCTCTTGTTGTTGGGTAGAACACTTTGTAGATATCTACTAAGATCACTTGCTCAAAGGTTTGGTTCTACACTGCTATTTCTTAGTTGATTTTTTTCCTGTTGATCTATTTGTGATAGCAGGGTATTGAGTTCCCCCATTATAATTGTATTGATGGCTATTTGACTTTTGATATCCACTAGTGTTTGTTTTATGAAGCTGGGTACACCATCATCTAATACATGTATGTGTATAGTGTTATCTCTTCCTCTTGAATTTTTCCCTTAACTAATATTCTCTTCTTTGCCTCTTCTGGCCAGTTTTGGCTTAAAGTTTATTTTATCTGAAAATAGCCCAGTACCGCTGTTTGCTTTTGGGTTCCCACTGCATGGAATGCCATTTCCCATCCTGTGATGCTTAGCCTATGGACTTTGGGGGCTTATGTGTGTTTGAGATTTTGCTTCTTTTTTTTTGAGAAATAATAAATCTTTATTAAATGTTTCAGGGGAAACTAGATATTCACATGCAGAATAATGATTTTGAGTCTTCTCTCATGCCATGTATAAAAATCACATCAAATCAACTCAGAGATTTTGCTTCTTGATCCATTCTGCCAACCTGTGTCTTTTGATTGGTGAACGGAGACCATTAACACTGAGCATTATTACTGGTAGTTAGTACTATGTTTCTGCCACCAATTCCTTTTCTTTCCCTTCTACTTAACTGCTTGCCCTGCCTGGTATGGTTATTCTGCTGGATTATGAGACTGTTCGTCTTATTGTCTTCCTTTGAATATCCTTGAGAATTTTTTTTTGGAGTGTTTTTTTCTTTTCTTTTCGTTCAGTCCTAGGAATTGAACTCAGGACCTCATACTTGCCAGGCAAGCACTGTGCCACTGGACTCTATCCCCAGCCCTGGAGGGTTGACTTGCTAGTCATGAACTTCTTTCAGAAATGGACATAGTTCTTTCTTGCATGGAAATATCTTGTTTCTCTATCAATTTTGAAAGAGAATTTTGCTACCCACACTTTCAATAGAAATTTTAGTTTTGTGACTTTCTGCTTGGTCCCTTTTATGGGCTCTGGTTCGTTTCTATGCCTCTTATTTTGCACTTTGTTTAATTCTACTAGTTTTTAGCAGCATCTTCTGTAGACTTGCTTAGTAGGACCACTATCTGTTTAGTTATATAGTCTCTGAACTGGCAAGGCACCTCACTGGTGTGCTTTTCCATCTCTTCCATTGTCACTTCAGGTGATTGGGTGGTGTGGCTTTCGCTGTCCTGCCCCTCGCGCTCCCCGCATCAGCTCTGCGAGGCATTCTGTGGCCTTGCCTTCCCAAGTTTCTATTCTTGTTTGTTTTTCTGTGCTCAGGCTTGTGGGTTGTGTATAGTGGGAGATGTTGTTGCTACTGTGGAGACCTCTTTCTTTAGACCAGCTTCTCAGTAACGCCCTCAGGGCGTGGCCACAAGTCCCACCACTTCTATGAATGTGTGTGTGTGTGGCGGGGGCGGGGGGGAAGCTGCGGGGTATTTGGCTCAGTACCTAGTTCTCTGGGAAGGGATCACAGTACAGCTGATGACACCAAGGCCATCCAGATAGCGGCATTCAGGGGAACCAATCAATAGCACCGACTATGTCACCTTGGTTATAGAAATACAGTCAGCAACAATAATAGGGTCAAAGCAAACTGGATGTTGATGTACTCAAAGAGCCCATATTGTACATGCTTAACCACAGAAGAGACCTGTGAGTATAGTAGAGATACAAACTAAACATTGGCCTATAGTAAGTAGCTACTAAATGGAGCACTAACTGTAGCCGGCACTTATTCCCATGACCTATGATTAGCATTCAGCAGTAACAGCACATAGCTCACTATCTATAGATTCATAAAGCTTACTGGTTACATGAGGGAAGACAGTGGGTGCGGGCCACAGGGCCACGATAAAAGTAGATGGTGGATGATGAGGAGGAGACAAGAAAAGTGAGAGAAAGGATCCCATGAAGGAGTAAAAGGAAATTAACAGTATTAAGTAAAAGTAATAGAAAAGAACAAATAAATAACAGGAACAAAGAGAAGAGAGACAGCAAGCTAAAGAAAAAAGGAGAAAACAAAAGAAAGAAAAAACAAAAGGAAAAAGCAAAGAGGAAAACTCCAAACACCACAGAAAAATCAATAAAGGAGATTTAAAAAAACAAAACAAAAAAACAGGGCTCAAAAGTCCCTGTGCGTGTCCAAGTGAGCGGCTTCCGTCCAGGCCCGCAGCGCTCGGAGCGCAGCAAGTCTGGTCCCCTCCACCCAGCTCTTCTGCCTGTGGCTTTGTGAGGTGCGCGTGCTCCAGAGGCCCCTCTGTCCATCAGCCCTGGGCAGTGGCAGCTGTCCAAGCTGAGGCACGTCTCCACTCACGTGGGTAAGCAGGACAACCAGCAGGCCACGGGTCCCTGCTGGTGGTGGGAGGTAGGGCAGCAGCTCCAGCAGACCACTGGACTCAATGCCGTCATCTTCAGATCCAGCCACCTCTGAAAGCCACGGCCACCAAACCTGGCCTCCCACGTAGAATACAGGCCCCATGTCCTTCCTGGCTTGAACGTGAGCTTCCAGGGGATCGATGTCCAGCCCTCCTGCTCCCCCAGGCTGCCTGCCATGGCTTCTCTCGCCCAGAATCCCTCTAGCTGGCCGACACTGAAAGTCCTGAGGTGAAGCCCCAGGACAGGTGCTCTGTGGCTCTGTCCCACACGATCAACCCCTTCCTTAAGTGGCCGCACCAAGCTCTCTCTGAAAAATGCAGCTGATGCTGCACTACACTTCTGTAGCTATCCTGCTGTGAAAAAGTCACTCTTGGGGTAAAACCCCCCACTATTTTTTTGTGGTTCGCAACATCTGTGTGCTTCTTTGGAGCTAGCACTGCTGGCCCAGCTGTTACTCTTTCCTGGAGCTGCAAACTCTTTGGGGCTTACCTTCTCTCACATGCCATTGGCCCCATCAGTGGTCAGGCTGTCTGGTTTGTCATGGTCTCTGTGCCTGTGTGCTAAGAGGAACGAAAACGCGGAGTTGGCCAGGCGCTGGTTTGCTGAATCCACGGTGCAGAGCCTGGTGTGGCAGGGCCGCTGTCCCTGCCGTGAGCCAGTCAGCGTTGAAGGACTGTGTGACTGGCTTAGAGTAGTGACCAGGAGTGGCTGGGAGCTGAGGGTCAGCCGCGGCATGCACTGTAGCTAAACGGCCGAAGTCCTGTGGGCTCTGTGAACTCCCTGGACAGGGAGCGTGGCCCTGGAGAAGCCGCCAGCAGCCCCCTTGGCTGGCGCTACTTTGCTGAATCCATTCACAGGCGCTGTTGGTACGTGCCCCACACCCACTGCGTGTGGGCGTCTCAGCTCGGGCTCCCGCCCGCCTCCCCATCCCATCCCTTCTTCACCCCTGCCAGAGAGCTAGGGGTCGAGTCCTCGCTCCTGCTGCCTCTGGCCCCTGACGCCTCCCCTCAGTCTTGGACGGGTCCTGGCCACCAAGCTGAGCCTTGGGCAGGGTTCAGAGAGCCCTTTGGCCAAGCAGCCATCTTTTACTTCTCTCCACCTCTATAACTTTCAGGACAGAAACTTGAAGCTGCGGAGAAGTTCAGAGTGATGCCACCACCCCAGAGCGACGGTCCGCGGCCGTGACCACGTCACTGCGTTTGCTGTCTGTCGCTGCGCTCCCTGGCCCATTTGAAGGCAAGTTTCAGGGCCATCGATAGGCCTTCACACTGATGCTAGGAGTGTCAAGAAAGTTCAGTTCCTCCAGCCTCTGAGGGGCCAGGAAGGCGCTCTAAAGTGACCCAAAGTACCCTGAAGCACACAAGCGAGCAGCAAGCGGGTGACTTTCCCAGGGCAGCTTCTTCCTGCTCTTCCTCTTTGCCTCCACCCACATCTCTCAAAGAGAGGATTTTTTTCAGGTCCCACATTGGGCAGACACCAGATGGCATTTCATGTGCAACTCAGGTGCCCTTGTCACAGGTGTTCTTGGTCTGGGGTCCTGAGTCTGGGCACCCGGCCACCTGTGGCGCGTGGTGTGTTCCTCCCTCCTGGAATTGGCTGCTTCTTGTGTGTGACACCTCCTTAGGCCATGCCACACTAAGGCCACAATCCTCCAGCCCTGGTTCCAATTGATTATGTTGGTTAACCCTCTCAGGGACGTGGCCACGGTAGCCACGTAGCAGTAGTTGCTTGAGGCGGACAAATTGTAGGTGCACCTGATTTCCACAAAGCTGTGTAATAAAATGATTATTCCACTTTGTGGGCTCCCAGAAAAACAGGGACAAAGATGGCACCGGCAATCCCTTTGTTCTCCTGGGCTCGCGAGGGCCTGCAGCCTAACGTCGTACCGTTGCTGGTAGGAACCAGTTGGCATTGAAGGCTTGGCTGTGTACCCGGTAAGATGCTTCTCTGGCGTTGTGTGGTAGGTACAACAACAGCCTCAGGACAGCCTCCTACCTGGGTCCCAGGGATGCGACCTGAGGTGGCAAAGAGAGGTCTTTGAGGAGGTAGCAGAAGGATTTTGACCCAGGGACATGACCCGTGGGTTCCAAGTGTAGTCGTGTGTTTTAGTAAGAGGGAGCAGGGGAGATTTTACACAGAGGTAGGGAAGGTGGTGTGACCACGAGGTGGGCATTGGTGTGACAGGGCACAGCCAGGCAAAGCTGGCGGCCACCAGGAGCAGGAAGGGACAGGAAGCAGCTTCTCTCCGGAGCGCCCAGAGGAAGCGAGGCCCTGCTCACACCGTGATTTTGGCCCCGCGGCTGGGCTTTGGGCTTGTGGCTTTCAGGCCTGTGAGAGAACAGATGTGTGCTGTTGGAGCCACCCAGCCGGTGGTCCCTGTCACAGCAGCAGCAGGAAATGAATGTGGGTTGGCACAGTGGATCTTACCTTTATTCTCCAGGACAGTCCCTGATGCCCGGAAGGCTGGCCAGGCAGGTGAGCTGTGGGGTCCGTGGCTGCAGCGGCCAGGCTCTTAGCCCTTGTGCTCTGTCATGGATTTTGCTTCAGCCTGAGGCCTGGGAGACAAGGCCCTGCGTGGGCAGCGGTGAGAGGCGGGAGGCGGCGGTGCTCGGGCTCTGCCCCGGAGGGGCCTGGGCAGGAGGAGTTGCAGATGGCAGTCTGGGGTACACAGAGACACTGTCGATCTGCAAGTAAGCCCGGTTGAGGAACAAATCCCTTGGGGGAGCAGTGATCAGCAGCTTCTCTTAGAGCAGATTAAGACAAGATGGAGAGGTGGGGCTGGCCCACAGCAGAGGGCATAAGGGAGAAAGCGAGGGCCTTGTAGGCCAGGGGGCACTGCCAGTGTGTCTTTGTACAGAGAGAGTGGTGCCCCACCCCAAGGGAATAAGAGCTGGTGAACACTTTGGCGTGCTCAACTCCATGGAAAGTGTTGGAATGAAGGCGTCGAGAACTGGAGTTGTCACCGCCGCATGGACGAGTCAGGCCAGGTGAGGTCCTACTGCAGTCGTACTCAGAGGCCTAGCGCGACGGGCGGCTGCCTGTGCAAGGCTCCTGCAGCTGGGGCCGGCTGCTGCGCTCTCCCTGTGAGCTGGAGCACTCGGTCTCCTCAGCCGGTGCGGCAGGAGAACAGGGCCTGTGGTCAGCTGGGCTTCTTCCTGCCAGCTCCCGAGTGACTCACGTTGCCTCTTTTAGGCTGTTTGTTAACTTGAGAGGTGGACAAAGACCTGAGAGACAGAGAGGTCTGTGTGGGGAGCTCGGGGGCCGTCAGAATGAGGCTCTGCACTGATTTAAATTCCCAGTTGTACTGAGAAACAAAGGCGCTGTGGCGTGCCGAGCGCGGCGCACAGCTTAGATTAGAGGCCTGAGGAGAGTTATGCCGACTGTGGAGCTAATCACATGCCAGGATGCTGCCGCGCGCCTCTCTGGTGAGCCTTGCCCCACCTGAGCCAGCAGCACAGCCCCTTTCAAGGTGTCCCAGCGCCTCAGGGGCAGCCTCCTTCTGCACCCTGAGCTGGCCTGGGCAGATGCTAACCTCTGGGAGCTGCACAGAGCCCCACGGTTCATTGTTGCTCTGACAACACACTGAGGCTGGGGACTTCATAAGGAAAAACATTCATGCAGCTCCGAGTGTTGGCCACTGGGGGCCCAAAGTGTCGGGAGCTCGATCCCGCGTGCGGGGCTGGGCAAGGCGGCTCTGGGAGCAGGAGCAGGGTGCTCCTGAGGCAAGCCACATGAAAGCTGCTTCAGTCCAGAGAATGCCACGCCCTGAGGCAACCTGAGCAATGGGCTGCTGGGCGAAGAGGGTGTCACGTGATACCAACCTGCCAAGTGTGTAGATGAATGAACCATAGCGGTCGAGCAGTTCCTTGCCGCCCACCTAGAGAGGGGGCTCCCCCTGACCTCAGATTTCTGACTGTTACCCTTACTTCTCCACCCTCTCCCAGTCTTCCCCTGGGAACTTAGAGAGCCATGTGTACTGCAGCACCAGACAGCAAGGTGCTGGCTCTGGTTAGCACCTGTGGCAGCGGCATCAGGGTGGAGGCCCTGTAACAGGGAAGGCCATGTGGGAGGCAGGGAGCTGCGAGCAGGGGCGCCAGGCCTGGTCCGCACCACAGCCTCTTTGGAGAACTGAACCAGGTGCCCGGGGAGCCATTTTCTCTTTCAAGGGCAGGGTCTCAGTGGCCTGATGACACCCCATGGCCCTGCTTCTGAAAGGTCTCCCTGCCTTTTGATGTCACCACGTGTGGTGGCCAGCTGATGCTGGAGACTGACTGCACAGGCGGAGCTGGAGCAAGGCCATCCCCGAGAACCAAGAGTGCCCAAGGTGAGCCACATGAACATGCTGCTCCACCTCTGAGGCCACAAAGTGCCTGAGGCTGCCACGCACACGGGTTGCTGGGCAGAGTGGTGTCACGTGACACCCACCTGCCAGATGTAGAAACAGATGCGCGTGGTGGCGGAGCAGTTCCTTCCTCTCATCCAGAGGCAGGGCCGCACCTGACCCCAGCTTCCTGTATTCCGGCTCTCACCTTTATTTCTCCATCCTGCCCCTGTCTTCTCCTCAGGGACTTTGAGAGCTGCACAGGATATGGCAGCCATGCTGGGACTGCGCTCTGGACACATGGACTTTAGGGGATGGCCTGTGTCTCAGTCCTGGCACCCCGCCTTGACCTATCCCAACCCAAGCTTTTCTGACCATGGGGTCTGGGGAGCACGGAGCAGCAGTGGCGTATTTGGTGAGTGTCCCTGTGCCTGCTGTCTCCATGTCAGTGAGGGGCAGAGTACTGTCCAGTAGACCTGAGTTAAGGATGACCCAGAGAGGACAAAGCCATTTCACCCCGGGAATGCCCAGCCTTGAGGGGAAGGTCGCAGAACCCTGAGAACACTGCACTCCAGCGCCGTGAATCCCCATGGCAGCCTTTTCTGTCAGTCAGAGCATGTCGGTTAGGCAGTGAGCGCTGAGCCTGTCAGCATGAACCTAGCAGGTCCCAGATCCCAGGGTGGCCTCCTAGCAGTGAGCTTGGCTACAGGGACTCAGGACAGTGCCAAGGGTGTGACCCTCTGACTGTGGCATGTCCATCTGCCTCCAAGCAGAGCCCATCACTCATGATTGTGGGCTCCCTATGTCATTTTTCTCTGTAGGCTGTGGGTGCCGCCAGCTTCGCAGATGCCACTGTGGGCTGGGTCAGCAGTGTCTGCTGAGATGTGTTGGGCCTCAGGACTAGGCAGGTATCTATCTATCTATCTATCTATCTATCTATCTATCTATCTATCTATCTGTTCATTTATCATTTAGTCATTCATTTTATCTATCCCCACTCTCTCTTTTTTTTCAGATGTATTTAGTACAGGGTCTACAGGGTCTACAGGGTTTCACTATGTAGATCAGACTTATAGTGATCCTCCTGTTTGCAGCCTCCCGAGTGCTGGGATTACAGGTGTGCACCACCACGCCCAGTCTCAATCGCAGTCTTTGTGCGCCCTGGGGGTGGGGCCGCCATGGCTTGTTGGTGCTGGGGATCAAACCCTGGTCCCTACGCTCTGCCTAAGCAGGTGCTTTAGTCCACTGAGCTATCTGGCCAGCCCCTATCCCCACTCTCTTCTACTTATCCATCCATCCATCCATCATCCATTATGCACCCACTCATCCATCTATCATCCATCCATCATCCATCCATCCATCCATCCATCCTCCATCCATCCATCCATCCATCCATCCATCCATCCATCCATCCTCCATCCATCCATATATCCTTCTTCATGCCTACCATCTGTCAATCCTACTATGGGCTGTGGCTTGGGGAGGGGAGTATAGACACAGCTGTAGTGGTGAGGGGCAGGGGAAATCCAGGCCAGAGACTGCAGGGAGAGTTACCACTGTCCAAAGCCCAGCCATTGAAGGGGAAGTCAAGACCAAGCACATTTAGGAGGAATATGGGAACAGCCGGCAGCTGGTCGGGCCAAGAACCTCTGGTAGCAGCAGGCAGGGTTCACGAACCCTGGGAACGGCAGCACTTGCGTGTGAGCAGGGAGGCTATGAAGCAGCTAAGAAGGGAACCAGGGCCTCAGGAACCTTCTGCATGAGGCCAGAAAGGACCTGGGTCCCCGTTCGCTGAAGTGTGAAGTGGGGAGCTGAAGGCCAGTAACTGGGCGGGAGGCCAAGGTCAGAGCAGGTGCTCCAGGCTGCTCAGAGGCCAGGAACGCAGCTGGTGCCCCTCTACCCTTTGGCAAGGTCGGGCATGAGTGCAGGGGCTTCTCGGATGGAGCTCTGTCTCAGAGGGCAGCTGGGGCCTGTAGTGCCGCCTTGGGGAGGACACATGCAAGCACGGCCTGACCATGCCCAAGGGGTGGGCCAGGCTGAGAAGCAAGGATGGCACTGGGGTCCCGCAGCTCCACACGCCTTGGCCTCGCACGTGCAGGCCCTGGGCACAGTCAGACAGGAGGGAGCGGTGTGAGCGGGGTGGAGGGGATGCCTCTGTGGAGGCCAGGCTGTACACCATGTTTGTGGAGGTCCTGGCCAGCCACAGCTGGAGGCCTGAGGTCCTGGCCTCTCTGGATGTGCAGTGGGGCCCAGCGTCCACACTGAGGCCCATCCCAGGTGACATTGTAAGCAGCCAGCTGGGCAATGCTGGCCCTGTGGGGAGACTGCAGGTGAGTCAGTCTCAGGAGGCTGGACCCACACAGGCTTCCTGCTAGAGCAGAGGCTGCTTCCCAGGAATGCAGAGCGGGCCACGGGACACTCTGGGCCTAGGGCGAGGCCTGGGGCAGGGCAGGCAGCACATCTGGTGGCTGCAGTGGTGCCTGTCCCCTGGGCCGCACACTGCAGATGGCTTTAAGGTACCAGCGCTGGGTTTCTTCTCCCTCCTCTGTCCCCACCCACTGTGCTCCCTGCTCTTTCCTTGGCCGGCACCATCACCAGCCCCATGACATCCCCTGGACGCTGGAAGAGGCTCCCCCTGGGAAGCTGAACTTCACACGGTGCCCCGTGGCTGCACCGAGGCACGCAGACCACGGCTTGACAAGTCAACTGTGTCTTCTGCATAGAGCGAGATGCCCGGGCTGCTGTCCAAGCAGCAGGTTGCGTCTCAGCTCCACTTTAGCACCCTGCTTTGTGCAGTGCACAAGCCCTACTGCCGGATGTGGCAGTCCTCCATGGAGCCCGAGGCACTGGCCCTGGAAACTCAGGGTGTGACCTCCCGCCAGCTGCAGCTAGGGCCCCTGCACGCCTGCATTGCCCAAGTGTAGATGGGAAGACAGTTGCAAGGAAAACCAAGGACACGGGATTGAATACCCTAGAACAAAAGTTGTAGGTGGTGTCTCTTCTCAAATAAGCCAAATTTATGTCAGGAAAATTTCATGGCTGCCCTCCGGTGGCCTGGGGCCCTGAGCCACCTGCTGTGTGTGCTGCACTTTAAAAGTGTCCTTCCCACGCCACAGCTTGAGCTGTGACACCTGGTGCCTGAGCTGTCTCACAAGCCACTGGGACTCGACGGGGTCTTCCAGCCTTTGTCTCTCTGACATTCTTCTTTCTCCAGGGGAAGAGTACACAGACCACTAATGGTGCTACAGTGGTGGTGCTGTCTTTTAAAAAATTGGAATCTATGGGGGGCTGGAGCATGCCTGAGATCCTAGCGTCCAGGGAGCTGAGGCAGGCAGCTTGCTTCAAGTTTGAGGCCAGACTGGAAATTACGAATCTAGCTGCAGAGGGAAAAACTCAGGAGAGCACTTGCCCTTATGCTTTGAGTTCACAGATGAGGGACAAGGGAGCCACGCCCTCCTGCTCCAGCTCCACCCACAGCCACATGTGGCCCAGCCCTAGCTGCTGGCAAAGCGCCCATGTGCCCTGCGGAGGCGCCCCTCCTGCATCTCCCCATCACCTCTGGCCTCTGCCTGGGGCTCAGTCTGGACCCAGTCCAGGGGGCCTCAGGGCTCTCAGGATAAAGCCCAAGTGTGAGGTTCGAGGCTCCTGATTGCGGCCGCCACCCCGGGCTGGTGCCGAGGACACCAGACACATGCCTCTTGGGCCTAGCAGTCACTCTGAGCCTGTAAAGTGCAAAGCATAGCAGCAAAAGCCACTTCAAAGAGCTGTTCAGCCACCAAGCTGAGGGGCCACTATACACAGTGGCCCCCGCACACAGCCCAGGGCCACTACAGGGAAAAAGACTGCTCCACCATGTTTCTTGTCCCTTTTTATTTTTATTTTTTGTGGAACTGGGAGCTGAACACAAGCCTTTGCACGAAGCCACATGTGTAGCTCGCTCTTTGTTTTTTATTTTGAGACAGGGCCTCTGTCACTAAGTTGCCCACACCGGGCTTAGACCCGAGCCCTCCTGTCTCAGCCTCCCGGGGTGTGCCTCCACACCCCGACTGTTCTGTGTCCTTGCAGGAGTTTCAGCATCCCGTCAGCATCCGGGTTGCGGTGGGTCAGTGAGAGGAGCTCGTACTGGTTTTTAAGGAAAAGTACGTAGAAAAGTATGTAGAAATGTGAGAGGCGTGCAGAATGCACACATGCGCGCTGCAGCAATGTGGACTGGAGAAGCGCGGAAGACACAAAGTGTCCACCATTTTGGAAGTCCCAAGTGAGGGCTAACCGACCCCAGTGGTTTTTATGCCTCCTCCCCAGATGTGCGTGTGTGTGTGTGTGTGTGTGTGTGTGCTCGCACATGCACATTTTTTTCCGCATAAAATAGGGTCATACACTGGGTTGGTTGGGATGGTACATGGCATAATTCCAGCGTTCTTGGAGGCTGAGGCAGGGGGTTGAAAGTTCAGGCCCAGCCTGGGAAGCTTAGGAAGACCCTGTCCCCCGCCCCCCAGGAAAGTACTGGGGATGCAGCTCAGGACAAAGGCCCTGGGTTCAATCTCCAGCACCAAAAAGTGAAAGTGTGTGTGCGCGTGTGTGCGCATGTGTATGCGTGTGATGACACCAGGTACATGGGCCTGCACCTCGCCCGGCCTGGCGGTGCCCTCGGGAGTCATGTGTCACAGGCTAGGCGCGGGGTGGGGGCAGTGAGGTGGGGCTGTCACTGTCCTTGGTGCTTGCGCCTCAGTTTCCTACAGGGCCCAGACAGAGCCAGCAGAGGTGCTCGCTGCCTGGGGCTGGGTCTCCTCGGGCAGCGCCAAGGTTCCCTGCCCTATGTGTTGTTAGTGAGGGGTCTAGAAGAGGCAGAGTGGGAGAGGCCTTCTGGATCTGAATTAAAACAGTTATTTTGCAAAAGTACAAACCCAAAAAGCTAGTTTTGAGGTGCATTGCAGTGGTGGAGCTGAGTTCCCTAAAACACTCCGTGGCGGTTTGTGGGGGAGATCACAGCCATGTTATGAAAGTCCTGGAGAGTGTGCTCCAGGGCGACACAGAAGCCCAGCCGGAGCCCGCGGGGAGTGGTGATGTCACAACACCCCGCTCAGGCTGCGCTGGGCCTGGGCCTCACCTTGCACGCCGGGCCAGCCTGGAGCAGCACAACCCCACAGTCCGGGCCTTGTGCATGCTGAGCACCTGGGCTCTCAGGGAGCGCCTCACTTTGATTAAGAAGGGGAAAAGTCCCCCCACTTCCTCAATTGCCATGACTCTTGCCCCACTGGGAGTGATGGAGGCTGGGTAAAAATAGATGCAGTCATGATTTGTTGCTGAGCAAGTCCCTGCTGGGCCACACTCTGGGTGCAGAGCCCTGCTTCCCCCATCTCAGCTCAGCCGGGCCTGACAGTGCCCTCTCTCCTGGCAGGTCCTGCTCTGGATGCTGCGGGTGCTCTAGTGCCCTTTGCTCTTGTGCTTGGGACTGCAGGGAGGGGCTACAGGGCTCTCACCACAGGGACAGCCGGGTTGCCTGTGCACTGGCACTGCCTGGGCCCAGGGCCCTGACACGCGGCTTCCTGCCGTGCAGCCACAGCCCCAGCAACCTGCTGACGGGGTGTCTGGCCATGCTGTGGTCACCACGACACAGCTGAGGCCTCAGATGCCACTGCAAGCAGGGGGCCGCTGACCAGGTGGGCTGGGGTGCCTGGCAGCACCTTTCGGTTGTGGGTCCTCTGGGGATGAGTCCTGGCTGTGCAAGGAGCAGGGTGGGGGCTGAGGTAGGGCTTGGGGGGAAAGGACCTGGAGGGTTGGGAGGTCAGAGGTGGGCTTGGCCCAGGGTCGGGGTGCAGAGCCGCAGGGAGCAGGGCTTCTGGGGAGACCCTGCCCAGGTCTGTAGCGCAGCTCCCTGGGAGGCGGCCAGGCCTCTGCTCCACACTGCGATGTTTTACTCATGCAGACACGAGTTGCTTTGGGGGCTCCAACCCTGGGTGCTGCTCAGCCTCGAGAGATGCCCCGACCTCTGTGACAAGGCAAATGCTGAACACCAGCATGGCCAGACCAGAAGCCGCTGCTGCTGCAGCGACTGAGTGCCCAGTCTTCAGCAGGACCACGCTGTCACTGCTCTACGCTGACGAGGTCGTGGCAGCGGCTGGTGCCGCTGTCACAGAGCGCCTGGCTCTTTCACAATAAGCACGTGGTGTCCACATGGCTCCCCGGACACAGTGGGCTGTGCCTTGCTTGCTGCTTATTCTTTCTTGTGGGGGCTTCCCATCCCGGGGCGTGCTGCTCCTGGAGGGCCCGATGAGCCAGCCCTGGTTCCAATTGTCACCCTGTAAACACGTGCATCAGCTGTCAGCGTGGCGCTGGGTTTAGAGGAGACACATCTGCGCATGTCACAGGGGCCCAGACACCCGTGACTGGCAGAAGAGCAAAGTTACAACCTGAGATGGAGAAGTGGGCTTCGCGGGTGCGAGCGGCAGGACCCCTTCAGGGCGGGGTCTCCAGGGGCCTGTCCATCAGCTGGGACGGGAAAAGGAGGGCG
>NW_004524791.1:1032744-1046768 GCF_000260255.1 Octodon degus
GGGTCTCCAGGGGCCTGTCCATCAGCTGGGACGGGAAAAGGAGGGCGTGGGGCGGGAGGTGCTGTCCCAGGAATGGCACAGCAACGCTCAGGCCCCACAAGGGAGGTGGCTTGCGTGAGCAGGAAGCAGAAATCTGCTGGGGGAGGGACAGTGCTGAGAGGGATGGCGCTCTCTGCCCACTGCCACGAGGGCCTGCTCAGCCAGGGCTGAGGCAGTGGTGGCGGTAATGGAGGTGAGGGTGTGACTGGCGCCCAGTCCCCCGAGGATGCTGGGAGGCTGAAACCTCTTCGTACTCACACACAGCTGCACTGGTGACATAGTGAACGCTGCACAGGTGAGCCTGCCACACCTACATTTTCACAGGTCCTTTTGCTGCCAGGAACTTTCCACATGTGGCCGTGGCCACTGCCCTTTGTGTAGCAGACTTGCTCTAGGGTCTGACAGTCCTCCACAAGCCTTCATTCCCCTCGCACTGCAGGATGCTCGGTGCCAGGGCTCTTCATCCTGCACGTGGGTGCGGTCCCCAGTCACACCACCACCCTCACTATCATCACCATCACCACCGCCACCACCACTGCCACCACTGCCACCACCACCACCACCACCGCCACCACCATCACCAGGTCAGAGTTAGAGAAGGAGCTGGAGGGACAGAGGTAGTGCTGGAGTGGGGCTGCAGATGCTATGCTGCTGCTGGCTTGGAAGGAGAAGGAAGCCCAGGGACCAGCTTCCAGGAGAAGCAGGAAAGGCCAGGTGACATCCCTGCCCTGGCTGCCCACACTTGCTGTAGATGGTGGCAGAACCGAGTGCCTGCAAGTGTGGCTGTTGAGGATGGCAGTGGTGTGGGCAGGGAGCGGTTTGCATCCACCACAAAGGTGGCTGGAAGGGGCGTCCTCCGCAAGGTGCAGCTCCACAGCCCGCGGCGCCTCGGGGCGCTGATGTCTGGCAGCTGCGTGCTGAGTACGCGCACACCTGTGTCCCGACATCCTCGCCTCTTAGATGTCGCTGCTTGGAGTTCAGAAGGCTGAGTGGGCTGTGGCCCTGCCGGACTGAGAGCTGACTCTAGACTGTGACCTACAGGTGTTTCAGGAGAGCAACCTTGGCCACTGTCTGAGCTAGCAGACCCGCCACAGAGACATGTCGGGGGACAGAGACCCCATGTCTCCAGGGGTGATGGGGACACCTTTGGCCCATCAGCTCATGGCCTGACTGTTCCCATAAGAAATGATAGTGTGGACAAAGAAAGGAGAATGAGAAGCTGGGTGCAGGACGGGGTTGGGGTCATGGGTGACTCCATGCCTGTGTTCCTTGTGACCCCACAGAGCACCCAATCCACAGGATCTGTTAGGACCGTGGCTGGGACCCAGGGTGGGGACTCACAGCAGCAGGAAGAATCCAAAAGGAGAGGAACTTGGCAGAGGCCCAACTTCTCTAAAATATTAAAAGCCTGTGTGGCCCGCGGGGCTGCGTGGCGAGGTCCCAGGCGCTGACAGCCAGGGCCGACCGTTGAGACCCCGCCGTCCTGGGGTTGAGCAATAGGCTGTGTGGAGAGGCAGCCACCAGTGTGGCGGGGAGGGGGACGAATGTGGCCTGCCACAGCCCCTCCACGGGCCTTCCCTGAGGACAGGTGTCAGAGTCCTCCTGAGGTCCCCATCCCCTGCTGGGCCATGGTCTGGGAGCAGCAGGTGACATAAGAAAATAAATCAGACTGGCTCCCAGGTGCCCACCTTCTCCACACTCATCAGAGTACGCAACTGAAGCCCCGGGAGGCGAGAGCCTTTTCAGCCTCCATCTTCAGAGGCGGACTCCCAGAGCGTGTCCTGCGGCCACACAGCACTGGGTGATGATGGCAGCTCCTGGGTCCAAGGCAGCTCGTGCCCCAGAGCCTGGCGGGGTGCCCACATTTGCCTGGAGAGTAGGGACCTCGCCCTTTGGCTGGGCTGCTCTTGAGGCCTGACATGTGCAGAGCCAGGGGCGGGGGAGGCTTGAGATGCTGCGAAGGACTCCATGGGCGTGGGGAGCTTTTGTCCACTGGCCCTGGGCAGTGGGGCTCAGGCCTGAGCTCTGGAGGCCTTGGGCTCGGGAGCCATGGGGGCGGAGGGCAGGGCGGAGGCCGCAGCAGGAGACGGTGGTGTGCTGGCCACCCTCTGGGCCCGGGCTGCGGCTGCTGGAGGGCGGGACAGCTGGTCCCTCCGGTGTCAGCCACATGGTGGCTCCGTGTGGGTGGGGATGCGCCGTGTCGCCGGCAGGGCCCTTGTTCCAGGTCCTCCTATCCCCAGCCTCCCTGTTGTGTGTCCTGGGCTGTTCATGCAGAGAGGGGGCCATGTCATCTGGTCCAGGTGTAACAGGTGGTGATGGTGTCACCTCTTCCTGAGGCCCCACGACAGGTGCATCGCCCCGTACACTTCCAGGTCTCCCTGTGCCTTAATTTCCCTGCTGGGGACACAGGGACAATGACAGGTTGTCCTGAGGCGGCTGCGAGCACTAAATTGGTGAGCAACATTCTTAGCTGTGGCAGTGCCTGTCACCTAATCAGAGGTGGCAAGTTGCCTGAGCCGGGCCTCAGACTAGAATTGAGGCCTACAAGAGCCCTGTGGTCCCATCTGCAGGTGGATCTGCGGCATCCACCGGGGCCATGGCGCTGTCACGGCAGGGAGGGCCATGGCCTGTTTCCTGTCATCTGCTCCCAGGTGTGAGTCCCCTCTCCTGGTACCCCAAGTGCATCTCCTTCCGCCGCAGGGCACAGTGGCACACGTGGGCTGGCTACCAGGGCTGCCTGCTTGCTAGGGGCAGCTGGATGGACGGGGTCCTGTGCCCTGGTGCCAGAGGCCCCATTCTCATCCTGCTTCCACTCTCCCCATCCCTGGGGCCCTGGTGGATGATGGACCCAGGCCCTGACTCAGTTTACCTGCCTGGAAAGGCCTCTCGTGCGGCTTACACGGGCAGGTGCAGGCGCAGCGCCTGTGTTGGGCAGGCAGAGGAGAGCACCTGCTGTCCCGGCTACTGCCGCCATGCGATGGGTGCTGTCCTTTACGGAAGGGAAGCAGGCCTGGGAGAAGAAGTGGCTCTAGATGGCCGAGAAAGGGCATCTCTTCGGAGCCCCTGCTGCTCCCTCAGCAGCCGTCGTGCCTGGACAGGAAGCGAGGGCATCTGAGCCAGCTGTCCCCCAGGGACCTGGCATCCTGGGCGAAGCCCTTAAAGACGTGGCGCTGTGCTCCAGCAGGCGCCCGCCTCTTGGCTCTGGCCTCTCCTGTCAGGGCTCCTGGGCACCTGTGTCCTACCGAAAGCCCAGCTGCATGGCCCTGGACAGTGCAGCCACTCGGGTGGGGACAGCGGCTCCTGCGGGCCCTGCCACCATCACCTTGACTACGTCTCCACGCATGGTTTAAAACTTATCTTGGAGGCCATGAACACCTGGGAAACACCCCGAGCAGGTCAGGCTGCCGAAGGCCCGTGGTGCTGTTGCCGTGTTAATTCCAGCAGCTTCTCCGTGACCTTCAGGCTCGCGGGAGCCAGCACTCCCTGGCCTGCTAGAGTAACATTTCTGCCACCAAGGGCAGCTTGGGGTGAGTGGGAGAGTACCAAATTAGCAAGAAAAGAGAAAAGAAAACGAGGTGAGAAAATGAAAAAGAAACAAAAACTGAAAAGACGCGAAAGGAAAGCCAAATGTCGCGGGGTGCAGAGCTGCCATGAAAGTCCCGCTCTCCTCAGGGCTGCCCCGCTTCTGCTGAGCAGTGGTCTCAGAGCGTGGCCTCAGGCAGCCAGCTGGGCTCTGGGGACGCCTTCCCTTTCCCGAACCTTCTCCTGCGCTCCAACGCCTGGTTCCCCGTGAGGCGGTTGTTGTGGACGGGCAGCCCTGGTCTGTGCCTTGGGGTGCAGTGTGTCCTAGCCCCAGGCCAGAGTGGGGGACCCTCCTTCTGCACTGTCTGGTGGCGCTGAAGTGACCTTTAGCAGGGCATCCTCCCGGTGCGGGGGGCGATTCCAGCCATACCCTGGGCATCCATTTGTTAAAACAGTTGCTTTAAAGATGCAGCAGGACAGGCAGCCAGAGGATCTCAGGAGCCCCGAGCCCCCGGTGCTCAGGAATCACTGGGTGGGCTTGAAGAGTGAAGAAGTGGTTGGGGTGGTGGCTCCCCTGTCACCCTTACATCCTGGGAGGCTGAGGCAGGAGGATCGCAGTTTCAGCTCAGCATGGGCATCTTAGGGAGACTGTGCCTCAAAATTAAAGGAAATTGGGCCAGGAAGATAGCTCAGTGGAATAAGTGCTTGCCTGACAAGCACAAGGTCCTGAGTTCGAGTGCTGGTTCCACACACACACACACACACACACACACACACAAAGGAAATAGAAAGGGCTGGGGATAAGGTTGTGTGTGAAGGCTCTGGGTTTCATCCTTAGTAACACACACACACGCACACACAGGCACACACGAGGGTGCCACGGGAGAGGGTCCTGGGTCGCTGGGCCTGGCCGGTGTGCAGGCTCTGGTCTCATGGCCCTGTGTGGGACGAGGTGGGGGCTCTGTACTGGGAGGAGCAGAGCTGAGCGGTCCCTGCCCTCTGAGCCCGGGTCCGAGAGGCCGGCCGGCCGGCCTCCCCTGCGTGCATCTGCTCCAGCCCTTTCACTTCCACTTTTGTGCTGACGATGCCCTTCCGAGTCCAGGGCCTGGCTGGGCCATCGAGGTGGGGCCCAGGCCTGGCTGGGAGCCAGGGTGCTGGAGGGACACAGCCCCGGGCGTGCTCCTGGGAGGGTGCTGGGGGCCGAGGCTCGCTCCTGTGCCCTACTTTCCCCTCTCGGTGACCAGGCCACGTAGGGCGCATTTGGGGTGCAGAGGATGCAAGGACGTGGGGACCCTCCTGTCCAGCTCTCCTGTGACCCCACCTTTCACCACCACAGATGGTCTGTCTGGGGCTCCGGTATTCTCCACTGGCCGAGGAAGGCACAGGAGCCCTGTAAGTGAGACACCTTCCCCATGCCTGGACCCCTTGCCTCTGGGGAATCCCAAGGGGAGCAGCGCCCCCTGCTGGCTGGCCCTGGTACCCCACAATCTCCTTTCCCTGCACCTGCAGCTCCTGCCTCCTGCACGAGGAGCGCGCGCGAGTGCCACACACACACCAGGCCCCCACCCCGGAGGCCACCGTGCCCTCCCTGTCCTTGTCGTCTCTCTTCCTGTTAATGGCATCTGCTGGTCCCCCGCACCCAGCGGCCGCGCCCCAGTCATCGCTGACATCTCCGTCTACCTCCTTGCCCAAGCTGACCCTCTCCATCCTGTGTCACCTTCAGCCTGTCCCGTCCAGAGCCTTGGTGCGGTCCCAGAGCTGTGGCCTGAGGAGGTGCTCCTCAAGTGAGCTTGAGGGAAGGACTCCTCGCTGTCATTAAGAATTCCTTGGCGTGGTGGTGTGGTTCTCTCTGGCAGACACCAGAGATGTCACTGGCCACCAAGAGGCGGGCGTCCCCCCACCCCCGTCTTGATTTCTTTGCCTGGAAATGTCTAGAATGTGTGTCCCGAGGCCACCCGAGGGAGCTTGGCCATGACGCGCTTGTTCATGCTTGGGGGCAGTACTCTTACTTCCAGTGGAGATGGCACAGGCGGTCACCTGCCTGGCACTGTCTCACGCAGTGACTGGAGCACACCTGCCTCAGGGGGGCAGAGCCATCCCTGTACCTTGGCCCCGCCTCTCCCCAGAAGCTGGGTCTTTGTAATCAATGTGCTCGCACCTGATGCAGAAGAGAAACCGCCGCTGGTTTGAAATGGGAGTGGGGGCCAGATCCGTGCATCTCTGCAGAGCACAAAAACATAAGAGAAAAGTAAAATAAAGGAAAGGTCCAGAGTCTAAATTGGGGGGTTAGCAAGAGACATGGCGGATGTCAGGTGCAGAAATCCCTGAGCTCTTCCTTCAGCTTCCTCCATTCCGTTGGGTGGAGGCTGGCTGTGGATGCCTGGGCCACATGTGGGATGCCGGGTCAGAGGCGTCCCCACTGCCCCGCAGCCACCCCACCTCGGCGGATCCTGGAATGTGGAGTTCTCCTCAGGAATGTGGGACCCTGGGGTTCTTGGCTTCTCCCTGGGTGTGGGTGGGTAGGCAGGGAGGCACGGGTGGGGCCTCCCCAGCACTTCTTCAGAGTGGCAGCTTTTGAAGATCTCGCCTCGAAGCGACATCCAAGTCCCTTTAGCAAAATCTACTTAGCAAAGACCCCAGCCTGGAGGAGGGTGTGGGCCCAGACATCTCGTGGGACCCGGCAAGCCTCCCCCCTGTGATTCTCCTCTAGGATAGCGTGTCCACAGTGGGGCGGGTGCCTGCGAGGAGTCACTCCCCCCCAACAAACAAGGAAGCCTGCAGTGCTGGGACCCGAGGCCCCCAGCTGTGAAGCAGACAAGCTGTGCAGAAGGCGCATCTCCTCCCCCTAAAAATACACCCAGGTGCGGGGCCAGGCTTCCTCTCTGGGCAGGTGCCACGCCCGGCCACGTTTGCATAAACCAATCCAGGTTCAGGAAGGAGTTTTCTCTGGGTAGCCCTGGTGCCAGCAATGTGACCTTGTTTGAGCTTCTCAGTGTCTCTGATTCTCAGACACCAAGTCGCTCAGGTGAGCGAACTCGACTCCAGCCTGAGGGCCACCACTGAGCAGTGGTCACTGTCTGTGTCCCCAGCTGAGCCTGCTCCTGGAGTGACCCGATCTGATGGTCACAGGTGCATTTGCAGATGGGGAAATGTGCCATTGGGTTGTCACCTGTCCTGTCACTCGTGCCGGTTCACATAGCAGGGTGGGACAGACAGAATCAGACTCTGCCCTTGTGACTTCCATTCAGGAGTCTGTATCTCCCGTTTGCTTAACATGAACATTTCTTAGGATTTCTACAAGGTGGAAAAGCAGAACAAACATCGCTTGTTGGTGCATGCCACCCACAGCCATGGCCACGAGTCAGCATGCTATGTGCCATGTGTGACCCCATGCCTCACGGGTCACCTGCTCCCTCTGTGTTCTCTGTTGCTTCCCACAAGTGTGTGTGTCTTCTGCTTTTGGACAGCTGGAGTCATGTGGCCTGTCCTGTCCTTGGGTGGGGACGGCTGCGTTGCCCCTTACTGAGCCCTGAGACTTGCAGTTGTTTATGCCGAAGCACACTGTGGTCTCCCTGTGCCCCTCCCAAGTCCCTTGCTGGGACTGAGGCTCTGAGAGGGAATGGGAGGTTGACACGGGGGGAGGCTGGTCCTGAGCTCCCCTCCCCCGACGGGTGAATAGATTCATGGAGACAGCGGGCCGGCGCCCCTCACCGTCCAGGCAGCCGAGAACCCAAACGGCAAGCACTGACACCACCGCTTCGACCTGGGGCTTCCCCGTTCTCCCCTGAGCTGCAGGAAGTCCACTGGGATCCTTCACATGTGGCCCAGCTCAGGCTGTGGCCTGGGCTGAGTGTGCAGTGGTGGCCCAGCACCCCCGGCCAGGAGCACCACGGCACGCAAGCACAGTGCCCTCGCTTCTCTGCCCTCACTGCCCACCATCCCAGATCTGGGTGGTCACGAACACAGCATCTGCGCACGTCCACGTGAGGCGAGACTGTGGCCATCATGCCAGATGGGAGAAGGCCTGCCTGCTGCCTCCAGAGGGCTCCTGCTTGCATCCCTGGAGCTCCTGTCCTTAGAGCTCACGGACGGGCCTCCTGCATGGCCCAAGGGGCTCTGTACATGACATTAGGCACGTTGGAAAGCAAGAGTGTCCTGGGCTCTCAGGCTGCCCCAGAGATGGTCATGTGGCCTTTGAGAGCAGGAGCTTCCTGTGGCTGAAGAGGGAGGAGGGAGGTGGCAGCCAGCGCTCCCCTCCCACCACGCCCTTGGCTGCACTTAGGTATTTTAGTGCTGCTTTGTGGTTCGTTTTACATTCCCCTCAGCATGAATACGCCCCACACCTTCACAGGCTGAGCTGATTTTCATCTGTCTTTGGGGAGGTGTCTGTGTACTCTTTTGTCTGTGTAAAAAGTCAGATTGTTTTCTGATTATTGAAGTTAGAGCTCTCTGTACGTTCTGTTGTAGCTTACCAGTTATGAACTCTCCTTATGAAGTGGATCTGGTGGATCCCAGTAGGAGGAATCTAGTGTATTTATTGCTGATTTTACCTGTGTGGTCACTTGGTGTTTTGTAGTCTCTAGGCAAGAATAAACCAATTTTTGGTGAAGTTAGTATTACTGTGGCTTACCTTTACACATTTTGTGGTTATATTTTTCTGCTGGATATTCAAGACCAAATGTCTTGGTTAGTTTTCTCTTGTTGCTGGGACAAAATGCCTGACACCCAAAATGAAGGAGGGAAAGGTTTATTTAGCTCACAGTTAGTGGAGGTTTCGGTCCGTACTTGGCTGGCTCCAAGGCAGAGCGGCACATGGCAGAGGGCAGCCATTCCAGTTCATGGCGGTGGAAAACAGCAAGAGCAAGGGGAGGGGCATCGGCTGCAGCAGCTAGCCAGCCTGTTTCCCTGGCAGTTTATTCAGGCCATCCACCCAGGGCAGGTGTAGCTCTCACACCCATAATCTCTCCCTTGGTTGATGAATTAATCACAAATTCTAAAAGCTTGCCCCAGTGACTACATGAGGCTTTTGGGGGACATCTAGATACAAACAATAGCATTCCTCCACTGGACCCCCAAAGACTCAAGCACATCTCTTTGTCCAAAAGGCATTTTAGTCCACTTCTAAGAGTTGCCAGAGTCCCAACAGTGTCAGCACTGCTGAAAGGTCCAAGTCCCAACCTCCTCCAGGATCCAAGGCAGACTCTTAGCTGTGAGCCCCTCTGCAAATGAAAGGTTACGTGCTTCCAACATTCAGTGGCGCAAGAAAAACATTCCAAAAGGTACAAACAGCAAAATACAAAGCATTGGGACCAAAGCAAGTCCAAAATCCAAGAGGGCAAACGTCGAGTCCTTCAGCTCCAAGTGGAACATCCGAAGCAATCTGGCAAGTTGTGAGCTCCGTGTGGCTCCGCCCCTGTGGCAGTATTGCCGGAGCTCCTGTGGCTTCTCCTTAGGCCGGCTTTGCTCCCTCCCTGCAACTTTCCTTAGATGACCCGAATTCCTGGCTTTTCCAAACTTCTAGGGTTTCCGCTGCAGGTTAGGCTTCTCACTCCCAGCTTCACACGCTGCCCTCTCGGGCGCACTGCCTGGCCTCCCTGGCCTCCTCCTGAAATCGAGGTGGAAGCCTTCTTAACCTCGGAACTCTCATTCTGCATGCACCTAAAGCCCACGCCACATAGATGATGCCCAGGGCTGCTGCCAGCTGGAGCTAGGTTTTGGGTCGAGGGCCGGGATTGCCGAGAATGCTGACCCTGATCCTGAGGAGCAGATTCTCTACGGCACTGCCATTCTGGAGGCTGGGGTGACTACCACCACCATTCAGGAACATGGCTCTGCTGTTTTCTCCTCAAAGCAAAGTCTTTCCCTTTTGCAGTTTTGAGGCTTCAAAGGGTGGAGACCTGCCACTTCTCGTGATGCCCTCATGCTGTTGTTTGTGTCCAGCTTTCTCTTGTTCCTTCTCGGCAGTGGAGATCCTCTCAGCTCTATCTTTGCACTCTACAGCTTTATTGGAGCTTCCTATCTGGCCAAACTCTCGACATTTTAAATCATCCTTGTGAGTTCTTTGCTCTTGATTCTCAACATAAATCTGAACTGAAAGCCCCCAGCAATATCCATGCCACCACTTCAACATTTACCTGCCTTGAAATTTCTTCTTCCAGATTAACCAGTCTTCAGTGCTTAATCTCAGTCTCAGACAAAGTCTCTGGACACGAGCAAAATGCAGACAAACTTTCTGCCAAGCCAAAACACACATCATGTGGCGTCCAATAACCTAATGCCATCCTCTTTCCCAGCAGAAACCTCCCCAGCCTGGTCTTACAGGCAGAATTTCTATCAGCCTTCTGGCCTTCTGAGCTCTGGCCAGAGTCTCCCATAGAGAACAGCCAAAGCTGTTCCAGAACTTCTCTTTCAGGCGACCTCCCTGAACCTTCCTATCTCTTCCCATAAGCCATTCCCACAGGCTTGTAATCCGCTTGGTGGCTCTGCCCCTATGGCAACATTATGGGTAGCTCCCATGGCTTCTCCTTAGGCCTGCTTTGTCACAGCAACAACCTCACTTTTCAGTATCAAATTCTGTCTTGGTTGCTTTTCTCTCATTGCTGGGACAAAATACCTGACACCCAAAATTAAAGAAGGAAAGATTTACTTAGCTCACAGTTAGTGGAGGTTTCAGTCTGTATTTGGCTGGCTCCAAGGCGGAGTGGCACACAGCAGAGGGCAGCCATTCAATGGTGGAGAACAGCAAAGAGCCGAGGGAGAAGCAGCGGGGCAGCATCTAGCAGGCCTCCCTTCTCTCCTTGCATTGTATGCCGATTACCCGCCCCAGTGTGGGGGTAACACTGACACCCACATGCCCCCTTTGTTCATAAATTAATCACAAACTGTAGAAGCCTGCCCCAACGACTACGGGAGGCGTTTGGGCGACAACTACATAAAACCATAACACCAAGTTAAAGTGAGACCTGTATTAAAGTTAACTTCTTCCTGTCTATCAAGGCCAGCTAAATCTCAGGATTTACCTTGGGCCACGTACAGGGCCTCTCAGCGCTTCTGTCAGTGCCAGACATCTGCATGAGCCAGGGCCACTGCTTGGCACATTGCTTTCTGTAAAAGCTTGGGAGGCTTTTCTCCCCTGGAGACTGCTTAGGCACACTGTCCACCACAGAATCACTTTCCTCTGTTGTCCCACAGTCTCCTTGATCAGAAGATCAGGGACTCAGCTAGGCTATCAGATGTCACAGCAGAGATTCTCTCAGGTCCTGTGTTCTGACTGACCTCAGAGGGCCAGGGCCAAAATGTTGGCCGTCCTATTATCCCATCTCTCTTTCTGACTTTTGGTCTCAAGACCCAAGTTGTTGGACATCCAGAAGAGAAGGTTGATGAGATGATATTGTAGTGAGAGCCGTGAACTTAATTATTAAAACTTTATCTGAGCATTAATCACCTTGAAATGTAGAGTATAGTCAGAGAACTGCTGTTTATTGCCAACCGCGGATGTTCTAGTGGTTGAATCCCTGTAGAATGTTAAGTTAGCAATTGCCTAGCTTTACAGAGACAATTTGAAGTCCAGAGCCCGCCTTGGTGGTGCGGCGCGACAGTCCCCGTGATATATTCCTCATATATCTGCATCTCCATCTCGGGCTAGAACAGACTTGCAGCCCTTCATCCCTACGTAGTGCCCAAGACGCTTTCACCTAATCTGCTGTCTAGTCATAGGATGTCTTTGAAGAAATTTGCAACATTTTCTGGGCTGTTCAATATCTAAGCATCTCCGAAGGCAGCGACAGGCACACGGCACACGTGACACATCATTTTTGTTAAAGATGGATCATTGGACTGATGGCCTCGTGTTGGCGGACGTGAGCCTCTTGTTACAAATATCTGGAGCACGAGAGAAAGGCAGATGCCTGAAGATAAAAGAACTGATGTCTGTCAGAGAAATGATTTCTGTCATTATAAACAATACATTTTACATTTTGAAAAGTGTAAAATATATTTTACATTTTATTTTTTACTTAAATTATTTTCTTTTTTAAATTAATTTTATTGAGAAACAAATAGCAATAGCAATGAGACAGTTTCCAAACCAATTAATAGGACAGTTTCAGGGATTCATACACTGCATAGTGTTGTCTGCATAGTGGTTATTCATAGTGCAAGATGCAGACATGATATCCTGTCCAGACACTATTAGTGCAAATTTTCTTCTCATTGAATTAAGAGAAAGTAGCTGTATATCTATCCTAACTATTTTGTATATACAGATAGAAAATGGTCCTTCATTTGTATCCCCCCACTTTTTTTTTTTTTTTTGTTTTATCAGAGATGGGTATTCCATTGCCATTTAAATATTGTAGGTACATGAATTCAGCAAAATAATAATATATTTTCTAAATTTTTGCATAATTTTCTTTCTTTCTTTTTCTTTTCTTTTCTTTTTTTCTTTTTTTTGTGGTACTGGGGCTCAGACTCAGGACCTGACTCTTGTGAGGCAGGCACTTATGCCACTGAGCTATCTCCCAGCCCAGAAATTCAGAAGGATTTTTTTCTGTTTGGCTGACTCAGGATGCCTTAAGGGCAGGTCTGGTAAGGCATGAGGACCTGGGGATCGAACCACAGTATCTTGAGGCTGACTGCCTTCACTTAAGCAGGCACTTAAATAACTGAGCTAATGGGCAGGCCCCCTTACATTTTATATAGTTGGAAGGCATGAATACATTTAATATACCATGAGATAAAAAACAAATTGTCATTATTTTGTTTCTTAATTTAGTTTTGTACTGGGCTGGGGAGAAGGCTTGACAGTCTGAGTGCTTGCCTGGTGAGCACAAGAACCCAGGTCTGATCCCTGCTGCTGCATGCCATGCTGGCCCCAGAACCCTGGGCACGCTGTGCCAGCCACTGAAACCAGGCGTGGTGGTCCACACCTGTAATCCCAGCAGTGGGGAGGCTGAGAGAGAAGGATCACTACGAGTCTGAGCTGCTGTGTGAAATAAATAGCAATTAACAGGTTTTAAAAAAAATTTAAAAATTTATTTTTACCAAGAACATCTTTTAATCAGAAAACCTTATAGTCCTATTTTTAAAAAACTTAACCGTTTGATATGACCAATGTAAGCATATCTCAATATATCTTGAACAATAGTTATTGGGAGGGCCCCCATATGGCTATGGAGATTATTGGGGCTCCTCATTAATGAATAAGGACTGGAGAATGTTTCCAGGCATCTTCTTCCTTGTTCATCAGCTGGGGCCCTGTCTAATAGTTTCCCTCACCCTAAGGGATTCGTATTTCATTATCTTAACAAATTGTTGGTGACCTATGAAAACTAAATCATAATACTTAAAACATTAATTTTGAACAATGAGAGACTCTCCAATCATAATAAACAAACAACAATATGCATTACATTCATAAAACCAATTTTAACATCAGTTTGACCAGTTGGCCACTTTGGTAGAAGCATGTCTTTACTTCAGATGACACCTATAAGTCACAATAAATTGCAGACAAATGCTTTAAAACATCAAAAATGCAAAAAGAAAAGAAATTGAGCTCAAGTAAAACAACTGTTTACAGGTTGAACCGAGACAGACAAATAAGAACACACACAAGAAAATTTGCTTATAAAATCAGAGTGTAGCTCCACAAAGCTGTCAGCCTCAGGTTGCTGTAGTTCAATGCCCACAACACTCCAGCCAGCCAAAAGTGCCCTGAAGGCATCTGAGGAGCAATAAATAAATAAATAAATAAATAAATAAATAAATAAAATCAGAGTATATTCAGACATATTTTTGGCCCAATTGAATTATAATAATTTTGTACAACTTTTTAATTTTGTAATCATAAAAAGACTACTCAGAACTTTTAAAAAGTAGGACATTTAGCAGAGATCTCTTAGAAGAATTTCGAAAAAATAAAAACCTTTATGTATATCAATTTTTTTTTAGTATTTTGTTTTAAGAATTCTGGCAAATTCTGTGTCCCTTTCTTTTCTGTAGATTCCAGCTTAATTAGCTCCATCACTGTCGCATACCTAGACCTGTTTTCCTTCTGACGGTGTTCCTGGGATCTCTCTCTGTAAGGCTTACTATAGTTCAGGCTAACATTATCATTTATGGAGACTTCTCCTTTTTTTGTCACTTTCTGTGTAAAATAAATTTCTCTTTTTGTAACATTACTCTGAGGGTCTTGTTACCTCTTTAACTGTCTATATTTAAGAAAATAAGGTTTATCTAAGGTTAAAAAAAAATCAATGGGTTGCTCCGTACACCTACCCTGTTCAGAAATCCAGAGATCCGCAGCACCGCAGATCCTTGTTCTGCATCTCAGCAATCACCCTCAATTACACTGGACACAATAGTTACTCCCTTTAGACTTAGATCCGTGGGGTCACGGAGATAGCTCAGTGGTCTAAGTGCCTGCCCAGGCAAGTGCAGGGACCCAGGTTGGATTCCAGGTG
>NW_004524791.1:1047803-1107383 GCF_000260255.1 Octodon degus
AGAGCTGTGCTCTTGCTTGGTGCTTGAATCAGGCTGCTGACCGCGAGCTCCGCAACGGACTCAGAACTGAGCAGACGGCGGCCAGGTGGAGGACAGCGCAGGGGAGATGATTCTTCCTCTACTGTGTGCCTTCTTAAGATTTTTCTAACTCTTGCCCAATTGTCAGTATCTCTAATGCCTATCTGAGGAAACCATGGGTCATATTTGGCTGCCTCTCGTAGCATTTCTGCTAGATCTTTGTCGGCACGTGAGCCCCTGAACATGGGAGGAGGCCTTGGAGCGGCTCTACGTATCTTTGTTCTTCAGCTGAAAGTTTTTGGCCCATTTTATTCCCAGATAAGCAGCTTGTTCAAAGTGGAAAGACTCACCGACTCCAGGTGGAATGCTTTTCATCTCTCTTCTCTCCAGGCGTCCCGGATGAAGTTTCCTCCTACGAAGGCCTTCTCTGCCTCTCAACTTTCTACTTAAAGTAGACTTACTTGTTCAGGCTAAAACTTCCTAGCCCAAGGGCTTGAGGTCTGGAGTCTGCGCGCTGGTCACCAAGTTTATATTATCACCTAGTGATTGCGGGCTGACCAGGCCATGCTCCCGAAGCAGTGATGGGTGAAGGCTTAAATAAAGAGACAAGTGCTATGATTTAGGGCTCCAGGAGGATCCAAACCATCCAGCAGAATTTGAGATTCTCTGGGGGCTGAGACAGAACTTCTCTGGGCAGCCCATGCTTAGTTATCTGACAGAGGAGGAGGAGGCTGAAGAAAGCATGGAAACCTGAGCAGGGCCGTGGGCTCACCTCAAAGACTTCTCCAAGTAACACGTCACATCAACTTAGGAGACCTGTCCTGTCTCAGGAAGGCCTTCACTACAGGCACAAGGGGCCTGCAGTTGCTGGCTTTATCTGGTCAACTGGTGTTTGAGCCAGGTGGCCTTAGCTGTGGCTTTGTCTTGTCCTTTGAGGCCTCAGAGCTTCACAGGCCCCTTCAGGCCTCGGCCAGGACCGGTGATCGGCAGAGCTTCAGCTCCTCTGGGTCCGCTGCCCGTCTCGAGACAAGGGGCCCAGGCCCTGACAGCCTCACAAGCGAACGTGGAAGGCCGGCTGAATCGTGTGAAAGCCTGCCCAGAGCTGCTTTGTGGTGGTCTCCGTCGCTGTGTCTCTTGACAGGTCTACTCTTAGGTTTTCACATTTTGAAGGCTAGTGACAGCGCCATTATTTTTTCCTCAACTTTGAATTTTGCAAGGCTATACAAAAGTAACTGAGTTTTTGCATCGATCTTAAAACTTGCCATTTGATTGTGCTCACTTATTAGCTGTAGAATTTTTAAGAATTTCCGCAGGATTTCCTCCTGACCGTGTCACATGTGGCATCCTTCCCAGCGGGAATGGCTCCTGTTTCCTTGATGCACATGAACAGCAGCCACTGGTGCAGAGTAGAGCAGAGATGACCCATGTGGACACCCTCTTTCTTTTCCTCAGCTTAGGACAAAGCGTTCAGTCTCCCCCGGCTGGGGTGGTGCTCGCCTGAACTCCTCTACTAGGCCCCGCAGGTGCCCTTCTACATTTACTGAGAGCTTTGGTGAAACATTTGAAAAAGCCAGAAACGAATGTCAAGTTTCATCCAATGCCCGTATAGCATCTAGCGATGGTCATGTGGCTTTCATCCTGCAGCCTGTTAATGTGATAAATTGTGTTGCTGACAGGAGAGCATCAGACCTCACACTCCTGCAATCGATGCTGCTTCACAATGATATATATATATATTTGGGCTTCCCTTCCCTGATTTTTTAAAGAAGCTTTGGTACCAGGTCTTGCTCTACAGCTTGGACTTGTAGTGATCCTCCTGTCTCAGCCTCCTCAGTGCTGGGATTCCAGGTGTGCTACACCCTGCCTGGTTTCGATGGCTGGTATGGTTGCCTGGGGTTCTGGGGCCGGCGCAGCATGTGGCACCAGGAATCGAACTCTGGCCCTTGCGCTTGCCAGGCAGGTGCTTAGTCTGCAGAGCTATCTTCCCAGCCCTCCTTGACTTTTTATGTTGTTGATTTTATTTGCAAAATTTTTGTTACAAGCTTTTGACCTATGTTCATGAATTGCATTGGTCTCTAACGTTTTTCTTATAAACTAATCTCATTGAGGCAATAACGTAATTTTAGTCTCAGAGGAGGGAAGGGGCCATAGGCGAGCAGCTCCTGTGTGTCAGGGACATGAAGGCGGGCTGTGAGCATTAGGCACTGCTGCGGCGGGCTGACAGAAGCAAAAATTAAAAATAGGTAATTCCAGCCTCACCAGAATAATAGAGAATTATTCCCTCTCTTCAGTTTTATGGCAGAATATGTACAGAATTGATACTTCTTCCTTAATTATTTGATAGAACTGATGAGTGCAAGCATTGGGGCTTGGTGTTTTCTTTGTGGGAAGCTTTGTAGTTGCAAAAATCTGCCTTTACCCAATATATAAATGTTCAGAGTTTTTTTCCCCCCTGGGGTGAGCTTTGTTGTCTTTTAAGAACTCCTCAGTTTTGCTGGGAGTGGTGGTGCTCACCTGTAACCCCAGCGCTTGGGAGGCTGAGGCAGGAGGACCGCTGCAAGCTGGAGGCCGGCTGTGCTCCACAGCAAGTTCCAGCCCTGTCTGAACTACACGGAGACACTGTCGCAGAAACACAAGCCTCCACTCGAGCTGGAGGGTCAAGTGTACTGAAATGAGTTATAGTCTTCGTGCATTATACTTGAACACCTGTGGGAGCTGCGGCCACGGCACCCTTCTCATCCCGGCTCTGGCGAGCTGGGTCCCCGCTCGTTCCAGACGGGGCTGGTTTCTGAAGGCATCACTGGGTTACCCCGGGACTGGCGTGAGCTCCTCCGTGGCGCTGGTTTCTGCTCAGAGCCTGCTGCTGTCGCCGCGCCTCCGCCCCATCCTTGCCAGCCCCCTCGACCTATTCGTGACTGTGAGGTTAGCGGGCACTTCCCGCAGCCAGACGGTAGGGGGCGCTGCGTGCACGTCCAGCCTCGCAGGGCCTGCTTCTAGCAGATGTTTACGCTGTTTGTTTTAAAAGGCTAGTGATGGGACTGCACCCAAATCTGTCAGCCTATGGGGTATTCTGCTGGTCTCACTGGGCCTTTGACTTTTTCCCTCTGTTTTATAGATTTAATGTTATGTTAATATTTTTCTCTGCTGTCAGCTTTATTGATTTCCTTAGGATTTATGGTGTCACATCTAATTTTTCAGCCTACCTTTTTACATCCCAGGCGACACAGAGCCTTACAACAGCAGACGCGCCTGTCTTTACTCCGTTGCTAATCCTGAGTCTTTTTCCTCTGGCTGCTTTTAAGATTTTAACTCTAACACTATTCTAAGTGCTTTGACTATGGTGTGTCTTGTAGCTTCATCCACGTTGTTTGAGCTTCATATTCATCATGTTTTTAGATTTATGGCTTCGGATAGTTTTTAAACCAGATTGGGATATTTTCTAGATATTTCTTCACATTTTCCTTCCCGTGCTCACCCCCTGAAGCCTTCAATCAACGATGGGGGGCTGCCTGACACCCCTCTCCCCAGCTCATAGGACACCTACCCCCTTCCCCGCCTGCCTCCCCGGGAGGTTCGCTGTGGATGGTGCTCAAGAGCACCCGCTTGCATTTTGCTGCGCATCTGACAGAGAAAACAGGATTTGAGGAGGAGTGTGGAGGAGAGGGGGCGGGGGGGGGGAAGAGCCTGTTCCCACCCCTTGGACACCAGGTGGATGAGGTCACCTCTGGAGTGCCGTCCCTTACAGAGACCCTGCCTCCAAGTTAAACATAAATAAAAAGGGCTGCCGATGGAGCCCGGTGCAAAGGGTTGGGTTCAATCCCCGCTATCACACACAACTGTAATTGCCCGCATACAACACTGGAGCCCTCACCGCCCTCTCTCCCAAGCCTGGGAGCTTGGTTTGTGTGGCCTGGTGTCTGGTCCTGTCTCGCTTTTCCTAAGGGCCCTCCTAGAGCCACGCCACAGGCATCACCACCCCGACAGAGAGAAGGCTGATGGGCTGCTGCCACTGCTGTCACCAGCGAAGGCTGATAAAACAAACGCAAGCCAAAGCCCTGCCCCGAGGTCTCTTGATCGTTTTCTCCTTCAAAGATGCAGAGAGCATGCTGAAAGCACAGATGAACCTGGAGGCGGCTGGGGCCCTCGAGCACACTGACAGGGTCTCTCCATGTGGTTCAAGTGGGACCTGAACTCATTACCTAGCCCAGGTGGGCCCAGGATTTGCAGGGATCCTCCTGCCTCAGCCTCCGAAGTGCTGGGATTACCAGTGTGCACCACAAGGCCCAGCAGAAGGCACTGCTTCTTCAGGAGGCTGCTTTGGGGGATGCACTCCGGGCCCCCCCCCCCCGGCCCTGTACCCAGCTCCGGCTGGAGGATCTCTCACCTGAGCTCCTCCCAGAGGGGCTTAGATCCAGGATCTTGCCCTGGGAGACCTCCTGACTGGACTGGCGTCGGTGCTGACCGGAGGACACCCCTCACCACCGCCCAGGGCTACTGGGTGTCACTGGGTTTGCTCAGATCCTCCCGGAAGCAGTGCCCGGAGGACAGACACACAGGAGGTTCCTGCGAGGAGGCCAGTGCCTGCCCCATGTCCGGGAGCAGCGGGGCCCAAGCGAGGAGCTAAGGCTTCTGCAGCGGGAGGCCAGCGCTGGTGTGAGGGACAGCGGCCTGGCTGGGTGCGGCTGCTGCCCAAGCTCCCCGCAGGGGCCTCCTGAGCTGGGCAGTGGCCCACGGTGTGATCTCTCCTGAGAAAATGGAACCGAGCTGCCGGCTCTCTGGCTGAGGTGATGCTGTGCGGCTCCCTCTTCCCTAAACCTGCGGAACACGCTCTTCCTGCCCAGGTTGGTCTCTGCTCTGAGTTGGGGCTTAGGAGGTGATGGGAGCCGGAAGCTGCTGAGGCAGCTCGTTCCCCAGGCTTCCTCGGGTGCCTGGGCCTGAGCCTCAGTGTGGAGGGTGTGGCAGGGGTACCGTGGACAGAGCCCCCGCCGGCCTTACGGGCTGCACGCCTGCTGTGATGGGCACTGTGAGGGGTCGGTGGGAAGGTGCCTCAGCCCCGGCCTGCCCTGGTGCCTGGCAGGCAGGTGAGGGAAAGCTGCCACGACCCTCCAAAGCCTTCAGTGCTGGTGAGGAGGAAAGGAAAGGCAAAGACAGAAAGCAGTAGCTGGTGTCCTGAGAGGCTGTGCTCCCACTATCTCCGTCTCCATCGCCGTCTCCGTCTCTCCTCCATCTCCATCTCTCTGTCTTCTTCTCTCTGTCTCCATCTCTCCATCTCCATCTCCATTTCTCCGTCTCCTTCTCTGTCTCCGTCTCTCCGTCTCCGTCTCTCCATCTCTGTCTCCGTCTCTCTGTCTCCGTCTCCACCACCGCCAGCACCATGGCCTCACTCTGCCTGTCTAAACAGCTGTGTCTGACCATAGGAAGTGCCCTCTGGCATGGCGACATGGGGCTGCAGGGAGGAAGTGGCTGGGACGCTGGCCCCAAGCCTGACTGAGCCCCGTGGGAGCAGCAGCACCTCCGCTACCTTCCTGGTGCGCTCAGCTCTGCTCCCGGGAGAGGCTGCTTTCTGCTCTGCCATGTGGCGGGCCCTGGGCCCTCTTGAGGGGGACACAGACCCCTCCTCAGGGCAGCTCCAGCTTCCCTTCCAGGGTGTGGCCGCAGGTCTCCACTTGGCCCGCCCCTCCTCCTTCACATCACATTGTCCTTTCCAGGTCACAGCGCCACCACTGATGTGACAAGGGTGCAGTCCTGTGAAGGAGCCGCGTCCCACACAGACACTGCCCTGCAAGTCTGGGGGCTGGACCACCACGTCTGTGGTGAGCGTGGCATCTGATCGACTCGCAAGCCTGGCAGACGAGGAGGAGCTCTGGGAATCAGTGCAGAAGGGCTCTGCGGTCATGACGGAAGCTACTTCCAGGAAGGCCTCCCAGCTTCTGGGAGCACCCCAATCAGTTTCTCCTCTGCGATCCCCCAATCTGAAATTAGCCCCCCCTGCCCTCCGAGCCTCTGTGAGAGAAGACAGCTCAGTGTGTCCCACAGCTCTGTGGACAGTAACCGACAATTGCAGAACACCCAGGCTGGGACGGGGGTGAGGGAGCTGCTGGGACCCAGCGTTCTCGCCCTGCAGCCCACGGCCCAGAGGCCCAGGGCGCTGCTCAGCCGCGTGGCTCCAGGACAGCATGGCCCCTGAGGGGCGGACGTTGCTCAGGTTGATGAACTGTGCCCTCCTCCTAAGCCCCTTGGGCAGGCGACCAGAGGGTGGCCCACAGCCCTGCAGGTGTCCGGACACCTGCTCAGTGAACCGCAGTGGTAGAACAGGGCTCTGCCTCCCTCTAGCGGCCACATCTGGGAACTGCCAACTGTCCTCCAGGGTCACAGCAGCCACCGTGCTGCTGGCCTGAGCCAGACACCCACTGCGTGGGTCTCGTCTTCGGGAACATCCGGGGCATTTCCCGGGAGCCTTGAGGAGACCCCGGTGCAGCCGCTCCTGGGGCCGCACCGTGAGCTTGCGGGCAGGCTGGGGTCCAGAAGGAGCAGGAGCCCAAGGCCACCGGACCCAAGGCCTGATCACTCGTCTCGCTGAGTGGCCTTGGACAGGGCATGTCCCTCTCTGTGCTTCCCGTCTCACCTCCAGCACAGGTGGGTTGGAGCAGAGGGGGGAAACGGGGGTGACTCCCTGGCCTCCCCAGGACACAGTGGAAGGGCTGAAAGGAAGACTCAGCCCACAGGAAGGACCGGTGAGAGGGGGCCCCCGGACCAGATGGCGGCAGGAGCGGGCACCCAGGGCACCCACCTCTTGGCAGGGGACAGGGCCCAGGGTTCCAGGCCATCGCAGAGCACGGTGTGGCCGCTGGGTGGATGTCAGCTGCCCCGAGCCGGGCGGGAGCAGGGCTGCCGCAGTCCCGATGGTGGGGCCACCAAGCTGAGCTGTCTACACCATGCCCAGTGCCAGGCTATGGCTCCTGGGGTGGCAGGGCACCGTGGTGAGGCCGGGCTCCTCTCTCCTGGCGCGCCACAGTGAGGACCTGTTCTCCTGGCACCAGAACGTCCCACTCTGGAGGAAGTCGGCTGCCTGGGCCCTGGGCCCTGCATGCTCTCTGCAGCCGCCAGGCCTCCAGGGGACCAGGGCAGGGTGGGGCCCTGCGGGCTCCTGAGGGATGGAGCAAAAAGCCAGGCCTGGGCTTCTGCTGCAGTGGTTTCCCCGGCAACCAGCTGTTGTCAGGAAAACAACAGGGACCAGTGGGGTTGCGCGAGGTGAAGCGAGACAGGCTCGGCCCTGCCACTGCTCCATGCAGGGGGTCTGTGTGGGTCAGAGTTTGCCCAGGCCCCGGATACACTCCCTGAAAGCCAACTGGGGCGAGGTGGTGGGGGCTGGTTCCCTCCCGAGTTCGGGGGTCATGGCCCATGTCTTGTCCGCCCAAGCCCTCCCTGAGAAATCGCCCCAACCCGGTGGCTTCCAGCAGCGACCTGCATGGCTCAGGGTTTGGGAGGCCCAGCTCGCAGTGTAGCCATCTCAGAGACAGCGCTTTGGGTCCTCTGTCCTCCCGGGGCAAGGTCCAGTATGGCCTGGGGCTGCCATGGAGGCCAGGCCCCCTCCCGACCAGCACTGGCCCTCACCGGTGCTGGGGTACAGGTGATCACCGGCTGGGCCACCACGGACTGACCCGGCCTCCTGCCTGGGGTGGCCCGCAGCACCCGGTGGGGGCTCTTTCCCTCACACCAACACCCAAGCTGTACCTGCCGTGGAATGCTGGGGTGGGGCAGGGTGAGGGTGGTGTTGGCCAAAAGCTATTTGGTGTCCGGGACGGGGGACCCGGGGCTCGGGAGGTGCACGTCCATGCAAGGAGTCGGAGCTTGGCTGCTCCCAGTGTCCTGGGATGACCTTACCCAGCCCAGACCCTGGGGACCCCATGGGAATAGTACCATATGTGCGGGGGACACAGAAGCTGCGGCTCCAGGGTGCTTTGTGCTTGAAGCCTGGCCCCTTGCCCTGTGCCTGTGGACTGAGGGTGACCGGCTTCCTCCTGGGCATCAGAACAGTGTCACTAGATGGCCCCGCTGGGGGTACAGGGACCCAGCACCCAGGAGCCGGTGCGTGTTCCCCGGGGTTGCTGACCCCGGTGTGTCAGGGCCCCATGTGGACCCCTGCATTCCCTCCCTGGGGAGCCGAGGTGGCAGTGGCAGGGCCTAGACTGGCCTGGAGGCACCGTGTCATCTCCTCACTGTCATAGTCTATGGGCTATGCCATGCTTCAGGGGCTGCAGGATCCTCAGAGTCCTGGGGTCACTGTTACCTGATTCTGCACACAGAGAACCCGAGGCCACCAGAGGGGGTCTTGCTCAGGGCCACATGCCCCAGGGCAGGTGGGATGGGAACCTCGGCACCTCCACCAGCTCCTTTGCTGCCCTGGACCTCAAATGCTGGGTTTCTCAGTCCCAAGAGCTGAGGGCAGCCACAGGCAGCACACCTGGGTCACCCCCTCCCGCCAGCCCACCGGAGCCCCCCTGCGGTTTGTGTGCAGCATTCGCACATCCACACACTCTGCGCGAGAAGCCCCACGGCCGAGTGGGCTGCCTGCTCACAGGGCCAAGGGCTGGCTGTGCTGGCCCAGGAGCCAGTCTCCAGGACAGAGATGGTGCACCCAGGGCCTGACGCCATCCATGTCACTGGTGGACAGGGACGGTGAGGGTCTGGGGACGCCTCTGTGTGTTTCTGCCCAGGAACCTGGGTCACTGCCAGCTGGGCCCTTTGATTCAGATGAAGTCTTGTCTCCTGGGACAGCTGCCAAGGCTCTGGGCTTTGGATGGCCCTGGGAGTGTGCCTGTTGCTCAGTCCAGAGTGGCCAGATAGCTTGGTGGAGCTTTTGGCCTCCAAGGTGTGAGGGGTGGCCTGAGGCCACCCACCAGCAGGTGGAGCTGATGCTTAGCTCGCTGCCCGAGACAGAGAAGGCCTCCCCATCCCATCAGCGCAGCCTGGTGGCCCGAGGAACGAGGGGGAGCATGTGCGTGTGCCTCGGGCTCCTTTCCTGCCTGGGCTGCTGCCTGTCCTGTGCAGGTCCCTTCTTTGGTCCCTGTCCTGTGCCCCCTCCCTGCATTGCCCGAGCCAGCAGCTGGGTGGTGCCAGGCTGTGCTGCTGCCTGTGTTTACCCATCTTGTGCCCACCCTCAGCCCTTCCTCCTTCTGCACGGAGCTGAACGGGGAGCCCGGCCCGTCACCCTCTGAAGCTGGTGGTGTGGTAGTGCCTCAGGAGTTGCCCAGAGTCCCTCTTATGAATGAACTCACTGCTTGTAGCTGGCCACAGGGTCCCGCTGGGAAGAAAGGCTGCATTCCTGAGCCTCCTTGTAGCTAGATACAGCAGTTAGAGAAGCTAGGGTCCAGGCTGGGGAGCGAACTTGCTGGTCTAGTGCCTGCCTGGCAATCCCAGGACCTGGGTACATCCCCAGTACCCCATGCTGTGCTGGTCCTGGGAACGCTGTGCCAGCCACCAAATTCAGGCGTGGTGGCTCATACCTGTAATCCCAGTGCTAGGGAGGCTGAGACAGGAGGATCACTATGAGTCTAAGCTAAGTAGTGAGACCCCATACCAAATAAATACAAAATTTTTAGAAATTTAAAAAGTTAGAGTCAATAGAAAGTAAGCAAAAGTGCCCTTAAGCAGGCTGAGGGTACTCCCCGTCCCCCAGGATTATCCTTCTCTTCCTCCTTCTACCTGGCCAGAACGTGAGTGTGATGGCTGGTGCTCTAGCAGGTCTTTTGCATTATGAGGTAACCTTGGGACTAGAAGTCCTTGTATGAGGGAACAGACAAAATAGACCCTGGGTGCCTCACACCATTGGATGCCTCTAGACTTCATGAACTCAAAGTGAACTGACTTCTACAGAGTTTAAAATGCATTCTTCGAGATTTTCTGTCTGTCACGTGTGCAGAGTGGGGTGGGAGGGACAGCTCACCATGGGCAGCAAGGAGAACCCACTGTGTGGGGATCCCAGCCCGCTTCTGTAGGGATCCCCAGTGGGCCTTCTCACCCCCATGCCCACCTGCCCGCCCTTTCACACACCTTCGACCTCCTCCTCCCCGGGCCCCTCCTACCCTCCTGAGAGCCTGGCCCCCCCCGGGGGGCCCTCTCACTTGTCTCAGCTCAGCACTGGGTGCTCAGCCTGGAGTGGGTCCCACTCCGGCAAGAAGCCTGTCTACATCACTGCTGGCTGTGGGGAGCAGCTGGAGACCCCTGGGGCCTCAGTTTCCTTGGCTGCAAAATGGGATGGATAAGAGGCTTCTCCTGCTGGGTGTAGAGGTCCATGCTGTAATCCCTGCTCTCCAAAGGCTGAGGCAGGAGGAGGCTGTGAGTTTGAGGCCAGCCTGGACTACTCAGAGGGACCCTGCCCACCTGCCTCCTTGCCCCCAGCACCTCCCCAACCTTGTCTCTCTTGTTTACAGATGGGCCACTGGTGACTCGAGGGGTGATGTGGCTCTGAGACTCACCCAGGATTTGGATCGTCGGCTTCCGGGCAGCCCCATGGCTCCAATCTGCACCTCATTTCTGGGCGCTATGCAGGGCCCTGGTTAGGAGGAGCTGCCTGGTTCCCAGCCACCAGGCTGTCGCATCAGTGTGTGGCTGAGACCAAAGCAGCCTCGCGCCCCTGAGGCTGACAGCCGGGCCAGCGCCTTCCTGCTGCCCTTGTCCCCTGGGAGCTCCGCTGGCGCCGGTGCTTTGAAGCCACTGGGAACCCGGCACTCAGGGCAGCTCTCAGGGTCCTGAGGCAGCGCGGGAGCCGGGCCCCAGGCCAAGCATGGACAGGCACTTCCTGTGGCCACTCCTGGCTGCTCCCAGCCCCTGTTCACCTACCCAAGCAGCTCCTGCGGGGGCACTGATTCCTCAGGCTGCAGTCAGGGACGAAGAGGTGCGGGGTGACCAAGACATGAGTTGAATATTTAAAGAAAATGTTCATGGCAGTGAGCGACCGCCACCCCTCCCCCCCAGGACACCCCTTCCTTCCGCACACTCATCCATCATCCCGGCCGCTTTCTGCAGTAGCTCTGGAGTCCTCTTTCTTCATTTCCACTCCCCCTTTCCCCGGGGACAGTGCTGTCCTGGCACCCAGGGCTGAAGGCCCCCTGGGCTTTTGCCCACTCTGAGGAGGCCTAGGAACAGCACTGTCACTGCTGTGTGCCAGTTAAGAGCCCCGGGAAACCAGAACTGTGGAGAAGAAGAGGGGGTCACCTCGGCCTTGGTTGTCCCGGAGCCAGCCAGAGAGGACCACTGGTTGAGGTCCTGTGGGGCAGGCTGGGGTCGCTGTCTTTCTGGCGAGGGCTCCAGAGCCTCCATTTGATGCAGTTACCCTGAGCCAGATGTGGCCCCGGGCTGCACTGCCCAGGAACTGTGCTTCACCCATAGTTGATTGCAACTTTTGTTTTTTCTTTTGAGGCAGGGTCTCCCTATGTAGACCAGGCTGGCCTCAAACACTCCTGCCTCAGCCTCCCGTGTGGTGTTGGGATCACAGGCGGGCGTGTGCCCCCAGGCCCAGGAGTGCTTTCAGAGCCAGTACGTGCTGCAGTTATCAGGACCCCTCTGAGCAGTGTGTGCGACAGGCCGTGTGTGATCGCCCTTGTAGAACTCCACGTGAGGGTCCTGAATCCAGATCAACTCCTCGCAGTGAAAACAGTGTCTCCTGCGGCCCAGGAGACCCATTCACAGTGGAGAGCGGCCCGCACACAGTCCGGTTTCCAGGCTGGCCGCACGGTGACGCGCTGGATGCCTGGGTCACAGGAAGCACACTCTCAGAAACGCCCTCAGCCTTGTCTTCACATCTAAAGGGCAGAGGGGAAAGTTCAAAGCTACGCGCACTGCTTGCACTCTCTTCCTTCCAGCCTGCCTGGCCCAGGGGCCTCCCTGGAAGCTAGGCTCTGACCCGGGTTCTGATCTGGAGCCATACAGGGCCCCATGACTGCTGGACGGTCCTCACCTGGCACAGGGAGGACAGGGCCAGGAGACCCAGGGCCCAAAGCCCCCAGATTAGCGGATCCCAGTTCCGTCCCCCGGTGCCCTGAGCCCAGCTTGTACCTCTCTCCCTTCGAGGTCTACAGGTAGTGGGCTTACAGCAGGGTGGCCGGCCCCGCCGGACAGGTTGTATGCTAGCGCGGGAGAAGGCGTGAACAGCATTCCCAGCACTTGGCCATCACCACCAGATGCCACGGGGGGCTGGCTCGCTCCTGAGGCCACCAGGACAGTGGACAAAGGCCTTGGGTGAGGGGCAGAGGCGCAGGGGAGCAGAGCCTCAGCAGGCTGCCTCTTAGAGGCGAGCCCTGGAGCTGCTGCCCCCGCCCCCTGCCTCTCATGGCTCATCCTGAGGGGCTCTGGGCAGAGTGGTTGGCCCCAGGCTCCCCTCCACTCCTGTGCCTCTATCCAGCAGCACCCTTCCGGCCCAGCCCCAGGACCCAGGCCTGGGCCTTAGCTCTGCCTGTAGAATCATGGCTGTCATCCAGGTCCCTGTCTTGAGGCATTGGGCGGCCCTGGTGCACACTGCCTGGGACAGGGTGGCACTCAGGCTTGGGAGCCATTGTTCTCTTCGCTGGGAGGGCCTCTGCCGGCCTCGCGTGCTGAGGGCCTACAGATCCGGTCCAGCTGCTGAGGCCGTGTCCTGGGCCTCAAGGAGAAGGCAGGCGGCGGCTTCCAGTCACCGCGCCCCACGTCCCCCATGGTCTTTTCCCCACGCGGTCATCAGCCGCTGCGAGCAACGTCTGGCCCAGAGCCACGGCCTTTATCCCACGTGGGAAACCAGAAGCCAAGGTTAGAAGTCCTGAGCCGCGGAAACCACCTAGAACTCCGAGGCGTGCGCAGCCCCGGCCCGGCGTCTCAGAGGATGATCATGTTCCCCAGTCCGGCCTCCGGCCTCTGCGCCAGAGGAGGAAGCCCGCAGCGCTGCTTCTGGACTGCCCGACCTGGGTGAGGCCAGGACTACGAGAGCTCGGAGTGCTCAGCGCAAGCCCGGAGGGGGTGTCCCTGACGCAGGGACAGGGAGCGTGCCAATGGAGACTGGGGATCCCGCAGATCCAAGGCTGCCTGGAGGAGGCTCGGCTCCGGGGCAGCACAGCGCGAGCCGGTGGGACCGTCACCGCGAGTGTCTTGGAAATGGCCGGGCGAGCGTCTGACCAGAAGAGCCCGCACACGACAGGCGCGTGCGCAGGCCTGCAAAGAGCGGCGCAGGCCCGCCCAGCCACGGCGCCTGCGTGCGAATCTCCGCCCCTCACGGCTGAGGCCGGGAGCCGTGTTCAGGGTGTCGTGTCCAGGTCTCCAGGTCTAGCTGTCCCCAACAAACGTCCCCGCGGACTCCCAGGGAGGCCAGGCCAGCGGGGGGACAAGCGTGTCCTCCCGGCCCTGTCTCGGCACAGGGTGACCTCCGCCAGGGGGCTTTCAGACCTGCTGCCGGGGTCACCCTTGCTCTCTGAAACCTGCTTTTCCTTATTGAGGACTGGCCCTGCCCTTAGGGCTGGGATGCCCGACTCCCCCAGTGCAGTAACTGGGAAGGCCACTGGGGTGGGGTGTCCACAACCCTCAGGCCCCTCGCTGCGGGCGATGGAGGGCACTCCTCCAGCCACACTGCCAACCCAGCAGCCCAGGCAGAGGACATTTGTCTTTGGTCCCATGGTCTACAGGGTCCCTGTTCCCAGATCCACTGCAGTTCCCTCCCTCTTGGAGGCCATCCTCTGCGTCTTGGGGGACAGCAGGCTCCCTGGGCCTTGTTTCAGCAGGCTAAGGTGCTGCCCGAGGCTCCCGGGGGCTCTGGGCTAACACAATGTGGGGGGGGGGTGTCCCAGAACCTTCCGGTAAGTGTGGAGCCATTAAGCCCTGCCAGCCCCTCAGTCGGGGCTCTGGGGCTGACCAGGATCGGCAGGAGCAGACCTGGTGGGTTGTTATCGTGTCGGGTGGCCTGTGAGCGTGTGAAGCGACCTGTGGTCCCCTCCCTGCCCTGGTTATCTCTGTCACCCGCCTCTGGAGTGGAGGGCCGCCTTTGATCTGCACTCTTGGAGGCTCAAGCTCCCCAGGGTGCCAGGGCCTGGGGGCAGCCAGGGCAGGGCTGGCTGGGGGGGGTGGAGCCTCCTGCCGTGTGCCTTGAGGCCAGGCTCAGCCTCTGGATCAAAGGTCCTTATCTATGGCTCATGGGGGGACTTTCAGGCAGCTAGAACCCATTACTCCTTCAGCCACCTGTCTGGGGGCACTGGGGGGGGGCTGGGGCCAAGGACAGTAAGGAGAGGCTGTCCCCTCTTATGTGCAGCTGGCAGTGTGTGGGGCAGTGGTCCCATGGTGTGTGTGTGGGGGAGCCTGGGTGGCTTCAAGGCATAGAGAGGGACATGGATTTAGTCAGGGGTCAGGCAGGCTGCTGGGACCCGAGGGGAGGGGCAGGGGGCTACTGCTGGGTCTGGAGAAAAATCTGAGCCGTGGGTGCCACAGTGGTGAGCCCCCCATGCATGCGCTACTCAGACATAGCCCAGTCAGTGGCGCTGCAAAGGAAGCTCCCTGAGAGGGGGCTGCATGCCCCCCAATCGTGGCCAGAGGCTACCGCAGCATGACGGCCCCACACAGCTGCAGAGAGGCCCCTCTGGGGACCAGTGCGTGGCCTGAGGGCTGGTGCAGTCCTCCTCCTGTGCAGGGATCTGAGAACAGGGTGGCAGGGGCTGGGCCACGGCACCTCATGCTCCAGTGGGGCTGCTGGACAGGCAGCCCACCAGGCCTTCCGGGTGCCTGCAGGGACGAGCCAGCGTCAGGTGCTGGATGACAGGCAGCCTTCATCTTGTCACTCTGCAGAGCCAGAGGAGCGTGGGGTGCTGCCGTGGGAGGATGACTGAGGGGCAGGCCCAGGGCGGTGAGGACAGGAGACACCGAGGGGCAGCTGGAGAGGCAGCTGTGTTTGGGCTCCTGGGCCCTCTGAGGAGCTGGCAGGTGGGGGTCCTGGGGTCCTGGGTGCCTGGTGGGTGTCGTGGAGGACTCAGGTGGCCAGGGCTGGGCCAGGCTCTGCAGCAGGCTGCCTGCTGTGACCGTGAGGCCACCCTGCAAGTGGGCTCTTGAGCACCTGCGCTGCACATGTGAATGGGGGAGGAACTGGAGCCACATGTCTGGGTCATGCTAGAAGGATGGGGTGCGAGTTGGGACACCCCTGTGCCTTGGCAGGGCTCCACGGGACAAGGGCGTGGGAGCATTGCCCAGGAATTCTCATCCTAGATTCCCGCCTTAGACAAACGGGTGGAGGTCACCAGGACACTTGGATGACCCTGCCCCCCATGGCTTTGTCACTAGGAGTCCTGCACCAATAGTGACTCCACATGACTGGGGAACCTGCTGGGAGCTGTAGCAGATTGAAGCAGGGTAGCTGTGGGCTGTGACAGCAGCTGGGCCACCGACCCTTGGCTGGACGGGAACCATCTGGGGCGACGAAAGTGCTCTGTGTTCTGGCCCGGGGATTTGGAGACAATTGCAGACGGGACACGTGTGCACCCGGCACTTTGCTGGTGTGACTGCGCCCCAGGTCTAAGTGGGCTTCCCGGCAGGCACCTTGGACCCCCCCCCCCTTGCCTCCCTGCTATGACACTGGCTGAGCTCCCATTGGGGAGGATCCCGAGGGCCAGAAAGGCCACACTGCTGTCTGGGGACCCAGCAGCAGCCGGTCTGGATTCAAACCCAGTTCCAAGTGGCTCCAAGAGGCGTGCTCGTGAGACTGCTAGGTGCCGCTTGGCCAGGTGTCCCTCCAGGTGCCATGACCCCAGGCCAAACCTGGCTGTGATCCCTTCCACCTGCGCAGCTCTGGCCAGGACACTTAGTCGCCTGGTGCCTCAGTTTCCCCTCCTGTGATAGAATTGACCCCCTGGGGGGCTGTTGCCAGGAAGACATGGAAGAGGGAACTGTGGGCCACCAGGGCCACTCAACCTGGGCAGTGGGGCCCGCAAGCAGGAAGTGCGGGAGGCCCCTCCTGTCTTGGAGACCAGAGGCGGGAGCAGAAGGTGGGCTGAGGGACAGAGACGTCCATTTCTCCCTTCCTTGCCCCTTCAGAGCCAGCTGTTGACCCTGAGGAACTGCTGTCCAGGCCACTGGAGCACAAAGGCCGTGTGGACAGCAATGAATCACTCCTGGTGTCCTCCTCCAGAGGGCACAGTGGCCCCCGAGGGTGGACAGAACCTGATGACAGGCAGCTCTCTGAATCCCCAGCCAGTCCTCCGGGACCTGTGCCCCACTCGGGGACCCACCCTCCTATTGGGGCCCAGGTAGGTAGCAACCTCTCGCCCCAGCAGAGAGGCCCCAAGCCCACAGGGCATCTGTGTGACAGACCCGACACCCACTGGGGGCTCCTGCGAATGGACGCTAGCACGAGTATTTGCACTGGCTCTGGCTTTGCAGGAACCGGGGCCCTGTGCGGCAAGGGGGCAGCCAGAGCGTCTCTGTCCTGCTGGGCTCCTGTTCCCTGATATTAGCTCTAGTGGCACAGCACCCTGGAGAGCCAGTGTCCGGCTCCTGCAGCCCCAGTGACCGCCGTCCTGGTCACCAGCAGTGCTGTGTCAGCATCTATGATGTGGTTTGCACTGAGCATGTTGCCGGAGCTGGGCACAGGGTGGTGAGCCTCGGGGTGCCAGATGCAGGCAGGTGACCGGGACACACTGTGACAACTGGGGAGGTGGCTCAAGGTCATCATGCTGTGTGCAGGACTCTGTTGTCCCTTGTCACACTCTTGCCAGGCCCGGAGGACAGGTGTGTGCTCAGTCCCATGGACGCAGGAGGAAAAGGAAGCTCCTTGCGGGCACCCAGGTGGAGCTGGTGAAGCTGAGAGAAGAGCGGAGTGGACACAAGGGTCAGCAGAGTTGGCACTGATGCCCGATGTGGAGTAAATAGAGCAGCAGCTGAGATGCCACGGAAGCATCAGCCCGCATGCGGGATAGGCACTAAGCAAGGGCACATAGCATGGCAGGCCGAGCAGGTACTGACTCAGAGCTGCTGCCAGCAACAGTACAGGAAAGACATCTTGCCGAGGGGCCCTGGGCCTGGGCGCTGGGCCATCGGGAGCCCCAGGAAGGCCGGTGCCCGCAGTGGGGCCTGGGCCAGTGGGCGGGCAGAGGGACCAGTGAGCGCTGTCCTGGAGGCTGCAGCGCCCATGCTCAGCAGCATGAAACGAGCTGGCGTCGGAGCAGCTGCGATGCTGTGGGGACAGAGATGGCGGAAAGCGCTTGAGGGGGCTTCCTGGGGCAGCTCTGTGCTCTGCACGCTGTGGGGTGGCAGTGGCTGAGGGTGGTCATCAGGTTCTCCCTACACACACTTAAAATGTGCGTGTTTGTCATGTGCAAATTCTGCCTCAGAAAGGGATCTTAACAATCATCTGACAAAAAATGGGAGGTGCGAGGCATGATCAAGAAATACAGTGAATATTGATATTAAAAATAAAGAATGATTCCAGCGAGCACACAACCAGGCACGGCCCTCCCGCTGAACGTGGGTGTCTGGCGCCCGCCTGCACTCTACAGTAGCTCTGGAGCCCAAGCTCCAGGCTTCTCCTGGCTGCCTCTGGCTTTGGATGGATTCTAACATTTAAGGCACTTTCGGTCTGTCTTGGTTTGGGGTTTTTGCAAGGGGAACAACACAGCGCAGGGCATGTTTCCTGAGAGTATTTTATGATCACCTGAAGAGTCACGCACTGAGTGCAGGAAATCTGTCCACACACTAAAGACCAAAGAATCCCGCTGAGCGCCTGGAGCCTAATACCCTGCACGAGTCCAGGTGAAGATCTGGCACTCACAGCAGTGCCTCCCACAAGGCCACCTGGACGCCTAGAGCCCACGACAAACTCTCCTGCAGGCCCGTTTCGCGGATCTGTGCCGGGAAGGCCCAAAGGTCAGCGGTGGAAGCTGGGAAGTCTGTGTCAGCGGGATGGAGGATCTGCACTCGCAGGCTGCGGGGTCTGCACTGGAGCCAGGAAGTGATGCTCAAAGTAAGAACCAGAGACCCCTGAAAAGTACAGCCACCCTCAGCCACAGTGAGGTCCTGAACCCACCAGCAGTGAGGGAAGCTGAGTTCCCATCAGGAAACCCAACACAACAAGCTTCTCCACAAGGCTGAGCATCTTCCCCTGCAGAGCTAGGAAGCGATGTTCAAGGAGGGGACCAGAGCTCCCCCAAAATGAGCCGTAGCCATTCTCAGCAACAACGAAGGTCCGGGGGTCCTCCTCAGACAAGAACAGCCAACTTCACCAGGAAGGCCAGCAGGACAAGGTCACCCCGAAGAACACCCAGGAGAGCCAGTGGCTTCCAACAGCTCCAGCGGCTTCTCCAGACAGCCTCCCTACCAGCCTCCGCCAGCTCTTCTCCAGTTCTGCCTTTTGTGCTGCCGGCAACAACCCTCGGCTGGGCCTCCCACACCCAGCACGACAGTGTCCTCGCCTGCCCGCTTCCAGAGTGGGCGATTGCAGCTCTTCTCCAATGTTATCGCCTAAATGACCATGAAAGATTGATGTTTTGAATCCATTCAGGACACTGAGGCAGCTGCGACACTGCAACCAGACTCAGGAGAAAGTGTCTGGCCACCTGTGGCGTCTTCCAGGCCTGCCGTCTTGGTGCTACACAGCCACTCCTGCCCACGCTCACCTTCCTAGCTGGCTCCCCGCGTCCCCAGGGCTGTGGTCTGCTTCTCTCTGTCCTGTGCTAAGCAGGGTGGACTGGAGCTGTTGTACTCTGCCTCAACCAGGCTCTGCTCAGCCTGGGGCTATGCCCAGGGCGGCCGTGCCTCCCTGCTGGATTCCAGCCCTCGGGGCTTTTCTGCATCTCTACTTTACCAGCAGCAGGGAAGGCTGAAAGCTCTAAACCCCGTGCTATTTCGGGGTGTGTGGGCAGCAGCAGGGTCGGAGCAGCCAGGAGCTGCTGGGCGCAGCCTCTCCCAGGCATGTATCGAGGCAGCCAAAGGCCCTCTGCCAGCAGGCGCACCCAGGTGCCCTATGGCACTGGCTGGGCACAGCCCTCAGGCCTGTGTGGCGTGCACCTCCTTGTACAGCCTCCTCTGTTTTTCTGCCCTGTGGTCATTTGGAGAGGTGGCGACCATGGAGGTAGAACATCCGCTGTGTCCCTGCAGCTCCTGGCCCCTGCAGAAAGCTACTACCAAGGCCTGAGAGCAGGGAGGGCTGGGGAGGGGCTGCGGAGCCCTTGTTGCTGGAAGTGGGCCAGAGGGCGGCAGCCTCTAGGGACCAGCTGGGGGCCAGCGTGGAGTGGGTGCAGCTGGTGAACCAGACGAAGGAAGAAAATGCCCGTAGTCTAGCCCTGCACGTCACCTGCGAAGGTCCTGCTGGCCTTGTGCCTGTCACCACCTACAGCTTTGTTCCAGGTCTCTGTCCTCCAAGCAGGCATGACCAGAGCAACAGGATAATGGAAACACAGGGTGGCTGCTGCTCTGTGACAGGACAGGTGACAAGTGGCTTTGTCCCCCAACTCTGCCACCCCAAGTCTGGCCCAAGCCTGGGGCGAGCAGGTGACACCTAGGCAACCTGCCTGATGGCGGGGGTAAGAACCAGCAGCTCCCCGGGGAGCCCTGCAGAGGTGGGAGCAGAGGGCAGGAGGAAGCCAGCGGCCGCTCACCCACCCCAGGCAGGTCTCCTGCCGGCACTCGGCACTCCAGGAATGACACTGTTCCTGGTGGGGAAGGTGTGAAGGAGGCTGCAAGCCGCACCAGCCTGAGCTCCACTGGCACACACAGGCTTCACGTGGGAGCAGGGTGGAAGCTGTAACTCAGCAGCTGCCCCAGGCCCGCAGCACCAGATGCCAGGCTGACCCGGATTTCTCGTTCCCAGGAGCTCTTTCCAGAAAGCACAGACTGTGTCCAGGGCATCCTGTGGGGCACGCAGCAGGTTCATGGGTCTTCAGGACACGGGCACCCTAACAGGCTGTGCTCCACGCATCCCCCTCCTCCACCTGCCAATGTCCCTCCCACACGGGGCTGCCCGGCTTCCGGCTGCTGTGTCCACAGTGGAGCAGACAAGCAGGTCCGCAGGGTGGCTGGCTGCAGGGCCTCACCTGTTTCTGCTCTCTGCCTCTTTCTGCGCTCAGGGGTGGGGGCGCATAAGTCTCTGAGCAGTGACACACACAGCAGCTGTGGTGCCCAGCCAGGAAAAGGGGCATTCTTGCTCCTGCTGGGCCCCACCCACGTCACCCATCCAGTCCTGGGTGTTGTCTGTCCACAACCCAATTGCCTATTCACAGCTGGGGACCAACCCACACCTGGTGTCCACCACATTCATCACTGACTGACACCTGTCCAGCGAGCGCCATGTCCCTCTGTGGGCCTCTGGGTTTCTACCTCAGGTGGCAGTCTAGTTCACAGAGGGAGGACAGTGGTGGCTCTGATTGTTGTTTGAGCTGGCTCAGCCCCCAAATGCTCCTACTATGTGCAGGACTCTGCAGCAACAGCAGATGGTGTGGGAGGCCGCCTGCAGAGAGGCCCCACCCCACCAGCCCCGCCCAGGCCATTGACCAGGGCAAGCTCCACCCCCAGTGAGCCTTGGCCAGAGGGGCCCTGCTGTGTGGCTTTTGAGGAGTCTGGCCTGTGAGGATAGGCTGCTGGAGTGATGTTCAGGGTCGAGGTCACAGCTTGAGAAAGGGAACAGCTCAGCATGTTTCCAGCAGGTCACAGGCTGCCACCTTTCCACCCCTCCCTGGTGCCCATTCCTCCTAATTTTGGTCCCCTCCAGCTGCCCCACCCCAGGGTGCCCACCCCGGCCTCCTCAGGGCCAGCTCATTCCCTTGCCTGGGCTCTGTCCAGGCAGGTCTTGGACAGATGACTTTGCCCTGTGGATGCCCCCGGGCATCCCCGAGGGTCCTTCCTGCCTGGTAGGGCCCAGCCCTCAGTTACCTGTTTTTGACATGGGGACAGGGTCAGGGTCACACCTTCCTCCTCTTGGAGTCGAGGGAGGGCTGGACAGTAGATGTGGCTGAGTGCCCTCCACAGCCTCAGTTTCCTTGCGTGCACCCTGAGCACATTCTGCAGAAGATGATGGGCCACCCAAGCACCATGGACTGGTCCCCAACATGTCAGCAGGGTGGGGCAGGGGGCATGACTGGGGCTGGGGACTTTGGAGAGGAGGGAGCCTCGGTGCCCAGGTGGCGAGCAGGCTCTCCGTGTCGGGTTCAGAGGCCACCTGGAGGAATTGGGCAGCATGGGGGTCTGAAGCGGGGCAGGCCTTGAGCGCATCGCCTGCTGCTGCCCTTGCCAGGTGGGCCAGGAGTCTCTCCAGCCAGAGCTGTGGTGGCAGCAGTTCTCAGTGAGAGGCATCCAGTCATGGTTCAGCCACATCCACTCAACTCTGTCGAGAACTTGGCAAGATCGCGAGCACTTCCTTAGCCCACATCGTAGCTCTGTGGGGTTCAGGGCTTCCCTCGGGAAAATCCATGATAAAGTCGCACAGACTTCATGAAGGGAGACAGCCCCTGGGAGCTGCCAGGCGGGTCTTCCCAGGGCTCCCCCTGCTGGGCCACTGGCCCTGTCCTGCCCCGCTCCCAGGCCTGAGTCTGGGGTCCTGGGCCTGATGCGGCAGAGGGGCCCAGACTACACTCAGGCCCTGACCTCCAGCGCTGACGGCACAGGTGCTGCTCATGTGACCCGCAGTGCCCTTTCAGCTGTCCCCGGGGCAGCGGGGCCAGGGGGTCCCAGCCTGGCCAGCCCCTCTTCCCCCTGGCACATTCAGATGTCAGCGGGTGAGAGGCTCTTTCCTCCCTGGGCTTGGAATGTGCTGATGGGCTCGAGCTAATTAAGGCAGGGGGTGGGGTGGGGGGCTGGGCCTGCCCTGCGGGCCGCTGTGGCCACCCCCACTCAGCAGCCAGGGCGTGTGTGCAGGGGTGTTTGAGCGCAGACCTGGGAGGGCTATAGCCTGGGTCTAGGCCCAGCTCTGCAGCCACAGCTGGGGAGTTACTTCGGCCCAGCCCTCAGTTTCCTGTTTTTGACATGGGGACAGGGTCAGGGTCACACCTTCCTCCTCTTGGAGTCGAGGGAGGGCTGGACGGTAGATGTGGCTGAGTGGTACAGGAGCCCTTGAAGAGCTGCAGGTCATTGCTACCTGGCCGCTTTGGTGCCTGGTGTACAGGGGTTTGAGCGCGGACCCTGGAGGGTCAGATCAGAGCGGGGGTCCATGGAGCAGGTAGAGGGAGGCCAGACGAGCTAGTCCACCTGACAGCTACACGGCAGGGCGCACCCCACGCAGGCAGCCCTGGGGCCCAGCGGGCAGGGGCGCTGGTTCACGGCACAGCCGCAGCCACACACCAGAGGCTGGGACCCTCCTGCTGGCAGCCCCACCCTGACACAGAGCTGTTGGGTGGAGCAAGCCCACAGCTGTGCTGGGTGCAGAGCTCAGGTGGCCCCTCTCCAAGAGGGCTGCTGGCCATTGCCCTCTCTCCGGGGACAGCTGAATCTGAGTAACTCACAGCTACTGCGGTCTGCCACATCCACTGCTCTGTCCCTCTGGTGCGTCTCTCCATGGAAGCCTCTGGGGTCACTAGTAGTCACTGTATATCTGAGGTTCCAAGTCCCCTCCCACACGGTGAGTCTGGGCTCAGGGAGGAGTCACCTCCTGCCTCTTCTTCTTCCTCCTCCTCCTTCTCTGATGAGGTCTCTTTCTGTGCTCCCCATGGGCTTCCATTCTTGTGTGAGATCCACCCCGGGTCCCGGGACCTACTTCCCGCCTTCTCCGTCCCAGGTAGTTGCATTCCAGCGCCTGGACACCAGATCTCACAGAGGCTGTTTCTCAGTTGCTCACCACTCTTCTGTCTTCCTAGGAGTCCAAGGACCTGGGCCTGAGGAGCCGGGGCACAGCCAGACACAGGAGGCGATGAGCCTGAGTTCCTGTGGGAGGCAGGAGTGGCTCAGTGCACAGGAACGAGGGCTGGGCCGGTGCTGGCGGGCCCGGGGCTTCCTTCCAGGGGCAGGAAGGTGGAGCACTGGACAGCAGTGCGGGGACGGGTCTGACACCCCCTGGGCTGCCGACATCTAAGTGGGAACTGTTGCGACTGCGAATTTAAAACTCAGCCAAGCTGTCGGAAGAACAGAGTGCAGAATGCATGCATCGTTATGACAGGTACTAATCTTTATTACAACAGGTAATGGATTATACCGCTGTCACAGCATTCAGGTACGCAATTACATGAGAATTTGCTCCTGGGGGCGGTACTGTGTTCATTAGTAGATGTCCCATGGTGCACATGAGATCAATGACCTGCTCTTGCTTGTGTAAAATAAATACTGGGTAAAGTATTTGAAACTGCCATTTTTCTACACTATAAATGAACAAGTAAAACTTTATATGGACTGACCTCACACGTTTTCTTTATTACTCGGTGACTAACACTGTTGTTTGATTGAGGTTGTCAGTGCAGAGCTCCCTGGGGACAGGTGCTGGGCCGAGTTTCCCCAGCCGTGGGGCCTCCTGTGACCTCGTGGGCCTCCCCGTCCCCTGGCGCTGCACCTGTGAATCCAGCCAACTGCAGCTCAGAATGATCTGGAAAAACTCGTGTCTGTCCTGAACCTGCACAGACGTGGATTTTCTTGTCAGTTCCCTCTAAACAGTTCGGCAGGGCAGCTGCTGCCACAGCGCTTACCTTGGCCGAGGCATAGAAGAAATGGCAGATTGTTTCCGCCTACGGCAGAAGTGGGGTGGGGGAGCACGCCTGTCATCCTTCGGGCTCTCCGGGAGGCTGAGGCAGGAGGAGCACACGTTCCAGCCCAGTCTGGGCACCTGAGCCGGGCCCTGTCTCAAATCAGCAGAAGGGCTGGGTTGCAGCTCCCTGAGACCACGCTAACGTGGGCCCCGGGCATAGCCTGTGGGCTCCGGGTGGGTTCTCCGGGGGGGTCCAGTGCACAGGTAGCTTTGGTGTGCAAATCAGACTCAGCCTGCCATGGGGACCTTGGGGGCCGAGGCTGTCACTTCCCATGGGTCCCTGCACTGCCTGGGTCAAGGGACCAGGCCACCTGGAGAGGGCCCAGCCCTGCCTCCTGGCCACAAAGGACTCACATGCTGACCAAGGCCTCTCTGGGCATTGCTGCCTGTGCGGCCAGGCCCTCAGTGGCTGCTCATGGCCTTTGACCCCAGGCCAGGGGTCAGCTGTTCTCCTTTGTCATCATGGCTGGGGCCCCTTCCTGAGAGGAAATGGTGAGGTTAGCTGCTGGCCTTGGAGCCAGGGTCTTGCCCGGCACAGTGGCCTGGCCCTGTGGCCTGGGGTGGGGGATGGTGGTCCATGGCAGGATGGGCACAGCTTTCTGGAAGAGGCCTGGAGGTGAAGCCTGCCAGTTTCCAGTTGCCCTGCCAGGAACTCCCATCTATGGTTCTGCAGGGCACGGGGCTCAATAGGTGACCAGGTGGGATGTACAGTACAGGGCGTCCAGCGACCCCGGCTGGCCTGGGTGGCCTGCTGTGGCTGTTGCTCATGGCAGTCATGGGGACATGGCATGGTAGGCTGTGCTGGGGGAGGGGCAGCTTGATCTGATCCAGGGGCCACTGCCAGGGTGGGGTCTTCCCCAGGAGGGCACACGGAGCAGTGGGCACAGCTCCCCAGCACAGGCCTCCTTGGGCAGTGAGGCGGGGCTTCTTGCTGGTCAGGGGCCGCAGGCTAGCCTCCCTCCCATGCAGAAGCCTGCAGCAGGTGAGCAACAAGGAAAGGACTTCACCGCGTTGCCCCACTCGGCCCAGACTGGGAAGAAGTTGCCACACCTCTCTAATCCCCAGCTTTATACTTGAACCGTGCCCAGGGTCACTGTGAGGATGCAGGCGCACAAGGGTCACAGCCTGCTGGACAGGGCTGGCCCCGCGCTGGCCTCGCTTAGGTCAGCTCTGGTTTGTCCCGAGTGCCAAGTCCAGTGAGACGCAGCTCCTGCTGCAGGTCGAGGAGGCAGGCCCCGCCCCGTCTTGGGGCCTAGGTCTTTGCTTCATGCTCAGGGAGAGCAGGCTGTCTTTTTGGTCTAGTGCTTCCCAAGTAGGAGCTGGTACAGAGGGGCAGGACAGCCCAGCAAGCCTCAGTGTCCCTACTGGAACCCACACTGGCCCGAGTGGGGTCTCTAGCTCAGAGAGCAGACCTTCCTACTCTGGAGAGCCCAGGGAACTGGGCACACGCCTGTCCTCATGCTTGAGACATCAGTTCCTTGTGCTGCTGCTTGGCATAGCTGCCTCCCTCCGAAACCCCTGTGCCTCCCCTGCAGGGTGGGTGAGGGAATGGGGTCCAGGTCCAGCCTGCCGGGGTGGGTGTCCTATGGCCTCCATATTGGTCACCCAGGCCTCAGGCACCGGATGCCAGGCTCCTCCCACCCTCTGGCCTCCCATCACACTGGCCCTCTCCCCTCTGTGTCCCTGGGATGGCAGCTGGGGTACCCAGTCTGTCACCACGTGGTCCTCTGGGACACTGGTTGTTCAATTTGGGGCCTGCCCTGCTGCAGGGTGACCTCATGTAGCACATGACCCCGAGCAACCCCGGCCTGGCAGCGTCACACCGAGGCTCTAGAGCTCTCATAGGGGGCTGCGGTGGCTCAGCCTAAGCCCCATGCACAGGCAGGTCCAGTGTGAGTGGCGCTGATGCCAGGAGGGGCCGTGTGGACTCCTAGGGGGTCTGGGACTGGGTTCCCCCTTCCTCTGGGGCTTTTTTCCCTGAACCTGGATTTATTTATTTATTTTACTATATTTGGCATAGGGTTTCACTACACAGCTCAGCCCTGTAAGGATCCTCCTGTTTTCAGCCTCCCCATCCCTGGGATCACAGGCACGCATCGCCACGCCCAGTTTCGGTGTTTGGCTCAGCCAGCCCAGGGGCAAGGCCGGTGTGGCATGTGGTGTAGGGGATTGAACCCCAGTCCTTGCGCTTGCCTAAGCAGGCGCATAGTCCGCTGAGCTATCCCGCCGGCCCTGCCTCCCTGCACTTGGGATTGAACCCAGAGCCTTTGCACGGAGCTGTGCCCCAGACCTTCTTAACTTTTATCTTGGGATGACATTGTTAAGTTTTTCAGTGGCCCAAGCTGGGGTTGAACTTGTGATCCTCCTGCCTTGGCCTCCCAGGGTGAGGCTGGCCTCCCCAGACAGCTGGCGAGGGGAGCCTGCCCATGTCCAGTGCCTGGGCACCCTCTGTGCACATTGTCCAAGGACAGGGTAACTCTCAAGTCCTCTGGGTGCATAACCTCACACACATCCCTGGGGACATCTGGGCTGGGCCAGGCAGCCGCTCCCTGCCCCTCTGTCGCTCCCATCCCACTGCCCTTTGGCTCTGCCGCTGTCCCCACTGTCGAGGCCTCACTTTGGGCAGCCGGGCCCAGCCCTGGCCGTCACCCTCGCTCATGCACCCCGCAGCTTATCCTCCCAACACGCACAACCCCAGCCTGGCTGGAAGGGTGCAGCACCCACATTCGCACACCGAGGGCAGCCTTGGCAGTGGCCGGTGCCAGGACAGCTGTAGTATGTTCGGTGAGACGGCTGCAGGGTGCGGCCAGCTGCTGTGAGACCAGGCTGGGGTTGATCACTGGGGCCTGAAGGCGCGGCAGGCCCGCAGGAACCAGCCCGGGACCAGCCATGCTGCGTGCGTGCAGCAGAGGGCGCCATCCCCCCAGCTGGGCTCTGCTTTCCCTGGGGGAGAGCTTAGGAAGGTCGGCGGGAAGCTGTTTTGCATACCAGGGACATCACCATCACCTCCACCGCATCCCAGGGCGTCTTTCTGTTTTCAGCGCTCTGGGAGGCCCAGGACCTGTGCCTTCTCTGCAGGCAATTGAGAATCCGATGACTGTCCCAGCCTTGGCCACCTGGCCCACCTGCTGATGTCACAGCCACAGCACTCTGGAGACCTCCCGGCAAGTCTGGGGCTGTGGGGGTGCAGAGAGGAGGGCTCCGCGGGGGTCTGTCTGGCTCTAGCGAGCTGTGTGATCGCAAGCAAGCCCATAGCTCCTCTGGTCCACCCCTGCCTGTGGGACGGGCGCCGGGGGAAGCTCCTCTGAGGTTCCTTGAGCACAGGTGTCCACGGGGAAGGACCTGGACACCCCCATGCATCAGGGTGGTATGCAGTTGGATCTGCCTCTGTGGTGTGGGAGAACTCTGGCTGACCCCAGGCTCTGCCATTGACAGGATGTGTGACCCTGGGCTTGTTTTTCTGGGCCTCAGTTTATTCACCTGCAGGCTGGGTACACAGTCTACCCTTGCAGGGCTCTGGTGCATTTGCAATGTAGCAAGGAGCAGGGGGTGCCGCCTCCCCTCCCTTGTACTCGCGCTGTTCTTGGGCTGGCCTGTCCCCTGCCATCTGTGCCCCTTGGCCTCATCCTCTGCTGTAAGTTGTACAGGTTTCCCTCCAGGGGTGGTAGTTCCGGGGAGGGAGGACTGACTTGTGCCGTCCCTGAGCAGTCCCCATTCTCTGTGAGTGACACAGGGAGGCAACTTTCCAGAGGGGTGCCTCTTTCCCTGGACTGGGCCCCGTGAAGCGAGTGGCTTAGTGCACGGGCCTGGGGTTTAGGTGCCATTGCGCGTGTCCTGTCATCTGGCCCTCCCTCGCCACCTGGCAGCTTCCTAGAGACTAACAGGCGCCTTTTCCCAGGGTGCCCAGCCAGGAAGTGTGGCCAGCAAGACTCGCTCTGGGGTGCAGGAGGCAGCGAGGGCCCTGTGGTCACTGGGCCACCACTCTGACTGGACGTGGGAGGCCGGGAAGAGCCCCTGGGGTGGTGGCCGGGCAGCGGGAGCAAGGGAAGCCCTGTGCAGCCTTCTGTCCCTCATTTCCTGCTCTGCCTGAGAGGAAATGCTACTGGTGGCCCCGGAGACACTCTGCAGGCCCCACCGCGGTAATTAGCTGAGCGAGGAGCAGCCAGGGCAGGGCCTGGGTCGGGTGCCTCACAAAGGTGCCTGCGGCCTCGAGCGGGTCCCTCCCTTGAGAAGGTGGAGGCTCTTGAGGGCTGCTCCCGTGCTATGTGTGCAGGAAGGGAGGGAGCCAGCAGTGGGCAGAGAACCCCGCAGCCACTCCCCGGGCGGGATCCTCTCACCCACTCCTGCCTCTCCGAAGAAGACTGGGAACCCGTTCAGGGAGGGGCCCGGCCCACAGCTGATATCCTGACCTCTCCAGCCCTAAAGAGCTGCCATAAGGACAGTCAGCCCCCTGAAGCGTTCCTGGTTCTTCCTGCCATATTTGGAGGTGATGTGACAGCTATCAATCAAGGCCACCCTGACTGCTGCAGTGTCCTGGACACCTCCCTGAAAGACCTCTATCTTGACCACAGTGGGCTTGGATTTGAACAGAGCAATAGAATTGAGTTTAGACCAATCAGTAGGCTTGGGTAAGTCTTCCATTTTGACCAATCAGCAGGCTCTAATTCAGACCCGTCAGTATCATTGAATTTGGACTGATTGCAGGCTTCAAATTGGACCAATCAGAGGTGGGCCAATCAGAGGTGGGCCAATCAGAGGTGGGCCAATCAATCAGAGGTGAGCCAATCAGAGCCCTGCTGCTGCTATCCAAGCAGCCCTCCCGGCGCAGCATGGCCTGGTGTTTGAGGCCTCTGCTTCTGAGCTGAGGCCGCAGTTCCTGCTCCGGTGGCCCTGGACGTCTACTCCTTGTTTCCTTGGCAGCGTGGGCTCAGGACTGTCCTCAGCAGGATGGGCACAGTGGATGCTTTAATGAAAAGCATGAAACGCTCAGGGCTGTCAGCCCACAGAGCTCCCGAGGCCACAGCAGGTCAGTGAGTGGCAGCGCTGACCGGCTGTGTCTGGCACGAGCTGGTATTGCTCGGGTCATGGGGGTTAAAGCCAGGGCCACTGACGGAGCTCTGCCCTTAGGTAGTTTCTAGATGGAATGAAGGAACCCTCGGCTGACTGGTGCCAGGGGCACCGGCCCTGCCCCCAGGGGCCCTGTGAGAGCCATACAGGATGACCAGGCTCAGGCCGGTTGATGTGCCCAGGAGCACTTAGGGTGCTTGCTTAGAAGGGCCCAGCCTCCACTGGCTGCCCTGTGGGGAGCAGAGCGGGACACTAGGGTGTGGGGCCAGGCAGGGCCCCTCCTGGCTCTGGTGGGCTCTGATTCCCCAGTGCCAGCTTCCTAGGCTCTTTCTTTAGGTGGCTTTGCTTTAGCAAGCACTTAAATACGTGTCAGAGGAGACAGTCCCACAGTTATACTCCCCCTAGTGGCTCCCCACAGCCCCCCTACCAAGGGAGGACACCCCACTCCCAGGGCCCCGGCCAGCAGGCAGGTGTCTGTCCTAGCTGGCTGTGGTGGACTGATGGGGACCACCACAGGTGGCCGCCGAGGCAAGAGGTGGCTGGGAGGAAGTGCTGTGTGGACGCCCAGGCCGGCGGGGGCCACTGTCTGCTCCACGCGCACTCTTCCTCATCCTCCGGGGAGCAAAGGGTTCCCGGGCCTTCCTGGGACCCAAGTGACGGTCACTGGTCTTTTTTGCTATAAAAGCTCTTCTTTATAATTTGGGCAGGTGTGCATGGAGGGAGGGGACAGGAGCCATGTGTGTGTCGGGTGACACTGCCAGGTGTCTGTGGGCCTTAAGGGCTGGTCACCCTCCTCCTGTGGTGGCAGAGGAGGTCACAGGCTGAGGTGCCAGGCCAAGGCAGGCCTGGAACAGCAGCCAGGGCCCAATTCCTGCCCAAGAAGCCTGTGACGTGCTCACTGGGAGAAGGTCTCGGGCGGCACGCAGATGGGACCCCGGCGACAGGACAGTGGCCCAAATCACCCAGCCACAGACTCACTGGGACCTCTGTCTCAACTTCCTATAAAAGCTCCTATAAAAGCTTTTTCCCCTCTTGGGGAAGAGGGGGAGCAGCACAGCCTCTTAGGGACAGCACCAGGTGGAGTGGCCAGGCCTGGCTGAGGCTGGGAAGGCCATTTGGCCAGCATGGGGGTGTGGTGGCCTCCGGGACCCCACCTGCTGTCCCCTGCAGCAGCTCTGTGTCATCTGGAGAGCCAGTTCTGGCCCTGTGGCTCTCTGGGAGCTGGAGCGGGGAGCTGGGCAGTGAGGGGGGAGGGGGACGAAGGAAGGGGGGAGGGATGGAGCGGGAGCAGCTTCCTGGCCTGTTGCTCTCCCGGGGAGACTCCCTCCTGCTATCTTAATCCCTGGAGACAGAACCTGACTGCCTCCCACCTCTCTGGGATATGGGCAGCACATTCCTGAGACCTCCCCGCCCTCCTTGACTAGGCCTGTCTTCTAGGGGACAGTGGCCATCGGCACCCCTGGCAGCCGAGCTGCTTCCGGTCAGATCAAGCACCCGCTGGGATCCCTGCACAGGGCTGGGCTTGTAAGAGGCCCTGTGCTTCGGAGCAGCCACCCCCACCCCCAGGGGCCTTGTGGCCTCCTGTGAGACTGGAACCAAAGCTTCCCTCCTGCCTGCCACCCCCTCCACCCTTTCCTGGCCAGGGAAGTGCCTGCCCCATGGAGGGCTTCAGAGCCCAGCTCCCAGTGAGGACAGGTTGCCAGCGTGGGCCTGCTCTGTGGTCTCCTCCATCCCGGTGCCCCCGGGATGGCACCATGGGAGCCCTGGGAGGAGGAGACCTGGGCTCCAAAAGCCAGAGAAGGGGCCATGCATGCTGGGTGTCCTGCCCATCCCCTACCCTTTTTCAGCTCAAGGTGGGAGCCACTATTGAGTCCATCGGGGCTGCAGAAACCGGGGTAGAGAGAAGGGCAGACCCCAAGCACTCTGTGCCACCCACAGAATAGGACCCGAAGCTCTGTGCTCCTCCTCGGGAGGCTGGGCCCTTTGCCTGGGCCCTGTGGAGCTCTGCCAGCTGTCTGGGCCCAACATCCTCACTTGTGTCTGCTTTCTCCTGGGTCTCCTCGAGATGTCACTGGTTATGGTGGCGCCTCCCGGAGCCTTGCTCCCTGTGCAGGGGGTCGTCAGAGCCAGCTCCTCTCCTTTCACAGGAGCACCCTGCTTCCCAGGTGGAAGCAGGCCCCTGGGCAGGGATGATGGGAGAGAGAGCGAGCCAGGCTTCCAGGAGCGCTTCCCCAGACAGCTTGGCCAAACTCGCTTGCTCCCATCTTGAAAGTCCACTGACAAAATGAGAGGATTTGGGGCCAAAGTGAAGCAGGAGTAGGTTCTGTGGCTGGTGGGCCAAGGGGAGGCCCGAAGGTCAGCCAGAGGGGGCCTGTGGGGAGCCAGTGCCCCTCGCCTGGAAGGAAGCGGAGGGCCGTGTGCCTTGGCCAGCCATGCCCAGCCCTTCCTTCCGCCCACCCATTGTGCTCGGCTCCGGCACCGCGGCCTCGTGGGCGCCATGTTGTGCAGAGGCATTCTCACATTTTTCTTCCAGGACGGGCTGGAGCGTAAACAGTCCTGGACAGTGGGCATCCGGGCTCCGGGGTCCCAGCAGCTCTATCCGGTGTTTGTCATTTCCCCAGAGAGGGCTACGGGTGAGGGGTGCGGCTTGGCACAGGGGTTTGTGTGTCCAAGTTGAGGCCAGGACAAATGAGAACAGAGGGCAATGTTTATACTGTGGGCACGTGACACTGCACGGCCCCCGGCACGGCGGAGGGCGCAGCTGGCAGCCTGGCTTCACAGGAATTTGATGCTCGAGGAGGGGTAGCGGGGTGAGCCTTCAGCGTCCTGCTACTGTTTCTTTGGGGGCTTTGGGGGAGAAGCCGCAGCCCCCTGGTCACTTGTTCCAGGACACAGCAGAGTCCATGTCACTCAGCGTTCAAGCCTGACCAAGAGGGGCCCAGCGGTCTTTCCCAGGCGGGTGCCATCTGTCAGCCTTGCCCAGTGTGGCTCCCTGGGCGTCTTGGTCCTGAGTAGGACCTGACAGGGCTCTGCAGATTCTGTCATGCCTGTGTCTGGCCAGGGGATTTGGGGCAGGTTTCTGGGAGAGCTGTGTGTGTGTGTGTGTGTGTGTGTGTATTGTGTGTGTGTGTATTGTGTGTGTGTGTGTGTGTGTGTGTCCATGCACTGGTGCGCCCTCAGAATGGAGGCATGCAGCCATGGGCAAAACGCCAGGAGAGTCTGGCTCACTTACACCGAGGGGAACCGTCTTGAGGACCAACAGGCACAGTGGAGGCCTCGGGGCCAGCACCAGCAGCAGGCTGGGGGTGGGTGGCTCCCAGCACGCATCCGTCATGCGGTCGGGCCGGGCACTAGGGCACTAGCATGGCTTCAACAAGAGATAGCGGAGGAGAAATGGCCTGGGCGGTGGGTGATTATCTGGCTGGTGCCTGTCAAGAGGATGGGCTCCATTTGTCAAGCCACGGTGGGCGCCCCAGCAGGGCCTCCCAGGCCTCCTGACATCCACAGCCCTCTCTCCGGCCCCTCGGCCTGTATCTGCTGTTTGGTGAGGTCAGTTGGCCCCTTCTCACAGACTTGCAGAGATTCTGCCGTCCAAATTGGTGACCCAGGGGACACACTTGTGATGGGGAGACAACCGGGGACTTGGCGTTCTCTGCTCCCAGCTCTTCCCTGCATGCAAATCAGTTGTGAAATCAAGAAAAACAAAGCTGCTTTGTGTTTTGAGTGAATTCACCATTGGTAGTTTGAACCTCTGAGGCGACAGGAGGGATGCTATCTTCTCTTTGTCCTCCTCCGAGGTCTGTTGCTCACTGGTCAGCCTCTCTGGGGGCAGGGCTGGCGGGCACAGCCTCAGCTGAGCCAGGCACTGGCAGAATCCAGGGTGGTATTCTCTAGACCGTGGAGGATGGGGTTACCAGAGATGGCTGACCCAGTCGCCCTTCTGGTTCAAACGAGTCCTGCAGTGCCTCCTGGTGGCTGAGCTGGGCAGGTGGACAGCTCACCCAGGGTCTCTGGGTCTTCGCAGCCTCTCCACACGGCTGCTCTCCGGAGACTTCATCAGGCTGAGGTGGCCCCCAGATGGCCTTTGTCTCCTCGGAGGGGGGTAGGGGAGGTCTGTCCCGGGTCCAGGCCAGCCCGGCTGCCCTGAGGGTGACCCCTGCCGGCCGCAAGGAGGTGGCCTGCATCACACTGTCCAGGTGGGTGATGGTGTCCGCAGGAACGCACGGCTACAGTAAGACCCTCGACACGTGCTGTGCTCGTCACTGCCCTGGCACTCCATGTCCTTGGCTGTGGGGGTGTCTGCCGAGGAGCCTTGCTGCAGGGGGTGACCGAGTGGCTCCCCCTGCTGGGAGGCGGGGGGGAGGGGAGGGGGGCAGTGGGGACCCTGCTCCTGCAGAGGCGCCCACAGTGCGCGAGTGACTCGACCTCCACCACAGGGAGGAGAGCGGGGGCTGCCACAGAGGAAGCTCCCGCAGCAGGGCTGGGGGCTGCCACCCGGCCTGTCCCCTCCCTGGGCTCCACTGTGGACAGAAGCGCAGCCCAGGTGGCTCACCTGGAGGTCGTGGTGGGCTGGCCATGACCCAGCTGGGTGGTGCTGGGGCCTGACCCTTAGCCCCTGCTCAGGACACAAAACCCACTGTCGCCCTTTCTGGGGACACATGGTGTGGCCCTTGTCTCCTGGGTCCATTTTTGCAACTTGTATTTGAAGAAAGCCGGGCAAAGAAGTACTGCTATGGCTTCTCCTCAGCCCCTGACCAGACTCAGGAGGTGTCGCCGTGTCCTTGAGAGACACTTCTGCAGGCTGGACGCAGCCAGTGTCCCTGGGCTGAGCCCTGGGAGTCCCGCCACACGGGGGCGGTGGGCTCTGATTTGCCTGGGGGCAGGGGCTGTCAGTCCCCTGACCTGACTCTGATTGCAGCCCACCTCGGCGCCTGTGCCAGGCAAGCTCAGGGATGTCAGGTGTGTTATCTGTGAAAGGCAGTGGCTTTCCCGCCAGGGCAGTTGGCTCCTGCAGTGACAGCACAAAGCTCAGCATCTGCAGGAGCCCCATGCGGACGGATTAAACTGCATGTGCTTGCGTGCAGGAGGCCCCGGGAGGGTGGCCACCACGGAGGCTGAGGGTGCGAGGGCAGGGCTGGGGCCACACCGCAGACCGATTCTCCGCAGTGGGAAGACCTCCTTTGTTACCAGGAGTCACGGAGGAGGCCCCTGGGGTGCGTTAGAGTCTGTGGGCCCCCAAGGCAGGGCCCAGTCTGCTCTTCCCCTAGCCTGGCTGGGGAGCAGAGACAGGCTCAGGACCAGAGTTTTAGTCTTTGCTGAAGCAGTGTCTTCAGAAGCTTAAACCCGCAGCAGGCATTGCGGAAGGGCTGGCTCTGAGCAGGCTGAGGGGCCGTGGACTCTTCGCTGTGGTCTGAAGCCTGCGTGTGCACGCGGGGCGGCCACGCACACTGACCCCGAGGCCAGCCTGGCTGCGTCCCAACCTCTGCATGGACTCGGTTGCCGCAGACTCGAGTCTGGGGGTGTCTACAGCTTCTCTAACATCTGGCAGGACCCCAAGCGCACCTTTGACAAGGTTCCGGGGAAGCAGAGGGCCCTGGGCCGCATGAGCCCCCCGGACCCTGCCTCTACGGCTCCGGGGTAGGTTCTGGGTGGATTCTACAGGGTGAAGCACGAGTGTGAGCACCTCAACCCCGCGCGGTCAGAGCTCGGAAGGAGCGCCCCAGAGGCAGGCTCCGCCCAGACGGCGCAAGGGGCGGGAAGTGTACTGCGCATGCGCCCCATCCTCACCTGCCCCGCCTTCCTGTCTGACAACCGTTCTCATTGTGTTTCATATTAAAGTAATATTTTGTAATCATTGTTTTAATAAGATCTACTTTAAAAATTAATTTCACCTATCTTCTTTATCCTCTAGTCCTCTAGAAGAACGCTTCTAGCTACGTGTTGTGGCTCAGACCCAACCTGGAGCTACTGACCTGGGGCTGGAACTGGGCGCCCAGCGCCCCCATTGGTGTGAATAAAGTTTTATTGGCACGCAGGCAGCCTCTGCAGCTGCTGGCCCGCGCCGCACGGCCCCAGGAGTCACTGTGCGGCTTCCGCATGCCCGGGCGTGGCCGACCCTCACTCAACGCCTGGGCTCCCTGTGATTTCTGGGGAGTGATTGTAGGCGCCTTTTGCTCTTTTCTTTCCTTCCATATTTTCTAAAAGTTTAGAAAAGGAAACATTAGTTTTGACAATAATGTTTACAAATTGTCTTTTTTATTACAAAATAGTGAGTGATGGGTAGCAGAGGATAAATGGACGCCCCAGGGGTGGCCACCCCTACGGAGCTCTGAGCCCTGGCAGGAGGGGCAGCCGCTGCCTGAGATGCAGCGCCCATCCTCTCCTCTCCGAGGGCTGTTTCCACAGCTGAGAGGCTGAGGGGCCACGGAAGCCGAGGCAGGCAGGCCCGAGGAGGCTGGGCTGTGCGGCGGGGGGTTGCAAGGCCAGGCCCATCTGGTTTGCGTTATGTTTATGAGGTCGATGGCAAATAAGGGTATTAGAGCTAATTTACTTATTTAGAGAAAGATGACTCGGCCGGTCCTGGAGTCAGTGATTGGGAGGAGCCGGCCCTCCTCAGCCTGCAGAGCTGCCTGGCTGGAGAGGGGCCCATGCCAAGGCTCTGGGCAAAGACCGGGATCTTTTCAAAAATAGCCCTGCAAGCACGCAGGGCCTGGGACACAGGGGCCCCTCAGGCTGCTCTGCCGGCCTTGGCTTCCTGCACTGCCTTTCTGATCCTGACCTGTCCTCCAGCACCCGGTGTGTTGGCTCCCACCATGGTCTGGGAGCACAGGTAGCGCCCTGAGTGAGGACGGAAGTGACACCTCTCCATGCCCAGGCCCGGGCTCCAGTCAGCACGTGCTGCTCTGTGGACCAGAATCGCTTGACCTCATGCGTTCCTGCACCATGGCATGCTATATGTACCCGCTGTCAGTGGGGGGTCCCCATCCATGCCCCAAAGCCAGGGCCCTGATCTTGTTCTCCAGGGGCTGGGAACAACAGCAAGGTGACTTCCAGGCCACAGCTTGTGGCTCGGGCTCCTTCCTCAGGCTGCCTCTGGCCTGTTCTTAGGGAAAGATCTGGAGCTTGGAATGAAACCGGAATGGGTTCAATCCTGGCTGGGCGAAGCTTGGCCCTGGAGAGCTTCCTTTTCGACAGCTGTTAGAGATTGGGGGTGACACCGTAGGCCAAGCTGGGGTACAGAACAAGGAGGTGTGGAGGGGGTCATTGTCACAGGGCAGGCACCAAGGGAGGGAGCCCCAGGGCTGGAGAGAGGTGCGAAGGCTGGTCAGTCTTGCCCAAGGAGGTGAGTGCTGTGAGGGGCCAAGTGAAGTCGGCTTCCACACAGGAGGGGCTGCTCTCGCTCCTCCTCTCTCCTCCTCTTCCCCTTCCACACACCCTCAGGGTTCAACCTGGTGAATCACCACGAGGACTGTGATCCCAGCAGCAGGGCTGGCCAGGTGGAAACTCCTTCTCCAGACTCAAAAGCTGTGACCTCCGCAGCCCCTCAGACCCCGAGGTCCCCTTCTCAGGGACGGGAGCCGTTCAGCACCCAGACCCCACAGCACTCCTCCTTGGGGCGCCGTGCAGCTGTGATGCGTTTTGGCCACACTGTCCTGAGAGGCAGGAGGGAAGAGACAGACAGAACCGGCACTTGGGCCAGTTCTGCAGTGTGAAACCAGCTCATGTGAGTTGGGGAGACTGAAGAAACACTCACACAGATTCACCTGGAACCCAAGTGGTGGAGGCTCGGCAGTGTCTGCACCCTGCAGGGACCCGAAAGCCTAGTGGATGCTGGGAGTCACACCTACCCACCCTGTTGCCGATGATTGCTTCTGTTCTCTCAGCCACTGGTTCTGAGTAGATTCTGACCAGCAGCTGCCACCGCCCTAGGAGCTTGTTAGGAATGCAAATGCCCAGGGCCCGGGCTGAGTCGCGGTTCTGGGGTGGCCCTGGCCAGCTCTTGGGCCTCTCTGGGTAGTTCTGCTGCAGGCTTAAATCTTCCACCCGGCACTCACTCTAGGCTGAGCACTGGCTCCTCTGCCGCCTGTGGTGGTTCGGGCCCCCCTGTTGGCTAGCTCTGGTGCCTTGGGAGCAGTGCCGGATCTGCAGCCTTCACCTTCTCCTTGGATGTCATCTTCTGGCTTCCAGCGCAGACTCTTCAAGCTTCCGGTGTGGACCCTTCAGCCTTCCGGTGCAGACCTGTTGGCCTCTTGATGTGGACTCACACGGGGCGCTGCAGTGAGCCATGACTCCCCCGGTCTCCGTGTGCAGGCAGACCCTCTGCGCTCTTCCTCATCTGACTCGGTGGGTGGCCGCTGTAAGCCAATCCTGTAGGTTCTTGTATATTTGTGTATCTTATGTTATATCTATTTCTCTAGTAAACACTGACTGATATAGATTTTGGTACCAGGAGTGGCTCTAGAGAAACAGTTGTACAGATGAAATTCTTTAATGGCTTAGGGGTTCCTGGCTCTCTAATTTGATGAGTCCTAAAGACGCCATGTGGATCCATTTGATTATCCTAATTCGCCACTTGTGAGATGCAGGAGTTGGGGAGCTCCATATGTGGAAGTTTTGACTGTCTCTGGCAGAGCAGAAGCGTAATGACTTGGCTGGTCGGCCTTAGCAGCCCTGGGCAAGCTAGTGAAGGAAGGCGACGAGCTCGAGACACCGCTGGAAGCCTGACGTCTCTCGGCTGTGAGGACAAATTAATAAAGGAAAATAAGGAGCTCAAAGATTCAAATTCCCAGCTCCAGACACACTGAAGAAACTTAAGTTTCAAACTGTGTCCCGAGAGAAAATCTTTCTTTTAGCCACGGGGCTGAGATTGCAGAAACCCAAACACAGGCTCTCCTAATTTGGCTGAACTGCAGCATACATTGAACGGTGCCGTGAAGGGTCTCTGATGCAGGGGTGAGGACACTGATGAGGAAGAACAGGATCCGCAAGCTGGGATGGAGGCGTGTGGGAGGGCCCCCAGGGGGCGGAGAGCGGGGCTCCTGGTTACAGGAGATTATTTGACCCCCGAAGTGATCTCCCCATCTGCTGTGGCTGCTGCCCAGGTATCGTGGCCTCTGCCCCTGTGGTGCTGGCGGCTCCTAGCTACACCTGCAGACACTAATCCCGCGCTGACGCCAGGCTAGGGCAGGCTCATGCTGGCGCTGTCAGGACCCCCCTCACTGTCTGCTTCTGCCTCTGGGCCCACAGCCAGGGTGCAGTCACAGAGCGCACCCCAAGATGGGGGGCATAGCGCGACCCACCAACGAATGCCTTGACTTTTCTAGCTCTTGTCAGCAGAGGCCTGAGGAGCAAGCACGGAGGTGGATCGTACAGTGTGGGGTTAGGGTAGCCAAAGCGCACACCTGGTCAGGCGCGCGTCGATACGGGCGCGTTAACAGGGATTCTGGATTTATGTTGCGTCTTGTGGAGTGAAGAAAGGTGTTAGTGGTTTATTTGGCTGGCTGGCAGAGGTGTGAGTCAGAAGATGGCCTACCTACCTACCTACCGAAGAGCTAGCTATGCCTGCTGTTCCCTGGTTTGCTGCTGCTGAAGGCGTTCAGAGGCGTAGGGAGATGGGCATGCTGGAGTGTCACATGCACGCGGTCCTCCACACTGGACGCGCCCTGCCCAACACCCTGAGCAGCAGGCTTGTGAGTGGAGCACCAGCCCCTGGGAGGAGCCCCGTCACTGCTCGTCTCTGTAGGCCAGGCCTTACGGCGGGGACCGCGGTCACTCAATTTCATAGCAGTGGGCTTGATTGGGTCCCAGAGTGGCAGAGGTCAGTGGCAGCCCTCTGTTGTCGAAGCACAAAGTCCCCGTCCTTCTAGTAATGGACAGCAGAAGCAGAACACTGATCAGAATAATCTGACACATGCAGACTACAGTGTTGGCTGCTCAGCCAGGGGGTTCCCTAGAGGGAACTAGACGGCAAGCCTACAACACTTTTGCTAGATTTATCAATCAAAAGAATGTAAGGGCAAATGAACAGAGACCTACCTCGAGTCATGGTGACAGGGAATCAGCCCTCAGCCAGTGGATTTGAGCCGGTTTGCAGATCCAGAGCCCCATGAAGGACGGGAGGCCAGGCCCCTTGGGGAGGGAGCCTGGCACACCAAACGTTTACGCAGTCCCTCTTTCTCCATCCTTCCTGAGAGGGACCCGAGGCCTTCTGCCTGAGTGACTGTGGGAGGAGGGAAAGGGCTAGACATTTCAGGACTGCTGGACACTGGTTCTGAACGGACACTGATCCAGGAGATCCAAAAGGACACTGTGGCCCCGTAGGAGTAGGGCAGTCAGGCAATCAGTGGGGCTGCAGCCAGCTCGCCCGCCCACCCTTGCTTTGCTACTTCTGTTTCTCTCCATGTGCAGCCCACCTGGAGCCAGCTGATTACTGACTGAAACCTCCACAAGTTGTGAGATAAATAAACCTTTCCTCTCTTAACTTAGGGTGTTGGATATTCTGTCTCAGCAACGAGAGAAAGCAGCCAACACAAAGAGTGTGGCGTTCTGTTAGCTGTCTCAAGGACACAGGTGTGGTGGGCTTGGAGTCTCCAGGAGTCTGCGTCCAGGGACACTCTCTGTGCACCCCAGAAGCCTCCATCCTTGCCTGTCTCTGTGTCTCAGCCTGCACTGGGCTTCAGTCAGTTGCTTTCCTTGAATTCCTTCAGGACAGACTTGGCCTTGCAGTCTCCTCGGTGCTCAGGATCGGGCCTTGCGGGAGTGAGCCCAGGATGAAAGTCACCGCTGCTCTGCATGCGCTGCTGCTCCTCTTCCTGCGAGGACTGGTGGCTTCGGCTGCGGGTCCCAACCACAGATTCCACGTGTGCCTTTCACACTGAGTGACACTGAGAGAGAAAGGCAGAGAGCGGAGTACAGTGCGGCCACAGAGCAGACTATGGATGCCACCCTCGGTCAAGAAATGCCAGCTGCTGCCCGGGCAGGAGGCAGGAGGCTCCCCCGGCCCTACAGACCTGAGGGAGCTCAGCCCTGAAGACGCTGTGAGGGCAGACCTGGGACTCCAGACTGGGAGAGGGTGGTCACTTCTGCAGCCCACCAGAGAGGCACAGGCTGTGATGCCACTACGCCTGCCACAGGCATGGGTGGCCATGTGTGGCGGCTGCTGCTGCTGAAGACTGGGTGGTCCTGCTCAGCCCAGCATCCCGCCACAGGCTGACCGGTGGCCTCAAGGGGCCTTGCTGGGATGACTGTGTGCAAGGAGCTCGGAACTCTGTAGTTTGGCTGTGTGGCGGCTGGAGCACGGGGAGCTCTGACCTGGGCTCCAGTTTCAGGCCTGAGATAGAAGTTTTGGTGATGTGTGTCCAGGATCTCCCAGGAAAGTATCCTTTGTGTGAGCGCTGTGGTCGTGGCACATCTCCTGTACGGATTCCACCTGGCTTGTGCAGCAGGCTTCTGAGGCCGTCGCTGCTGTCGGTTGCAGGGCACTTCTCCTGGGGGCTCAAGCTTAGCTGGAGGCAGACTTTGTGAGGAAGACCGCTGGGAGCCACGCTGGTGCTGGTGCTCACCTCTCCTAAGGGCCTTTCCCCTGTCGCTTCCCCTCAAGACAGCAAAGACAGAGGGAAAGAAACCACGGGAAACTGCAGCTTCCCTGTGAGGCCAGACGTGAGGATGTGAGAGGTCATGTGGGCGAGGGGAGCTCAGGGGTACAAAGGAAGCTCTTGAGAGTCTACAGAAGGTTTGTGGACTGCGGAAGAGGTTCCTGGTAGGTCAGAGGAGGATTTTAGGTACATAAAAGGTTCATGGGTACAGAGGTGGCTCATGGGAATGCTGAAGAGGTTTATGGGAGTACAGTGGAGGCTCTTGGGAGTGCCTCAATGGGAACTTCCAGCCAGCCCTCATGGAGCTGGGACTGGGCCCAGCAGGAACTCCTCTGTTAGAGTGAGGCCCCTCTCCTGGTGGCCGTGGCTTCTCTGCTACCTTCTGTGGCCTGTGCTACCTCCTTGTAGGGTGCACGCTTCATTGGTTCATGGCTTCTGCTCCGTCTTTATCGTGTCAGGTGTAGCTCCCTGAACCAGTTGGCAGCTGTGGTGGTCAGGTTAGGATGCTGGGGTCATTCTGGTTATTGAATAGTGGAGCTGTAGGAAGCAGGGGAGAGCAGGGAGCACCCCAAGGGGTGAGTGGAGCGAAGAACTAGACCTCCTTGCTGCATGTCCCCACCTCTGTGTTTCTCCACATGCCAGGGTCCTGCCATGGACCACTCCTCTCCATGGTGGGTTAATCAGCCACCAACCAATTCCCAACCTGTCCCTCAGCCATCTCTGATGGACATCAGCTCTGCTTCACCTTCAGTCCTGGCCCAAGAAAACAAGGGGTGTCTCATTTTCCCCCCTGCTCAGAATCAGACCCCAATCTGATCAGCTTCTGCCAGGCTGGCAGAACAGTGACTGCCAGCTTCCATGCTTGGTCCAGTCATCTCTGGATGAAGGAGGCGTCACCTGAGCTGGGCATGCTGCTGGAGACCAGGGGCACAGAGGGGTATGGCTGCCCTGAGGGCTGTAGGGAGAGATCAGTCAAGGCACGATGCTTCTCCCAGCAGGCTCCACTGGCACCGCCAGGGCAATCGTATGCCATTTCTTGTCTGGCCAGGCAGGTGTGTGTTAAGGCGGCCCTGGTAGGATTTGTGCCTGGGAGCTCAGAAGGGCCCACGCATGGTGTCACCTGGCCAGGTCCTCCAGGAGCTCTGTGGGAGAAGTGGGCAGGGCCAGTGTCCCTAGAGAGAGGGGCTGGCCAGGGGGGAAGGACGGGGCTAGATCTAGACCCAGGCTGCCCTGGAGGGGCTGAGGCAGAGCAGCCACATGGAAGACGCCACAGTGTGGGCGGTGGCCCTGGGGCTGGCTCTCCTCTACCTTCCTCCCCAGCAGAGTGGCCACTGGCTATTTCCCTGCCACAGCTGCAGCATGCAGACTGCGTGGCACCAAATGGAGGGTGACTGCTCTGGAAAGCCCAGGCAGCAGGGCACACCGCTCCTCCCCCAGGGTGGCCGCGGCTGGAGTGGGCTCCTTGTGCGGACCCTGAAGTCCAGCGGGACCTGCTCTATGCTGGGCCCTGGCATGTGGGCCAGTCATGGTGGTGTCTGCAGCCCCTGTGTGGAGAGGATGGGGCCCTTCCCCAAGGCCACCACTGCTGGCTCCTGGGGCTGCTGGGCAGTGCCAGCTGTTGGGCTGTGTCTTCCATGCCCAGTCTGTGCCACCCCCCCAGTGGTCTTCCCACAACAGCCGCTGCCCCAGCCTGTGGGCCCAGGGGTTCCTGGGGCACACACGCCGTGTGGCCTCCTGGGCCATGTGGGACCCCTCAGGGAGGATTCAGGTGCTGCAGCTGGGCGGTCCTCCTGCCGGCAGACTGATTAGGTCACATCTGGATCCACTTAGTGTGGAGTCGCCGTCAGCGTGGAGGGAGAGCAGCCCTTATCACCCGCAGAGCAGAGCCGCCGCCGCCACAGAGAGCTGGCTGGATGTGCCGCTTCCTGGGCGCTGCTCGGAGGGAGCCGCCAGCGGGTGGGAGGGCTGGGAGCAGCACCCACCCGTCCACCCAGTGGACCCTGCCCACTCCATGTCCCAGGGGCCTTGGGAGGTGGAAGGGGACGCCATGTCCTTGGTGACTCTTACTGGGTTTCACAGAGTGTGATAAGGCTTCCAGCTGACCTGGGAACAAAAAGGGTGTGCTTTCCTCTGTTCTCTAGAGCCTTCTAGAAGCTTCTAGATCAGTTGTCTCCCACTCTGGCACCATGAGGCCTCCTGTAGATTGCTGAATCCCACGTGACCAGGGCCTGTGCCCACAGGGCTGACCCTGTGGTCTGGGGTGGGCTCTGTGGTCAGGGACCTCCCCTTGTGGTCAGGGGCTTCATTCTGGTCAGGGACCTCTCCCTGTGGTTAGGGGCCTCCCTCTGAGGACCCTGGTTCAGGCCACTCTGGGAAGGCCTCCAGCCGGCTGCTGTCCAGGTTCTTCACAGAGGTGTGTCTGCAGGGCATCGCCAGTGATTCCTGCATCGGCAGAGCGCATGCTCACGAGGGTCTGCTGGGGACACTGGGGCAAACTGCATGGCCGTGAAGCTGGCACAAGAGCGCCCAGCCTGTGAGACCCGGAGCCTGCCAGGCTGCCTGTGCCAGGTGTGGGGCGAGCTCCCACCTGCTCAGAGCCCTGTAGGTAAAGCTAGCTCCTTGGACATACAGGGGACGGTCTTGTGCCTGGCGCACACTAGGGGCCTGGACTTGTCACAGAGCCACTCTGGGCCTGGTGCTGAGCCTGGACCACACTGTGTGCCGGGGAAGCTTCCTGCATGCATTCAGGGTTGCTGCGAACAAGCAAACGCCACTGAAGTCAGAGTGAGGCGGAGATAAAGCGGCAGCCTTTCTGGGAGGCTCCTCGGCGAGGCCTGACAGCGAAGCAGAGAGGCTTGTGATCCCTGCCTGGGCTTTCTTTCCCACCCTGCAGTGTGCTGGCAATGGAGGCAAATTGGCAAGTGCCCGGGCACTGTGGGCAGGGTGGGAGCTGGGATCCCAGGCAGGGGGTGCCTGTGGGTAGACAGAGGCTTTGGTCTTCAAATTTCCTTGCCCAGAAATTCGTGTTCAGAGAAGAAGTGGAAGAAAGAAAAATGTTAAACAGCCAACCTGACTGGACGGGCTGTGGCAGGTGTAGGCTCCTTTTCCCCGCTCAGGCACTCCCTGAAGCTGGGCTGGGAGCTGCCAGCGCCTCGCTAGCCTTCCGTCTGCTGTCTGGGATGCTGGGCATGACCACAGGCTGCTCCTGTGGGAGGAGCGGATGAGACAGGGTGCCCCATCACAGGGCAGCATGGGCCCCAGGCTGTAAGGAGGGCCAGGAGGCTCCAAACCCTCTGAGCAATGTGCAATCCATTTTGGGAAAAGTTTCCATTAAAATGGTTCAAATAAAAAGTTTTGTTGATTAAAGCGGCTCAAACAGTGCTGGGATGTGATTAGGCAGGCGGCTGCAGTGTGGTCCTGGATGCTTTTGTTGCCTGGAAACCAACCACTGGCATGGTGGCCCAGGTTACGTTGTGTTCAGAAGGCAGACACTGAGCCTGGTGTGCATTTTGACAGGAAAAAAGCGCAACGCCGTGTTCCGTAAGGCTGGAGATCGCCCTCTTCTGCCGCTCCCCTCTGCCCCCAGGTGGCTCTGTAGTTCCTGGCCCTGCAGAAAGTGCCTTGCTAGGACATGGCCCTCAGGAGCCCGTCCACACCCACCCCAGCTTCAGCTTCGCATCCAGAAAAACAAACCCTGGTCCGGACCCTTTGGGATATTAAGGCAAAGTGTCAGGTAGCCTTGCTCTGTGGCTGGAGGTCACGAGCTGCATTTCAGTGAAGGGAAGGAGGAAAAACATTAGCCACCTAGCAGCATCAAATTGGGAATTTCCTCTGTGAATTTAAAAACATATTCTAGGGTCATGACCCTCTTGGGGGTTCATATTTTTCTTTGCTAGCTCCACATGTGTAATTAAAGCCCATGTTTAAATGGAGGGCTGGAGATCGTGGGCCACTTTCTCACAGTGGTCAAGCCCACTGCTTGTTCCTCCTCCCCTCCCCTCCCCTGCCCTCCCTGTCTCCTCCCCTCCCTCCCTTCCCCCTCTTCTTCCCCTCTCCCCCCCATTCTCCTTCCTTCCTCTCCCTCCCCCACCCCTCCCCCTCTCTCCCTCCCTCCCTCTTTTCCTTTCCTCTCCTCTGGGTTGAAGAGCTGCTGACCAGGCCAACGTGATGCTAAGTGTCTCTGGTGAGCCAGGGACAGGGCCCACCCAGGCCAGGGTTAGCCGAGCAGCAGTCTGGGTCTGCATTCCCTGCAACCTCCTGTGCCTGTGCTTCAATTCTCCAATGTCTCAGACTCCTGAGGTCAGATGATCAGCACCAGAGTGTGACTTGGGACTCCAGGGCTGGTGCTAGCAGGGCACAGGGAGGAAAGCGACTTCCCAGCAAGGTGGTACTCCTCAGAGCTGGCCTTGGCCTCAGCACAGCCACCTCCCGGGATGCTGACCAGACTGAGTCAGCAAGGCCCTTCCTGGGTCTGGCAGAGGCCACACAGGTCTCCTCGGAGCCTCGCCCCCAGCTCCTTGGCCCTCAGCTGCGCCCCAGGCTGGGCTTTTGGCCCTCTGCATCCCCAGGTGGCAGCCGCAGCCTCCACGGGCACGACTCAAGGGCTTCTGCTTGCTACCCTGTTCACTTCAGCTCAGATGGGACAGGCTGGCATGACCCCAGTCGTGGTGGACATGTGGGCAGGAGCCGGCGCCCCAGGACCCCGGCCAGTACCAAAGCCTTCTCCTGGCTGGAGCGGTGAGCCTGGGGAGCCTGGGCTGCTGCAGCGGGCCTCCGTGCACAGCCTCCCTCCGGCCCTCCCCGTGAGGTGCTCTGCTCCTGCTGGGCCTGCCCTAGCTCACTGCAGCCGTGCAGTGGCTCCCGGATGGTTTTCCTCACCCAGTGAGTGCTGCGTGTTCCCTTCAGGCAGGCCCTGCTTCCTGCCCTCCCAGGCTGCTGTCCACGCCCGGCCCCAGCCTCGCTATAAGCCTCCTCCTCCTAGGGTACCAGCTACAGCCTTGGTTCTGCCCACAGGGCCCCGCAAGAGCAGGAGGGAGGTGGGGAGGAAGCTTGTTGTGTCCCGTGCCGGCAGGCGAGGTGTCTGCTGCCCACCATTGGCAGAACATCCGCCTCCCCCGGACGTGGCCCAGGCCTGGAGCTCTTCTTCCTGTGGCATCACACCTGCCCTGAGCCGGTTACCTGGTGTCCTGTCTCCCGCTGTGCAGACACGCAGGCTGGACCGTCCTGACCCAGTGGCCCCTGCAGATGCAGTCTGTGCCCCCGGATTCTGCCTTGTGGCACTGGGGTGTGGAAGACCCTCCCACCCCACGATTCTAAAGCAAACCTGAGCAGGGAACCCCATTCCGAAAACCTGAGCATCTTGGCAGGTGTGGGATGAGTCTGGGCCCTGATCTCGTTCTCCAGGGAAAGGAATATTTCAAATTCTTTCTCAGCCAGGGCCATCTTTCCTTAAATGGACTGCTGGCCTCATGCTGGGCGCTGGCCTCAGTGCTTTCAGAGTTCGCCTGGAAACTTGGCGGCAGCCAGTGGAAGTAGACACAACTGTGAGTCCTGCTGTATGGTGGGAATGGCACGGGGAGGGGGCACCTGGGCCACAGAGCTGGCCGGGCAGCGGGGCTTTGCTCAGGTGGGAGGGTGGGGTCGGGTACCCACGCTGTGCCCCGTGAGCATCGCCTGGGCAGTGTGATGGCTAACAGTGTGGCTGGTGTCCTGGACATGCCACCCGTAGGTGACAGCCATGGAAGGCTCCTTCAAGTGCCGCTTGCAGTCACCTGGCGACTGGGAGCAGACCTCCCACTCTGGGCGGTGACATCCTACCTGGCTCTGCCCCTGGAGCCAGCCCAGGGGTCTTGGCAAAGGCTTGGCACCTCCTGGGCGAGGGTCCAGGCGTCTGTAACAAGGGGAGGTGGGTGTGGATCTCGGGGGAGCTTCCCAGCAGCGCCCGGGCTCCGTGGCGCAGGCTGGGACCCGGAAGCTGGAAGCGCGGGCGTCCCAGGCCTGTGGGTACTGGGCGCTGTGGGTACTGGGCGCTGTGGGTACTGGGCGCTGTGTGTGGTGCTCAGATTCCTCCACAAACGCACCTGAGTTCTGTAGAGCTATAGCTACTGCTCCTCCAGAAAAGCTCAGACACAAAATACTGTGCTGCGTGTGGTTCCAACTCTAAGAGGAAAATGCAGAGGGCGCCTTCTTCTCGTGACAACAAAGCTAGTACAGCTGTGCGCAACGAGCTTTGAGGCCACCAGCCCAAAGGGCGTGATGTGTGTGGCTACGTTAAAATCAAAGCAGAGCTGTCCTGCTCTTAACAAAAATGGGGTAGAGGACACAGGTACCCCGGGCAATGGTCACCCACTGCTCTTTCCCGCTTCCTCATCAGTGAATGGCTTGGAGGACCGAGGGGGACAGTGGCTGGGGAGGGCTTCAAATCACATCTCTGCTGCTGCAGAAGCTGCGGCATCAGTCGGACTGCGGAGATCCGAGTCGATAAAATGCTTTCAAACAAGTCAAGAATAAAACTGGGGTATGCCGGGGTCTGGCCAGGCAAGTCACAGAAAATAAGAACAAAGCACAGTGGATACAGCGCTGGAAATGCGCACACTTCTCGCCAATAAACAGCTAGCGGAGTGAGAGTCCTGAGGAGGAGGCGACAGTTTTCAGGCTCCTGCTGGCAAAGCCTGGGTGTGTCATGACACTGAAGCTGCCAGGGTGCGGCCCAGCACAGCGCTGTCACGGCCACGGCCACAGCCACAGCCACAGCCACAAGGCGCCTGGAGCTCTGTCTGCCAGTGCGGAGCAGGCCCCGGGACATGGAGGAGAAGTGTCCTCACTGTCCAAGTGCATTTCTAGAGACAGCCCGGCAGGCATTCCATGTGCCTGGATGCCAAGGGCAAGTGGTCCCTGCCACAGCGGAGCCAAGCAAGCTCCCCACACTCAGCAGTGGGAAGCAGGAGGGGCTGGCCCGCTCCCAGCAGTCCCCAGGGCACGAGAGCGACCCAGGTCAGGCAGCAGGGCAAGAACTCAAAACAGGAAGTCAGCCATAGGTCGGGAACTTGGGACCATCCTAAAGTGCATTTACCAGGCAGGGACTGGGGGCTTGGGTTCAAAAGAAGTTTCAGAAGATGTCAACATGATATGTCTTAAAAATGCAAAATAGCACTGAAAGTTATTTCGGGTACATAGAAAAAGTAACATTAAATAAAACAAGACCTTGCTGGGAAGGGCTTGGAGGAAAGCCACTGCCAGGCAAGGCTATGGGTGTCTTCCAACTCGTGGCAATGTTTGAGCCCTTAAAACCCCACAAGCGGGCGCTGGTGTGGCCAGAGTCCAGGCCCTGGGCACAGGCCAGTGCTGTCTTCTCGTAGGCCACTCACAGTGGCTCTTCCTTCGTTCTTGGTGCAGCATCAGTGCCACAGGCCACGTATACCAGTTCCACAGCCAGGAAGTTGCACCCTAAGTGCTTGCTGAGCCTTCTCCCAAATTCAGAGAGCCGTCTGCCCGCTCAGACCCAGCCCCTGAGCCCTGGTGGCCGGGGCAGTGTGGGCGGCCACCGACCTGGGAGGCCTGTGTTCCCCAGAAATGGTAGCCAATGGAGCGTAAATGGCCAAATATTAGCCTACCACATAACAGAGGATGAGAAAATGTCGGTCTGTTTCTTGTATCTGATGCATAAAAACTATTTAAATCTATGAACTAGAAAAAAAATGCCGTGTGTGTCAGCAGGGAGGGCAGGGCCAGGGCTGTGGCAGGCGCCGCATTTGATGCGAGACTTCTGTGCGTGGCCGTGCTGTGGCCGCTTGGACTCCTTCCAAACAGCCTCTCTTTCCTTTTTATCCCCTGCCTCGTGGAAAGGGTCCTTTTTCATATTTTACATGTTGTGATTTCATGGGGCCCTTCCAGTTGGTAGTCAACAGTTCATTTGGGCTGGGACCTTCTGTAAACTCTGTGCCGGGGCTCCCGGCCTGACCACCCACTGAAGCAGGCTGTCTAAACAGCGCACGGCTGGGAGCAGACACAGCGAGCCGGCACAGATGGACCCGGGCCAAGGAGTCGCCCCTGTGGGGGAGGGGCGCGGCCTGCTCCAACGGGCCTGGGCCATTGGAGGTTCCCCTGAGCTTGGGTGTCTTTGTCCTCTGTCTGCCTATTCATGGGCATCTGGGCATCTGTCTGTCTCTTCCCAACTGCTGTAGCCAAAGTTTGCCAGCCCCGCCCAGCTTCTTGTGTGCTAGGCCACCAGTGCGCGAGGCTCGCGCTGGTCCTGCAGGCCCGTACGGAGGCAGCAGCACTGGGAGGGTGCACATGGGATTGAAGCAGGGGTTGGCACTGACCCCACGAAGAGCAGGTATTTTTCAAGGTGCTGGCCAGGACCCGCAGCCGTGTGGTACCTGGTGCTGGTTCCACGTCCTGGTGCCCACTGCTCAGGCCCAGGAGCAAAGCAGGAGGAGGCCGGGCTTTGTGGTCTCCTGGTGCCGCCGCCACCGCCAGCTTCCGAGACTCACAGGATCCGCAAGAGCAGCTGCTCCCTCTGTGCCCCCGCGCTGGTCACTTTCTCTGACTTTATGCACCTTCCCGCAGTCAGCATCATTGCCCCACCTTTCCAAGGGGCTCACGGAGCACGTGGCTTCAGCGTAGCCTTATCTATGTGACTTGCCACCCGGTGACACCGAGGCAGGCTGTGCATGCAGCCAGTGCCCACACGCGACTCCGTGCAGGCCACGCAGTGGCCTTCAGAGCCGGGCATGGGCGGCGCCTCTCTACAAAGCAGAAAGCATTCAAATCACAGTGAGAGTGAGTATGGCGCCGCCATTTCCATGTGTCCCTGTCATCCTGCAACATCACCCAGGAAAGACCCAACCACACCGCCAGCATCTGTCCACCCCCGCTCATCTCTGTCTACCGGGGGAGCTTCTACTCCGCTCCAGCCCATGGTCTGCACCCCACATGGTGGACTCATCGGGCCCTGGCACCCCCCTTCCCTCACCCCACCGGGTGTTCCCATTCTCTCGGGGTAGGCACCAGAGCTCTGTCCCTTTTATGGCCGAGTCTAGACCCTCTGCTTGGAACTGGTTTTGTTTCTTTCAGCATGTGTTGGGATTGGAGTTGCTTGCCCGAGGCCGTGGAGGCTGCTGCGGTGCACACGTGTGTGCAGTCTCCGTGGGTGCTCACATCCCTCCTCGGGGTCTATGTGCACAGTGTGCAGCTGGGCTCACGCTCGGCCGCACTCAGAGGCACTGGCAGCCTATTCTTCCCCAGTGGCTGTGGTGTCGAGGTGGGACTCCCTTCGTGCGGTCTCCTCACCTTTTTCTGGTAGGAAAGTATACAAGGCAGTGGAGAAACAGGAGGGAGGCTGCTCTTACCCCACCAGGGGCTGAGGCAGGGCTGTGTTTGCCAAGGCGGGTCATGAGGGACAGGGTCCTCCTGGGGGACATATGAGCATTCCAGATGGGGGGACAGTGAGTGCAGGAGCCAGGGGGTTCAGGGAGCCTGATGCAGCCAGTGAGAAGACAAAGGCAGCAGCTGGAGTCTCACGGGGCAGAGGGCTGGGTGCAGGCTCTCCCTACCCACCAGTCCCCATGCTCCCAGGAAGCCTCAGGGCTCCAGCTCCCTAGGCAGTGCGTCTGGCATCATGCTGACCTGGAAAGCCTCCTGTGGCCTGAGGATCTGCTGGCCAGTATCAGGCCAGGCCGCTCAGGGGATTGCGCCCGGTGGGAGCGAGGCTGTTTCTGGGTGTGCCCTGGCAGGAAGGGGCCACGCGGGACGTGTGCCTGTCCAGGCTAGAAGACTCAGCTGCAGCTGGTGGTGATGGGCAGCCCCGCCCTGGCCGCCTCCCTCACTGCTCTCCCAGCCTCCCGCTCTCATGGCGGCAAGCTTGCCTAGCACTCAGCGAGGCCCTACTATGTGCCACCTTTCCAAAGGTGCCAAGACCTCGTCCAGGGTCACACAGAGCCACCATGGGTCCCAGCAACTCCTTCTAGATCCTGAGACAGCATCCCAGGCGTGTCCCAGGAGCTCAGGGGGACTCAGCCCTGCCCCGCTCCCCCAGCCCGTCCTCTTCAACTCCATGCCAGGTGCTTCCTGACCCTGTGGCCTATGTGTGGGCCCTGCAGGATTGACTCCCTTCCCCACATTAACTCAAGCCTGCTCATTGTCCTCTTCCAGTCCCAGGTCACTATCCCTCCTCAGCAAGGCCTGCTGTGACAAAGGGATCCGCGTTCATGGAGAAGAGGCCCAAGGGAGATCCCAGGCCCTTCAGTGGGAAGACACAGCTGGAAGGCGCCGTCGGCAGACCAGAAAGTGGGCCCTGTCCCGACGCCAGGCCTCCCGCCTCCGGCTCTCGGAGCAATGAATCTTTGCTGTTTATAAACCGCTCGCTCGGGTTGTGGCACTTGGTGGTGGCAGCCTGGAGGGACTAAGATAATAACAAACCCAAACTCAGGAGCCTCAAACAGCATGTGATCATCCTGGCTTGTGGGGGGTGTTCCCCTCCTGGGACCCAGGGGCCAGCCAGGACCAGCCAGGACCAGCCAGGACCAGCCCGATCCGGGGACCGCAGGGAGCAGAGTCCAGCCACTCTCGCCTCCCTGGCTCCAGCCACCAGTCTCTGGCAGAGTCAGGGGACACAGGGCCCCTGCATGGGTGGGGGCGCGGGATGTGCATGGTGAGGCCTGCCCCGAAGTCCACTGCACCGAGAGTGCCAGCCCACCTGGCCTAAGAAGCGGAAGGGGTGTGGAGGGCAGAGGCGATGGCAGCCCTGGGTTCCCACTCTCTGGGCGCACCGAGGGGCTTCCTGGGGATGTGGACAGGAAAGGCGAGCCCCACTTCTGCGACTTTCTGGGAGCACTGAGGGAAATCCCAGAGCTGCCCAGAGCAGGCAGTGACCCGGCCTGAGGGTCACCTCGCGCACCCCGCCAGGGCTCTCCGTGAGGCCACTGCCTCCACCAACGCTCCGAGCTGTGTGCAAGGAGTCACACGTCGGCCTCCACTTTCTTACTCATGTTCGCTTGAGCAGTTGCTGACACGCCGGGAGTGATAGCACACTACTGAGACTAGCCAGATCCCCGGACGGACAGCAGCACCGGACGGCTTCTGCCCCGGGCCTTGCTCAGCGCCGCACTCGCGCTGCCGCTCTGCCCTGCGCAGGGGCAGGACACCGGGGATGGCACTGGGGCTCCACAGGGACCCCAGTTTCTATTTTGAGACCAGACAGGTTCTACTAAGACTGGACTTGAATTTGTGATCACCTTGCCTCAGCCTCCCGAGTTCCGGGGATACAGGTGTTTGCTACTGTACCTGATGGGGGGACATTTCTAAACCTCATCCTGGCGTCTGGGAATGCAAAACCGGCAGGATTTCTAGCCGTGCTTCACCGGACGAAAGCAAGTGGCTCTGGTCTCCACCTGACCCCAGACGGGGCCCCTTTCCCAGTCACTTGGAAGATGCCTTTTCCTAGCCTTCTCTGCAGTGAGGTTGAGCCATGTGACCTGCTCCAGCCAATGGGCTGCAAGTGGGGGTGCTGGGGCCCCTCCCTCTGGGCGGAGCGGTATCTCTGGGCCTCTCCCCTTGCTGGTTCCTCTTCTGCGCTGGCAGCCAGGATGTGGCCCCATGGCCACCGTGAACGCCAAGGGCAGCTACCTGGCTCCGTCCCTCCAGCTCTGCACACAGCCTCCGCCCTGCTGAGGACACCCTCCTTCAGGCTTCCCGAGGCTTTGCACCCTGTTCGCAGCACTTGGTGCTCAGGGCAGCCGTGAGGATGCTGCCCTGGCTGTGCCAGCTGAGGGGCGGGTCCCAACCTGCTTCCATCTCCTCCTGTGTAGACCGGGGTGGAGGGGAGGTGGCCAGCAGCGCTCAGCTGAAATGCCTGTGTTTTGGGACAAACCACGCCCACAGCTGTGGCTGCGCCCGATAGCAGGCAGATGATGGTGGATTGAGGGCTCTGAAGAGAGGATGGGCCTCGAGAGACTGTGTGATGACCAGGGGGGTAGGGACTCCTGCTGACCCTTGCCTAGCCTCTGGGGGTGACAGGGGCTCGGGTGCTGACTGGGAGATGCTTTGGTAGGGGTTGGCTTCTGCTCCCAACGGAAACAGGTGTGGTCTCCCCTGCACGCTGTGCCCACAGGCAGTGGGCCAGATACACCAATCACCACATGTCCTTGGTGGCTTCTGTGGTGGGCGATGACGCAGGTGCTCTCCTGAGCCCTGGCCTCAGCTGGCACAGTCGCTGTAAGGATCACTGTGCCAGAGGACTGGATGACAGGGCCCTGTCACCTGAGACAAGGTGCCCAGCGAGGGTCAGCCAGCCTCGACCCTGCCCCTCGAGGGCACAGGGTCCTGGCTCATCGTCTGTCTCACAGGTCCCATTGTGACCACTCTCAGGGCCACTGGGAGCTCATCAGGACAGGGGACAACTGTTCAGCAGTTTAACCCTTCTGGTGCTGGCTCGGAAGTCCCCTCTTCAAGGTGCCCTTGCCCTGGAGCCTGGCGAGGCTGTGCTCTGCGTCAAAGTTGGCTCCTTCTCGCCACGTCCTCAGGTGATGGAGGGACTAGGTTAGTAGGTTGCTCGCAGGGGTCCCTGCATGGGGCACTAGTCTTCCTGGTTAGGGAAGCGCCTCCTGAAGGGCCCCTTCCTTACCATCACCCCGGAGCTGAGGACCTCAGCAAACCCCTCTGGGGGCACAGCACCAGTGCCAGTCCTGTGTCCTCATGGCCCTGGTCAATCCTCCAATGCTGCAGGGGTGCTGAGGACAGAATGGGTGATGCATTGCGAGCTGCAGCATGCACCTGGCCCCAGGTCCCTCTGCAAGTGGCCGATCCACAGAAGCCCCGGCATGAGGGCACAATGTCCTTCTAGTCAGGGTGGCTTTTGTGCTGTTGTCACTAAGTTGGCACCGCTCTGGCGATCCCCTGATGATGATGCCGGGGCTTGTGTGTCTGACGCCTGCTGCTCCTCTCACACGTGGCCGCCAGTGCCTCTCCAGTGCTGTGACACTTGCCAAAAGCCTGTGTCCAGTGTATGGAAGCTTAATTGGAAAACACCAGTTGTGTGCATTCAAGGTGCGATGCTTTGGTTTCTGAGGGGATGGAGCACGGGCACCATGAAGCCATTCATAAGCGCCTCCATCCCTCACCTGCGCCATTGTGTGGCCGGTGCACACGTGTGTGCTGTTGCCCCGCTCATCCCCCAAAGGGCTGGGGCCCAGCTACAAGCTGAGAGGACCCCCGAGGTTTATCTCCCTCCCCAGTGAGGCCACCACCTGGGTAGGTCTGTGACAGCCATCTTTGTGCTGCGCCTCCAACCTCTCATTTGCTTTGAGCCTCCTCTCGCATAGCCTGTGTGTCCCCAGGTCCTTGGCCCAGGCTGTTCCTTGACGCACGCACCCCAGATAGCAGCTACCCAGAGGCTATGGCTATGAGAATCAGAACTTGGGGAGCGAAAGACAGAGAAGGTTGGGTGGCCAAAACGTCAAAGAGAAAACCAGGCTGATGACAACAAAGGAAACACCAAGGTGTGGTGGGGAAGCTGTCGGAGAGCTGAAGAGCCTGGTGAAGGGATCTGTCCCTGTCGTGTGTGCTGTTAACAGGTGTAGGTGGAACCACGGGGCCAGGATGAGGCCACAGTGGGCACTGCCTCCTTCCCTGGCATCCTTCCTGCTGCGTGCCTCACCTCGCCTCACGGTTTCTGGGACACAGGGTTCTCTCCACACACGGATGGCTGAGGGAAGGCCAGGGGACAAGTGCCCCATGCAGGTGCTTTCTATTTCTTCAGTTTTTCTTAGGACCCCTCCGGGTTCCCGGGGCTCCTCCCGGCTGTGGTGCTCCTCACTGCCCCGGTGTGACAGCAGCGAGCTCTCAGCAGCTCCATGGGTCCTGGCTGAGTTTTGTCTGCCAGCTGTCTACACTGGAGTCCTGCTTCTCCAGAGGGAAGCGCCATACCCTCTTGGGTACACAGCACCGTGACTCAGGGGCTCCGTGCTGCTCTCAGCCACTTGGTCTGGCCGGTGTCGGTGCAGTTCTCTGCTGCCTTCCCTGTCACCAGGGGCCCCCAGGAGCCAGGCTGTGCCCAGCCCACAGGAGGGAGAGGCCTGCGGTATGGCTGCGTGGCCCCTCTGGGTGCCTCCTGGTGGATGCCTCATCTCTCCCCTCCACTTTGTGTGTCAGCACAGCCCTTTACATGTGTCTCTATGAACCGTGGGTATTTTATACCCCGAGTTATAACACAATACTTTATGTTGTTGTAAAAATGCTTCTGTTTTTAGGATGGTGGCTCTTTTGTTTGCACCCCTTCAACACACTTCCATCTCTGTGCCTGCGTGTGCGTGTGCATGTGTGCGTGTGTGTGTGCGTGTCCCGTGTGTCCTCTGCTGCGTTCTCTGCTGTGTTCTGGGTTGCCTTGCCCTTGCTTTTGCGTTCCGTGGCATCTCCTCGGTCGGCTTGCGGGTTGTTCTGCTTCGCTTTGCCTCCACGGTGGCCGCTCCCGCGCTGAGTGTGCACACGCCCAGCTCAGGACGGTCTGCCTGCCGGGGCCGCAGCATCGCACACGGCAACAAGAGGGTGTTGCAGCCGTGTGCAGCCAAGTGCGTGCCGGCCCCCGACAGGCATCGTAGTGCCCTCAGGATGCTGTCGTGTGTCTTATCCGTCAGCTGTCGTGAAATATTGTTGTTTTAAATGAGAAGAAAATCCTCATGTCTGTGGACACATTCCCCACTGCTGGTGCTCTAGGTCCTTTCTAGTTTTGTGCAGGGTACTTCCCTGCCACCGGGAGAACTCCCCGACATCTCTTATCATTCAAGTCTGCTGGTGATGACTTTTGTCAGTCTTTCTTTAATTAAAAACCACGTCTGTCTTGGCACGGTGCTACACGTCCGGAATCCCAGCACTCAGGAGCTGAGGCAGGAGGATCTCTTCAAGTTCGAGGCCAGTCTGAGCTCCAAAATGAGTTCAAGGCCAACTGAACTGCACAGTGAAACCCTGACTAAAAAAGACACACACACACACACACACACACACACACACACACACAATTCTGTATTTGTTCTTTAGTGTTGTAAGAGAGGCACACAAGGCATAGAGTTCTAGGTAGATTTTTCCCCTTCAGCATGCTCAAGGGCCTGTGATGTGTCTTGCATCTTTTCTGATAATCCTGAGGGACCGTGCATCTATTTTCCCTCTAGCTTTGCTTGCTCAGCTTTGCCGCTGGCTCTGATTGGCTGTGTTATGCTGAGCCGTGGGGTTCTCTTCTTCCTTCCTTCCTCCCTCCCTCCCTCCCTCCCTTCCTTCCTTCCTTCCTTCCTTCCTTCCTTCCTTCCTTCCTTGCTTCCTTCCTCTTTCTTTCTTTCTTTCTTTCTTTCTTTCTTTCTTTCTTTCTTTCTTTCTTTCTTTCTTTCTTTCTTTCTTTCTTTTCGTAACAGAACCAAACTCAGGGCCTTGTGCTGGTCAGGCAGGCCCTTGTGCCCTTGAGTTACACCCCCGGCCCGATGCTGCTGCTTTCTGTGTTTATCTTCCTTGAGGTTCATTGGGCTTCTTGGTTCTGCAGATTTACACTCATCAAATTTGGGGAAAATCTGGCTATCACTTCTCTCTCTCTTTTTTGTTTTTTGCTACCGGGGATTGAACTCAGGACCTTGCATTTGCCAGGCGGGCACTTACGCCCTGGCTATCACTTCTTCAAGTGTTTTTCTGCTTCCATCTCTCCATCTGTCCCTCTTCCTGGAGCTTCAGCTTATGCCTGGTAAGCGCCGGCGTGGCCCCGGAGAGCTGTGTTAACTTAGTAGTCTGCCTCACTATGCCTGCAAGTTCATCTCTTACTTTGCAGAGATTGATCTTCTGTGAAACCAGCCAGCGAACATTCACTTTAGGTGTAGTCTTTTCAGCTCTACACAGCCAATTTGATTCTTTTTTTATATCTTTTGGTTATTTTTTCACTATGTGTGCATTTTCCTTTAAGTCTTTGAGTCTGTTCTTAGGAGCTGCTCACCGTTCACCCACACTAGGCCCAGACTGGTGACACGTGGCTGCTTCTTTTGAGTGCTTTTCCCCTGCTTATGGGTCCCCTCTCACTGCTTTCACATGTCTAGTAATTTTTGATTGAATGTCACACATTGCAAACGCTTACTATTGTGAGTTTTTGGATGTAACTAGCTTCCTCTAAAGAAAGTAGAAGTTTATTTTTGGCAGCAATCAAGTCTTTTGTGACTCAGGTAAATCCTTTCAAGCTGGTTAGAGGGCAAGTCCTTTGCTCTAGGGTCCCTGCGGCCCAAGTGTGTGGCTTTCCGGTCTCTATCGGACATCATGGCGAAGCCGTGGTTCTCAGGGCAGCAGAGTTAAGGGAGCCAGGCCTCAGCGTGGTTAGGCCTCCGCCTGTGCTCAGTCATGTGGGCCAGGTCACGTGGCATCCCTTGGCCATCTTTTCTCATGCAACAGGTTCAGAATTTGGCCTTCATTGCTGGCGTTCATGCTTCTTCACTTTGTCTCCGGCTTTGTGTGGAGTGGCAGGGGTGAAGACCCCGTAGGCAGGTATACAAGTGGAACATTCACCCAGAAGCCTGTGCCCACATTCTAGCAAAACAGTGACTTTAGCATTTGCTTCACCCACAGGTGGTCTGTGGAAGTCTTCATGTGAAGAACTGCTATTCAGTGAAAAAAGTGGGAGACGCTCCGAACACCCCCAGTTTCTGGAATAGCAGGCAGGTCAGTGTGTCTGTCTGTATGTGCATTGAGAATGGGTGATGTGGGGACACAGGAGCCTAGAGAGCTTCAAACATAAAAGGTTATAGGGATGATAATTATTAATAATGGACTCTCAGATTGGGGGAAAGCTGTCTTTTCAAAGCTTTAAAATAATTTCACACTGTATAAACAAATAGCTGTATAAAACCCTCAGCTGTAGTTTGGGGTTTTGCATGGAGAACAACACAAAACAGGACACATATTTCATGAGATTATTTTATAATGGCTCACTCAAAGAATCATATACAAAGAGTGCAGGAAATCTGTCCATACACTAAAGACCAAAGAATCCAGCTGAGGGCCTGAATGCCACAGCAAAGTCCTGCCTGAGTCCAGCTGAAGACCTGGAGCCCATCACAGGGCTTCAGGACATCCTGCCCCCCAGGAGTCCAACTGCAGGCTAAGAGCCCGTGACAGCATCTCATGCAGGACTATTTCATGGCTCTCCACTGGGAAGGCCCACAGGTCAGTGGTGGAAGCTAGAACGTCTGTGCCAGCGAGATGAAGGATCTGCGCCAGCAGGCTGAGGGGTCTGCACTGGAAGCTCAGAGGAAGAACCAGAGCTCCGCTGAAAAGTGCTGCAGCCGTCCTCAGCAACAGTGAGGTCCCAGCTCCTCCAAAGGTGAGCGAAGCCAAGTTCCCAGCAGGAAAGCCAGCACAGCGGGCTTCTCCAGGAGACTGAGCAGTGCACCATCTTCCTCTCTGGAGCCAGGAAGCGATGCTCTGAGTGGGGACCAGAGCTCACCAAGTGAAGCGCAGCCATTGTCAGTGACAGCCAGGTCCTGAGCTCCCTCGACAAGGAAAACAGCTGAGTTCGTCAAGAGACCCAGCATGACAAACCCCTCCAGGGGAACCATCAGCTCCCTACAGCCTCTGCACAGCTTTCTTTCCAGGTCTGCCCCTCACGCTGCAGGCAGCACCCTTCAGGTGGCCTCCCACACCAGCACCGGGTGGGTTCAGGTCAGCTGGGTGTGACAAGTTGCCCACCAGGAGTCCGTCCACCACCACATCCTCTTAGTCCATGGGTGAGTGAGTTCCACCTTCATCTCCTAGCTTTGGGATCTGCTTGTTGTTGATGCTTAGGGATTCTGCCTCTATTCTAAGTTGGGCGTCTTCTCAAACACAGCAGGAAGGGGCTAGTCCCTGCACCTCAGCAGGAGTAAGCACCCCGCCCCATACAACATCCTTGTAGCCGCTGAGGGAAACTTGGTCTCTGCAGGCCTCCTATGCACAGGGCCTCTCATTAGTAGAGAAGAAAGTATATTTTAGTGCAAGCTTCTGCTGGCTCTCAGTATAGCCTGGGCATTACCAACAGCCTTGGTTATAACAACCTGAGGTGTCGCATAGCCTCTGGGGCAGGGGTGTGTGCAACACGCTGCAGGGGGAGCAACCCTAATGACACCTGGGTCTCTGGGGAACTGGGGACACCCATACATTGCATCGGTAAGACCCACAGCCCAGAGAGGGTTCTGTGTCCAGCGGGGGCGGGGGGCACCTGGCCTGGGCTCTGTTCTGGTCTTTTCCTGTGCCATTTCTACCAAGGCCAACCTGGCTGCCAGCGGCACCACAGCTGTGCGTCCCGCATCGCCTGCTGTAGGAACGCTGCCCTGTCCACAGCAGCCAGAGAATGGACGGTGATGGCGGAAAGTGGGTGCTGTCCAGCTGGCTGGCTCCTGGGGTGGACAGTCCGAGGTGTACACTCTCTACTGCTCCCTGGAGCTCCCAGTGGGAATGTGCTGGACTTAGCCCTGACCCTGGCTCGCCTGCCCACTCCCCAGCCGGCGTTGTCTTGGGGTTGCTTCGCAGTCTACCTGTAGCAGAGCCCTTGCCTCAGGCTTAGCTTGGGAGAAGTCCACTGGGGAGAGGAGACAGTGGCCCAGCACGTGGCGCCGGCCCCAGACACAAGAGCCGTTTCTGCTGCCCATGCCAGGCAGGCCCCAGAGCCCGGCAGCGCCTCCTTTGGGGATTGCAAAGGAATATCCCCAGCTCCAGGCAAGGAGACACACAGAGCCACGTCCCTGCCACGCTGTGCCGTGGTTTTCTGCACCTACCTCTGCGACCCTATCAGCCAGCAGGCCTGGCTTCCCTGCAGGTGATGTCACGCAGAGTTCAGACCACCCGAGGGGTGGCTGTCGGGGGAAGGCCTGGCGGCTGGGAGGAGGCCGGTGCGGTGCGGTGAGGGCAGAGCCGGGGTGCTGGAGGAGAAGCTGAGCCTCGGGAGGCAGCTGGTACGTGATAAGAGGCTGCAGCGGCAGCAGGCAGGCTCCAGGCCAGATTCCAGCGCTTGCTCTCAGGTCGGCGCGGGGGAGCCGCTCTGCTGCTGAGCCATCACCGCCTCCATCTCCTTTATCTGCTGCCTGAAACCGTGTGATTTCCTCCCTTGAAAACGTCTTCAAGCAGCAGAGATAAGGCCTGAGTGTGACTTATTGCACCGCATTCCTTCCCCGCTCCCATGCCAGCCTGGCCTTCGGCCTCCACAGCAGCCCTGCGCTGGCTCGAGCCTGGCCTCCTCCTGCCCCTCCTGCT
>NW_004524791.1:1107579-1157073 GCF_000260255.1 Octodon degus
CTCCTGTGGCCTGGAGCCCTGCGGTGCTGCCAGAGAGCCTGGGCGGCCCCAGGGAGCCATATTGTATACGTCTGTACACAGACACTTAAGAGCGAAACTGCCGCCTGGCGACGACAGGAGTGCAGGCGGGCACTGCCCAGGCCCGGCCGCTGCCCGGTCCCCAGGCCCAGGCTCCCCGTCACACTGGGAGGTTGGCTGGAGACGCCGAGGCTTCTCCGGGCGCCCCGTCCTGCGCGGGGGGCCTGGCAGATTAGAGGAATACGTACAATTTCCAAATTTAGCGTTCAGGAATCGCTTCGTATAAACAAGGGCTGCTTTCGCTGCAGAGATGCGAAGTAGATAATGCCAAAAAAGTCCCCCTTTGTGACTGAACCCTGCGGCTCCGCAGCCAGCCTCCAAGTGGACGGTTGGTGCACTTGAGGGCCGCTTCCTGCCTGTCCCTCGGCGTGGGTGGTCGGCTGAAAGTGGAGGCTCCGGGCTGACAAATGCTTTTACAAAGGCCAGATTATAAACTGTAAACCCGCTGTCAGCTGGGCAGAGGGAAATCTAAACGCCTCTCGAGGTTTACAGAGGCCGTCTGGCCCCGGATGGAGCCTGCGCCGGCGGGAAGGGGCCTGGCTGCTCGGCGCGTGCTCGGGCGCCGGGTGCTGAGGCTCAGGTGGGCCGCGGCCGCCAGCAAGCACGCGGCCTTATTGGCGCTTCGGGAGCTCTGCGCACTGTCACAGAGACAGGCGTCCCGAGCCAAAGAAGGCAGCACCCCTAGGGGAACAGAGGCGAGGCCGGGGTCCCAAGAGGCAGAGAGGGAAGCTCCGCGGAAAGACAGATGGCTGGGGGCCTAGGACACGCACTCGGGCGTGGTGGAGGAAGATCGTCTCTCCCCAGGAGAGAGCCAGCTCCTCTCGGACAGCGCAGACACTGGAGCGCATGCAGGGGGGGAAATCGAGGATTCCAGGGAGTCTGGGGAGGCCGACAGGTTTGGTCACCAAGGGGGCGGAGTCTCCCCGTCACCCGCCAGAGCCAGGGTGCTGGAAATGGGCAGCTTGCACGCCAGGGCCAGGTGCCACCGCCCGGATGTGGGCAGCTGGGGACCCCTGGATGCGGTGGGCTGAGCTCACACAGGCCCGAGCTGTTGTTTGGGGTTTACTCTGCAAACAGCGGCTGCTCCTGCCTTGTCCAAGGATGTGTGGGGTTGCCTGGGTTCTGTCTTGATGGGGCAAGCTGGGGCCAGGACACAGCCACCAGAGGAGCCAGCTGGGACAGTGGACTGGCCCGCGGATGGCCAGGTGGGAGGTGCAGGGGGAGGGCAGGGATGTGGTCAGGGGATGTGGAAGGACCCGAGTAGAGAAGGCTGTGGCGAGGGCCCTGTGCAGCTGGGGGCAGCAAGGGCTCAGAGCTGGGGTGGAGCGTGGCGGCTGAGGGAAACCCCTCTCGCACACCCTACTCTCCACTGGGAGAACTGGCTAACATAAAGCCAGGCTGCAAAAGACTCCTCACACCGGCCACACGTCGCTCGTGTGGCGGTCACCCGTGGGTGATGACTGTTGTGCTGGACAGCACAGACCTGGACACCCACAGCAGAAGGTTCTCACAGAGACAGGCAGGGTCGTCTAGACAGCCTTCCCTCCCCTCCACCCATGTGGCACCCCAGGAGGCTGGTGCTTCCAGAGGGGTCTGGGAGGGAGTCTCCCAGGCGTGGCTGGGGTGGATGGCTGGGACCTTCCCACCAGAAAGGGCTCTTTCATGTCAAAAAAAAAAAAAAAAAAAAAAGGATTGAACCCAGGCCCCTCACACTGGCTCCATCCCCAGCCCTTTTTTATTTTGAGGCAGCATCTCACCAAGTCACCAAGTCGCCCAGGCTGGGCTCAGAGTTGCACTCCTCCTGCCTCAGCCTCCCAGAGCGTGGGGATGACAGGTGTGTGCCTCTTGTGCCCAGCTCGTGCCTTTGATTGTCAATGCATGTATCTATCTACCATGTCCAGCTGCACGTGTGTCTGTATACAGGGACACATACATGTGTAGAATAATGCAGACACCTGCATGTGTATGTTTGTGCGCATACGTATGTATTATATGTGTGTAAATGTAGTTGTCCAACAAGTGCAGCTTATTTTTCATGGCTTTCCCAAGGCATGGCGAGTGTCCTAAGCCCCACCCCACAGGAAGCACTGGCCTCAGAGAGCTGACTGGGCCACGCCCACCCGCAGCCCTGCCTGCTGGGGCCTTTGAGCTGGGGCACACTGCAAGGGGGTCGAGGGCACCTGGTACTGCTGCGCCGGGAGCTGTCCTCTCCCACCCAGGGTCACAAGTGCAGGTAGCTGCCATGAGGGTTGGCCCCCGGGCTCCTCCCTGCGGACTGTCCCATGCAGTGCGCTGCGAGCCCCTCTTCTGCAAGTCTCCAAGTGTCAGGCTTTGCGCCTAGTCTTCTAGGCTCTGGGCAAATGAGTGCAGAGAGATGCAGAGGCTGGCCATCTCCCAGTTGATAGTTTCGGGGGGCCAAGTCCAGAACCCCTCCAGAGGGTCGCTCGGGGCTGTCAGGTTGCAGACGGGCATGAGTGGTGCAGAGCTGGGGGCTCACAGGGGTGACAGCTGCCTGGCCACTGCCTGCCGGGTCCCATGCGCACGCACTCACAGCCTACTCTACACGGGGACGTGGATCTGGTTCTCACCTTGGGGTCCTTGGGGTGCAGGTGTGGGCAGGATCAGCTTGGCCTGGCATTCTCCAACATGTGCTAGGGCTCAGCTGACAGCTTGGGAGTCCAGTGTCCCTTCTGATGGACTCTCGAGTGGCTTCTATGTCTTGGCCTCCCCCAACGGTGCTCACCAGCATCTGCAAGTGTTCCTGCCTCCTCTGTGGACTCAGAAACTGGAAGTCCTAGATCAAGCCATGCATAAGTCTCATCACTTTGTCTTAAATCCAAGTTGAGTATTTTGGTGCTGTCTGCAACCGTTCGACAGCGCCCTGGGGCCCCCGTCCCGTCCACCCTGGCGCCTCCTGCAAGGGGACAGGATGCAGACACTGCTCCCTCCTGGGACCCAGGACAAGTGGGAGTTGAGGATGGCAGTGGTCATGTGTTTTCCCTCTCAGAGTCCAGAGTCCACAAAAGCCCTTGTGACTTCTGGTGCAGACCCCGGCTGAGGTCCCTGGGACCCCCAGTCCCTGTCTCCTTTTATTGACAGAGACCCCCAACCCATAACCAGACCCAAGGCAACTGCTCTGCAGCCCCAGAAGCAGGTGTGCCACGTGCTGGGCTCGCGCGTAGGGCGTGAGCTTAGCTGCCCACTTCCTCTCTGTCCCCAGAAACCAGTTCCAACCAGGAGATCATAACACAAGAGGATGGCCAGAGTGGACAGAGGATGGCCAGGCTGGGAGGACACAGGCCAGAGGAAGAAGCGTCCCTTCATCCCTGAACAGAGGACCACGCAGTGGGCATGTACCACCTCTCCAGGGCTTCCTGAAGCAGGTGCTGGCACCAGTGAGGGGCCCATGCAGACAGGAGAGGCCAGCTGGCAATTAGCATCCCTACAGATGCCACAGAAAGCCTATAGTTCTGGACAACAAGGGTCAGCTGAGGTCCTCCAGGCCACTGGCAGGCGTTTCCACCGAGGGCCTGCCCCGGGGATCCCCCAACCCGTGCCCCAGAGTTTTTGGTAATTGTAAGGCAGGTCTCAAAGTAGGGGGAATTCTGAGGCTTTGCGTGGGCTCCCAGCTGTTCCACATGGCCAGCTGCCGGGCCCACAGCTGGACAAACACTCATAAAGGGCTGCAGGCTTCTGCCCGCCTCTGCATCCTGGAAGACGCTCCCAGCAGCCCCTCTGCCCATGTAGCCCCAGCAGATGTGACCTTTGTTCCTCATGCTGCTGGGCACAGCCAGCATTCCCAAGGCTTTGCTGTGGCTCTGAGGGTTCTGGGGATCCTGCTGGCCCCCAACGGCTGCCCAGGCCTCCAGTCCTCCATGTGGTTCTTCACAGGTACCGGGGATGGAGGGCTGGTGGAGGTGCCGGTTGAGTGGCCAGTGCCAGCTGAAAGCTGCCCCAAGTAGAAGGGATTGGGGGCTCTCCAGGGAGAGGGGCGTGCCCTGGCCACAAGCTCCCCGATGGGCCCCTTGGCCCTGCACTAATGGCAGGGCTCCACTCCATGGAGACCATGCAGTCCTTCTCACTGTCACCAGAAACAGATATGTCATTGTCATGAAGGGGCACTGCCACAGAAGCTGTGTACGCGATGGAAAGTGGTCCCCTAAAATTCATGACCCCCAGGCCAGACCCACGGGGCAGGGAGGTGTGAGAATGTGGGGTCCAGTGGTTAAAGCCAAAGGATGCCTGGGTGCCCTGGGGCCGCTTATGTGCCAGGGAAGCTGGAGTCTCCTGGCCAGGATCTGGGGCACCTGGGCGGGGGGCGGGCTGTCTTCATCCGGCCTGATGGTCCTCCCGCAGCTGGCTCCTGGAGGACCCTCACCCCCCACCTTCTTCTCTCACCTCAGGTAAAATACTTGTCGCTTTGCGTCTCTCCAACAGCCACGTGGTCACCTCGGCCTCCCACGTGGGAGGCTGCGCAGCTCCGTGCAGACCGTGCTGACCAAGCGTGTGGCCTGGAGAGGGCCTCGGTGAGCGCGGCTACTGCGTGGCAGCGCCTTGTTTTCCTCCTGTGGAATCATCCCCGGTGGCAGATCAACGAGCTTCCTCTGTCTCCCTCCAAAGGACTCTTGCAGTCCCGTCCCGAGGCAGCAATTGAAAAAATCAGGAATGCGGATCTCCTCTTTATTTGAAATCCGCATGTGTTGTTTTTCACGGAATTGCTGGCATTAGTTTTGACTTTATGAAAACACTACATTAAAATATTATCTCGCTCCCTGGAGCCTGGTGGGCGCTCCATCGCTTCACCACGCCAGGTCCTGGCTCTGGCCCAGGCCAGCTTTTCCTAGTCTCTGTGTCGCTGTCGTCATCTCTCTGCCGGCCGCGTGTGCTCCCGTGGGGATCACGGGCCTGCTCTCGGTGCATCTCTGTCCGTATTAGATACACGCAGCAGGCTTGTGCGGGGAGAACTTCACCGTGCGGAACTGCTCCGTGCGGTGGGGGTGAGTCGCTGTACGGCCAAGGCCCGAGGGAGTGACTGTCTTACTCTGATTCTCCGAGTATGATTGACAAGGCGTGGGCATGAGGGCCGCCTGCGGGTCAGGCGTGGACCAGCGCAGAAGAGCGGCTTGATGCTGGAGAGCTGAAGGAGCGCTCCGAGGCCGGAGACCCGGGGAGACCGCACAGCCCTTGGTGTGCGCTGGGAGGCTGGAGCCACGCTGGACCCTGGCGCTGGCACCCCGGGGCAATGGCACTGGCCGGCCTTCTCTTTCCCTTGTTATCCCATTCAGCATCCCGGCAGATTGCTTGGTGCCACTCACAGCTGGGCTGCCCTCCTGTCCTCAGTAAGTCCGCGCGGCCACCCCCGAGCTACGCTGATGCCGTCAGCTGGGCGCCTCTTCTTCAGATTGGCACAGTGGCGACCCGTCACAGGCCCAGCGCCTGCTGCCTCAGAACTGAGATCGGGACAGCTGGTGCTGAGACCGCTTGGAGAACAAAGCCCGAGGCCCCGAGGAGCCCATGGCGGGACCTAGCCCAGACAGCAGAGGCCACCTCCCAGCGCCCGCTTGCAGGCAGGAAGAGGCACTGCATCTGGCCTCCCCTGCCTCCTGGCCCAGCGCACGCCTCAGGGGTGAGGGGTGAGGGGCGCCACCCTCCTCATCCCCCTCGAGCAGGCCACATGCTTTGCCAGCTTAAGGCGAATCTCATCAGAAGCACCCTTTCCAGTGCACCCGGGAGTGGAGGTCTTTCTGGGTGCCCCAGAGCGGCCATGATGACTATAGTCAGCCACCACACTGACCTTGTGCAGCAAAGAGAAAGTTCTTTTTAATACATGGCTCTATAGTTGGGACCTCCCGAATGGGACCTAATTCTGACAGAAGTGCTTCCCAGCAGGCTGCAAAATAGATCCTCTGAACTTCCTGTGTGACACCAGTCATCTTCCCCCTTGGAGCCCTGGCTATAATAGTTCCAGGAAGTCACTCCTTGTGCATGGTCTTGTGTCAGAGTCTCCAAGGAATCTGTCCTGTTGGCCTGAGAGGGACAGAGCCTGCATAGCACAGCAGAGTGGTCGCTGGCTGAGTGGCCTGACCGTGGGCTTGTCTACCCTAGACCGTAGCCAGTCAAGACGTGGCTTCACCAAGAAGATGGATCTGTGAGGATATTTATGGCAGATGAAGCTCCAGATGTCGACTGTCCTCACATGATGTCAGAAGTTTGGTTCTCTAAACAATCTTGGAAGTTGTTCCATCTCCAAGACTTTTAAAAGAAGCTGAGCAGAGCTCGGGGTCCCAGGGGCTGGTCTGGAAGGGCGGGGCCAAGCAGCAGAGCGCTCTGCGTTTGCAGGGCTTTGTTCGATTTGCTGCATGCACAGGAGTTTTAGGGTGACTTTCGCTGGAAGGAATAAATCTTGGATTAATAAATTTCATACAAATTGTGGAGCCAGTTCAGGGGGTTCTTAATTGTGACTGCATTTTGGAATTACTCTGAGAATCTTAAATATTCCAAGAGTCGGGCTCGATACCCAGAAGTTCTGATTAGTGAGGCTGCGGTTCAGGCAGTGGCATTCAAAAAACCTTCCAGAAGACTCCAGTGTGCCACCAAGGGTGGGAACCACAAATGTGGCCCAGCAAGTTTCTTTGCACACAGTGAAAGCCAGGTCTAGGGCGCTTGGGAGGTTTGCAGAACCCGCGTGTCAGTTCACCTCCAAGCTGGGTCAGAACCTGGGTTGCCAGGCGATGGCCATCGCTCGGTGGACTCCACAGCGCACCCAGGAGGACAGAGATGGTGCAGATTCCTGCGCGCGTGGCGGCCTGTGGCTTCATGTCCACGCCCGAGCAAGTATTTTTAGCGCAGTGTGTGAGTTTCCAGAGGAGAAATCTCCAAGCAGAAAAAGACACTGATATTTATTCTTCTGGGAAACAGAGGCACGGGGGTCACAAATGGACGCCTGGACCACACAGAGCTGCAGTCAGTCCCTAGGCACACAGTTTACTTTTAATCCCTTGGTTCCCCTGGGATTCCATTCCGATGCTCACGGGTTGGTGGAGACGAAGTGTCCATGACAGGGAGTTCTTCTGCTCTCCAGGTCAGTGTCAGGGTTTTTTTTTTTTTTCTTTTCAAGAATTAAAGAAAGGAAGAAAAATGCATATGGGATCAGTAGCCCAGCAGCCTTCCGGGGCTCAAATCCTCCGCAATCAGGGGTTTTAAGAGGGATTTCGGCACCTGAGGTGGGAGGAGGGCGAGCTCGGGGCTGGGCTGGGAGACTGAGGCCTTGAAACCGAGGGAGGGAAGGAGTATGAGCCCGTCTGGTGGCCTGTGCCTGCAAGTCTCACGTTCTGGGAGGCTGAGGCAGGAGGCTTGCCTGGGCAATTTAGCAATTTAGAGACACACTTCTTCAAAATAAAAAACAGAGAACAGGTCGTAGTGTAGTTTGTGAGATGGCTCCCAGGAGCGCTCGGCAGAGGTGGCAGCCATGGCTCAGATTTCCAGAGTTACCAAAGATCAGAGTGCCACAGGAGGATGCGCACCATCGCCAAGGTATGTGTCTCTGTTTAGTGTGGTTCCAGGTGACAATCTTGAACATGAAAGAGAGAAAGGGCCCAGGACAGTGTTTGTGGCGGTGCTGACGGAGTTTCCTGTGAGCACTGGGCTGGGGAGAGGTGGCTGCTTCTCCCACAGAGAGGCTAGTTCCTGGGTAGGCTGTTCTGAGACTTCTGTGGCCTACAGAGTGTGGTGGAAGAACCCACGTGCTTCCTGTGGCTAGGGCTGAAGCCCGTAGATGCCTCTGCTCACTCCTTGTAGGGCTCCCTGCTGTAAATCCTACAAGGATTTGTAGGGCCACTCCTTGTAGGCCCTTATAAGCCCTACAAGGAGTGGCCCTACAAATCCAGTGGCACTTCCTGACTGGAGATGGTGGCCAGCCCATCCTGTGTCCCCGTGAAGAACAGGGGACGCAGGGCCAGGCTTAAGTGCCGGCCATCAGCCAGTGTCAGCATGCAAGCCAGACACTATGGTTCCCCAGCACAGAGCAGCCTGTAGGTGAGGTCACAGCCTGAGTGATGCCGGGTGGAGCACGGTGGTAGTTGGCGACAGCTAACTACAGGTTTAAACCATTATAGGAGTAAGGTTCTATGCAGCAGAGTTAAACAGTTACCAGGAGTGGGGTGCCGAGTGGCACAGGTTGAAGCTGTGGTACTGGATCTGAGATCCGAAGAGGGAGGAGGCCGCAAGATAAGGCTGGACGGCAGTGAGGAATTCACCCCTGCAGAGCAGAGCAGGGCAGAGCAGGCGCTGCCCGTGGTTGGCGATGCGTCTGTAGCGTGGTGCACGGCCCCGTGCTTGGGCGTGTGTGGTGTGTGTGGCTGTTTCTCCAATGTGGAAAATCCTCCCTGCTCCTCTGCAGAGACAACTGAGGAGCAGTGCCACCTTTAGGGAGCTTGAGGACCTAGAAAAGAAGTGGAGAAGGATCCTGAGACCACCTCTAGACTCACAAGAAACAGTGCTACTTTTGACTAGTGATGTCTGGCACGGACAGCGTCAGAAGGGAAAGGGATGAGTTCCAAGACCCAGTTTCCCACTGTAACATCTCTGAAATCAATGTGCATCACACGACTCATGGCATCTTACAATTATTTTGCAATGTACTTTTTTGCGGTTCAGAAAATAATGGGGCATTGTTCAATTGATGAAATAAATAACATGTGGTGTTTGACATTTTTGGTCATTTGGAGGCTGTTATTAGGATTGAATGGCCTTCAACTCAGCGTGCCTGGGCCAGGGGAGGCTTAGTGTGACTGGTTTCCTCTTTTTCCACTGCTCTCTTTCCCTCTGTCTCACCATGTCCCTATCTCAGTGTTTTGGGGTCTCTCTTTGCCTGTCTTCTTTCTTCCTCCCCTTTGTTTGCATAATTTTACTCATCTGTCTTCTACATCCTTGGCCCTTTTAAAAATTTTTGCTTTGAGACAAGGTCTTGCCCAGGTCAGCCATGATCTTCCTGCCTTGGCCTCAGAGAGTGCTGGCTTGCCGGTGTGCGTCAGCACGCTCGGCGGCAGCCCCAGCCAGCTGCCCCAGCCCTCCACGGCCCCGCAGGCCCTCAGCGCCCACCCCTTCATCCCTTCTGTTCCAGCTCCACCCTCACCAGTTCTCCCTGTTCCCTGGACCATGAGCAAATCCAGTGGCCCTTCCTGGCTGGAGATGGTGGCCAGCCCATGAATCATCGTTCTCGGGGCTCAGGGCTCAGAGCTCATCAGCATGATAGGGTGAGGCGGTGGGGCAGCATGCCACGCAGGCACAGAGGTGCTGAGCTGCAGGGCCAGAAGAAGACGCAAGCGGGGTCACTTCTCTGCCTGTTGTGGCCTCAATGGGAAGTCGGCCCCCTGCGAGCCTGCCCTCGCTGGCAGCATGACCTTACACTCCCAGCCTCTACAATCAGCCAGTGGTGTTGGTCATAGCTGCCGATGAGGCTGTGTGAGGCTCCATGTGCCGCACCTGTGCCCTGTGCTGAGGTGGCCTCCCTGTGCCATGGCGGCCCTGGATGGCAGGCTTATACACAACTTTCCTTGCTGTCCACCCACCCTGTGTCCCATGACAGCCATTCAGTAAATTCTGTGTCAGCATCACCTGTCATGACAGCAGCTGAAAACTTGGGGTTGGGATGTGTTTGCCAACTTTGTGTTACTGCACAGCTTTATGCAGAAAGTATCAGCTTAGGGTCTGGAGGTCTGAGGGCAAGATTGGGGTGGCCCTTGGGCTCCACACAAGGGACAGCACACCAGGCAGGAGTGTGAGGCCGAGTATGTGCTAGAGTTAGGAGCTAGGGAGCAGAGCCCGAGAGGTCAGGTGAGCAGCCCTCCTAGGACACGCCCCCAGGGCCTGTGGATGCCCTATTCTATGCCTTATGGGGCCGTGGCCCCTCCCACCACTGCTGTCCTGGGCTGTTAGGGGACACTACCCGCACTCAGATGAGCTTCCTGCACTCAGATCCTAGCTCTCACCTTGACTAGGAGACTCAGTCTCTATGATAGCTGGGCCCACACCGTGGGCTGTGGTGACGTCCAGGGGCAGGACCCGTGCAGTGCCCACCAGCTGCTCTGAAGGGCATTTGTGCCGGTTCTTCCTACTGACACCAGCCATGTGAGCTGCCCTGGCACTGGCTCTGACTGTCCTCCACTAGGGTGGTTCCTCCTGGTCCCACACACATGCCCCCCATTGCCTGCCAACTGAACATCCGTGCACCGGTCACCAGTTCCCCAGTGTGGTCTCCAGCTACTCCTGGCCCAGGAAGCCAGCTGTGTAGCCGACATGGCCTCCAGGCCAGTGGCCTTCACTTAGGCTACTTGAAGCAAAGGTGGCTGCTTGCTGCTCTTTTCTGCTCTGCACCACACCTCACCTTGCTGTGTGCATTTCTATTTTGAAATCTTAAATCTGTGGCCCGGAGACCTGATTTTCCACTGCCATTCCCTGGAGCGCGGGCGGAAAGTGGGTGGGCCTGGCATCACAGGGCACCTCCTCCAGGCCTGGGCCTGCGGCTGGCATGGAAAGAAGGCTGCCAGGCTGGGGTGGGGAGTGGCGGGCTCTGGCCAGTGTTCCTGGAAGAGCGCGGCCCTCTGGTTGCACACGAAGTCCCTTCTGATTGTAAGTGGGGGTTTGCCTTCCCTAATGGCAGGCTTGGTGGCCGTGTGGCTGTGGAAGCCTGCCCTGACCCGGGGATCCGGCTGCAGATTCTGGTCCCAGATGAAATAATGCGTGGCCGCGACTCCCCACCCCACCGGGGGATGTATTTTCTGAGCTGGAATGTGGGGGAGCTGATGCTCTCTGATTTTTTTCTTAATTGGGGAATGTGGCTGGAAGAGGCAGAGCGCCTATCATTGTTCCTGGGACCTGCAGGGGAGAGATAGCCGCGGGGCCTGCAGGGGAACAGAGTCCTAGTGACTCTTGAGCAGGACGTGAGAGCGAGAGCGCAGGAGCTCGGGAACCAGCCAGCTGGCAGGGCCCTGGCGGGAGCTGAGGCCTAGAGCCTCCGGAGTCCTTGGGGGTGCCACCAGCTCCCAGGTCCCATTCGTGCTGCTGGGAGGTGGCGGCGAGCTTCCTCAGCCCCGGGCCAGTGGAGCAGTGGGCAGCAGCACCAGCCGAGGTGCGCTGTGGTTCTGTTCCAAGCCTCTGCACTGCTCATTCCCAATTCATACAGCAAAACACCTGACCTGGGGACTTCATAAAGCGAAAGCTTCACTTAGCTCACAGGTGGAGGGCTGGACCTGCCAGACCACGCGGCCCTGTCTGCTCTGCGTCTGTCAGGGCCTCATGGTGGATGCCTTGTGTGTGCACAGGGACCTCGCAGGGTGACCGGAAGCTGCACCAGAGGAGGGGCCAGCGCTGGTCTACGCAACACCCCCTGGTGGGAGCTATGGGCCCTGGAACCCCTTCAGTTCTCCTTGAGGCAGTGTCCCCTGGCTTACATCTCTTGGATGAAGCCCTGTCCTACCTTGGGGCCACCTCTTACCGACACCATAGTGCTGGGACCTGTGGAGGCCACGCCCACCCGCCCAACCCTCTCAGGCTCAGTGTGGAGAGGCTGCTTCACCTCCCCCCAGCCCCTCCCTAGCAAGCATCCTCTTTTATTAAAAAAAGCAGCCGTTCCTCACCCCTATGCTGAGATGCACATGCCGACCTCTGAGGAGCCCCACAGGTCCTTGGTGGATGGCAACCTGGTGTCACAGACACGCCCTGCCTCGGTGGCCTGGCCCTCTGCATGTGGCTCTCACCTGCTCCTGATCCCTCGAGGGGGGTGGAGACCGAAGGATGAAGGGTGTGGTAGGGAGTGTCCACAGTCCTCAGGGAGGGCAGAGCTCCATGGTCACCTCTGCTGTGATTCCTGTAAAGCAGGGGAGGGGACGGAGGAGCTGGGCACTGCCCTGGGGAAAGTGGCACAGCAGGAGCAGTGCTGGTGGGGAGCTGCGGCAAGGGGGCGCACTGCCCTGTGTGCCCACTCGCATTCCCACCAAGAGCCAGAGCCAAGCCGCTCAGTGCCCACAGTGCAGGCAGAAAAGCCACACTCAGCGCGCTGCAGGAAGCTGCGCCTGCTGAGTCCTTTAACTTGCCGGTGAGCAGAGGTGTTGGGGGTGGGCTGCTAACGGTGCCTCTGCCTCCGCCCTCCCTACAGTCCACCATGCATCCTGCCTCTCAGGCAGGCAGAGGGAACTGGGGTCTGGCATTATGGAGAAGCCTCCAGATGCTGCAGCCTCCCCATGTCAATAACTGCTGCACGTGTCATCTTGGAATAGTCTAGGCAGTGAGCTCCACCTGTCCCTTCATGGGTACCTTTTATGACATGTGCTCTGCAGAGTCACAAGGCATGGTAGAAAATAAAGGATATATGAGGAAGAATTATTTGTAAGACCCAAACTGCATCTGAGCATCTGGATTCAATCTGATACCACGTTGACAGTTCAAGGACTCTTGGGCCACACCCCATTCAAACTCCTTATTCAATAGATTAAAAACTACATCCTGAAAAGGAGAATTGGATTGTCTAAGGTCATGTGGCAACTTACTGGCAGTGCCCTTAAATCCTTCCATCTGCTCAATCCATCCATCCCTCATCTGCTCCTCCGTTGAACATCCACCTACCCATTCACACACCCATCCATATACTCATCCACCCATCCAGCCATCCACCCATCCACCCATCCACCCATCCACCCATCCACCCATCCAGCCATCCACCCATCCACCCATCCAGCCATCCACCCATCCACTCACCCATCCACCCATCTATCTACCCACCCATTCACCCAACCACCCATCCATTCATCTACCCATCCACACGCCCATCTATCCAGCCAGCCACTCATCCACCCACCCATCCGCCCACGCATCCACCTACCCATCCTCCTGCCCACCCATCCACCCATCCATCCAACCACTCACACACCCATCCATCTATCCATCTATCCATCTATCCATCCATCCATCCATCCATCCATCCATCCATCCATCCATCCACCTTAGACATGTGCAGAATGTCAAGCCAGGAAGGTGTTAAGCAGGGTTCCTGATGAGCAAGTCTGGTACCTGTCCTCCGCAGTTTCTTGTTTCAGGGAAGGAGATGGCTTCGGCAGACCCTGCAGCTAATTTCATTTTTTAAAATTTATTTATTTTTATTGAGAAATAAATATGAATGAGACAGTTTTACAGCTGATTAATAGGACAGTTTTGATAATCAATACACTGTACATTGTTATCTTCTTAGTGGTTATCCATAGTACAAGAAGCAGACAGGATATTCTGTCCAAACACTGTTAGTACACCTCTTTCTTCTCATTGCAGCTAACTTCAGCTGGGATCATTTCAGCAAAGTAAAGATCTGGGTTCTAAGAGCATCTGGTGGACCCAGGAGGAGTACCCAGGAGAAAGCAATATTTATTTATGTATTTATTTTTGGTACCAGGACTTGAACTCAGGACCTTATGCTTGCCAGGTAGGTGCTGGGCTGCTGAGCTATATCCCTGCCCCTGAAAAAGTAATGTTTAAGCTGAGACCTGGAGGGCAAGCGGTACTCGCCAGACAAGGAAGAGGTGGAGGTGAGGGTCAGTGCTTCCAATCAGACAGAAAGGAGGCCTGCGGAACATCGAGAATGTGAGAGAAGCTTAGCAATAGTGAGCAGCAGGCAGGGTACGAACCACACCTGGCCCCCAGGCTGGGAGCCCTTCCCCTTGTGGTGCCCAGGGGCCAGTGCCATGGGGACTCAGCCTTTCCTCTGATCCTCATGGTTGGAGAAGATTGTTAATGAAAATAGTTTATTTACTTGAGAGATGGTCTATGCTGGACTGGACTGGGCCTGGGGCTCGGGGAGAAGCCGAGATTGTACAGCCAGGTGATAAAGCCCAAGGGCTGTAGCCCTAGACTGGAAGCTTGGCTCAGCGTCCCCTCGTGGAGTGACTTCCTGCCATGTGGGCGGGGCTCAGGGCAGCCTCTCCGTGGTTCTTTCAACCCTTGCAGCAGGTCCAAGTGGCAGGAGCTTTTGGAGACACCCCCTCGTGTAGATGAGAAGAGAGTCTCTGTCGGGACCCTTACTGCAAGCTTGTGAGGGCTGACCTTATGGTGTGCTGGCCAGGCAGGCCTGGTGTGACGCAGGCAGCAGAGGCCGAGGAGTGACTCCAGGAAGGCAGGAGAGGAATGCACCATGCTGCTCAGCTGCCAGTGCCACCGACTTGCACAAGCTTGTAGCCGTGGGGGCAGTGAATCCGCTGAAAGATAAGGAGTCTTCCTGTCATTCCCGTGACAGTCCTATCCTACGATTATCCTCAATATTTTCTTCATGTTTGTTAGTATTTCCTTGTATGATGTGGGTATGGAGAAAACATTTGACAAAATTCATTGCTCAACCAATAAGAATGAAGAGGGAACTTCTACAGCCTGGCAAAGGGCACGCGGCTATTCACACGGAATATAGTGACGTTGGTCCCTCTCACGCTGCGTACACAAGTTGATGTAACACACACAGAATATCTAAATTTAAGAGCGGAGATTATGACACTTCTAGAAAACCTTAGAAATATATCCCCATCAACTTAATCCAGTCAGAAATTTCTTAAACTTAATAGAAAAAAAAAAGCTAACTAGCGAAAACTTGATAAACTGCAATTCATTAAAATTTAAAGTTTGCTCTTTGAAACAGTACTATGAAAAATTAAAAATCAAACCCCAGCCTGCAAGAAATTTTCACAATGTGTCTGGGGAACAGCTTGTATCTAAATTATGTGAAGAACATCGACAGCTCAATGTTCAGGATGGCAAACAGTAAAAAGATGGAAACTATCAGGTTTCGGAGAAGGTGAGGAGCAGTGACCACCCTCCTCCTCGCTGTGGGCGTGTGGAGTGGCCCAGCCACCGTGAGAGCAGTCTGACAGCTTTGTACCCAGTTTGGCGTAGCATTACTGGGTGGCCCGGCGTCCTGCAGGCTCAGGTAGACGCGTGTCCACGTGGAGTCGGCTCCGCGTGCCTCCGAACAGTTTCATTTATACGGTTACAGGGCTGACACAGCCACGTGTCCCTTGGCAGCTTAGTGGATAAGCGCGCTGTGGTGTGTGCATATGGTGGAACTCTGCTCAGCAGTGAGAAGGAATCCAGCTCTAGCACCTGCGGCGAGCCAGGGCTGGGCACGCTCTGCGTGGAAGGCGCAAGCGCTGAGGGCCTGTGCGAGCCACTGTCTCGTGTGAGGGTCGGCAGCGTGTGGAACCAACTGCAGCAACAGAAATCAGGTCAGCAGTTGCCTGAAGACTGACTGGGAAAGGTGGGAGGGAATTTGTCTGACGTGAAATACATGAACTCAACAAACAGCATCTCTATCTGGGCTCTGGTTGCCTGGCACACACATTTGTCCAAATTTAAAACTGTACATTTTATTGTAAATACATTTTACCTCAATAAGAACAATTTTAAAAAATCTAGCCAGAACGTCACCAGCAGGCTGGTACAGACGTGGAGGTCCAAGGGCTCTTGGGGGGTGGCAACACTTTAATCTCCGAGGCGCAGAGTGTGGAGCTGTCTGCGGGCTGCGCGGGGCCTGGGGGCTGGCTCCTACTCGCGCCTGCGTCCCCAAAGCAGGGCGTTTCAGCGACTTGTCCCTGAGACACGATGCCCAACACGCATGTATTAAAGGAAGAGGGCTTTATTTTGGCTCACGGCCTGCAGAGGGCTCAGTCTGTGGTCTCGGCCCGCTCCAAGGCAGGGAGGCCTGGTGGAGCGGGCTGGCGAGGATGCTGCGCAGGCCACGGTGGACAGGACGCGCGCGAGGAGGGCGGAGGTGGAGAAGGGCCCTTGCAGGCGGCGCCCCCACGACGGTCTCCTCCAGCCGGCTCCAGCTCCTGACGTCACCTTCGGCTGTAAATGCCCCGCGATCCAAGTGCCCCAAGCCCCACCTACGAGTGCGTGAGCTTCGGGGTCACCTAGGTATAAACGGTGAAGAGGGCCCTGTTCACACATACCCACACTCGCCCTGACGCCACCTACCCACACATACGCCACACACGGCACGTAGCGCACTCCACAGCTACACACCCCGAGTGACAGCACCCAAGGCCTGCGCCGTCACCAGCCGTCATCGCTGCGGTAGGAGGCCCTGCAGGCGGGGCTCCCCAGCTCACCCGCAGGCTCTGCGTGGGCGCCGGGTCTGGCCTGGCCCCGCCCCGCTGGGAGACCGACTCTGGCTCGGGTCTCTGTGGGTGAGAGCTGCAGCGAGTTCCGCAGCTGGAGGGGCCTCAGTGCTTTAGCTGATGGGTTGCACAGGACAAGGAGGAAAGCCCGCAGGGACCGCTGCAGGCACCAACGCGCCTGCTCAGAGGCGATGGAACGCGTGGGTGGAAACGCTCAGAGGTGCAGACAGCGTGAGCGGTGCCCGTAGCCCGCTTCTCCGCCCTGGGTTCTTCATGCCTGCCCTCCGCCCCTGCAGACAGGTTCCCTCGTGTGTGTGTGTGTGTGTGTGTGTGTGTGTGTGTACGCACACCCCCTCCCCCACTATGGGTGGAACCCAGGCCTTCCCACGTGCCAGGTGAATGCTTTGACACTGAGCCACAGTCACAATCCCCTGCTGTATTTTTAGAGCACACACCTGCTCGCACACGCCCATAGGCACACACACAAAATACGCACATCGACACCTTGTGGCTGCAGAGTCACCAGTATGTGACCTCCAGCCCGTTCCAGAAAGACGCGCCCACCTGTGCCTCAGTCAGAAAACAGCCAGGAGGGCTTGGAGAGGCTGGAATCGCACGAGCAAAGTGGCAAGATTACAGATGGCTGGTTCTGTCTCTTTCTGCTTGGGACTGTTTTCCAAGCGCTGTGGGGACAGAGGCTCGCAGTGGGTCCCCCCCTTGAGGGCATGGACCCTTGCTGCCACAGGCTCCTCCACAGCATCCTCCTCGAAGCCCCGTCCCAAGCCTCCCCAGGAGGGTGCCCAGGGTGTTTGGGCATGTTTTATTTTATTCTCAACTTTGATCCTCGGAGGGATGAGTGCCTCTGCTCACCTGACACCTGATTGCCCTGGTCCTCCTCTGTACCCGGTCTCCCAAACCCAACGACCCTGGTGACCCAAGTCCCTGGGTGAAGGCAGTTCACACCGAGGCAGGCCAGGGCACCGGGCATGCAGGGATGCCCCCTGCTGCCACCTTGGAGCATCACTGCCACTCTGTCACAAACCTTGCAGTCAGGCTGGAGGTTCATTTTCTCAGCATCCAGGGACCTGTTGTGTGGAGGAGAGGGTCTCGGGGAAAAGCGGGGTGGGATTGACCCTGAGGTGTGCCCAGAAAGTGCCTTGGCAGCAGAACCCTGCCAAGATGGTCACGCTCTCCGTCCTAGACACTGGGCTCTGTGGTGCTGCTGAGCTGGGCCGGCCGAACTGTAGTTGTGCCACCACTGAGCTGGGCCCCAGCTACCACCGTCACTGAACTAACTCACACAGGCCTCACTGGACCAGGCATGAGCCAATCAGAAAGACGAGCCAGACAGGGCATGCACCTTGAGGGAGGTCGTCAAGAGTAGCGTCACCCTGTGGATCCCCAGCGGGGACCAGCTGTCAAGCTGGTTGGGAAAGGGACTCGCAGAGCAGCGTAGGGTGCACGTTAGAGAGGACCTCTGCTTCAAGCAGGTGTGTGCACATGCGTGTACAAGCCCGTGTGCGTGCGTGTGCCATGTCAGGGTGGGCATGCTTGTGACAGAAAGGAGCTCGAAGCTCGGGGCTGAAGCAGGCTGGCACTCAGGTGGCGCTGGGCCATGGTCATCCGGACGGGGCTCTACACACAGAACGGCACCGTGAGGAGCCCACTGCTTATCTGGTCCCTCGCCGCTTCCACGATGAAAACTTGAACGGGTGCCATTTCCTGTGGCGCGGGACCCGAGGAGGGGTGAGGGGGCATTTCTATTTTGGCTTCCCGTTTCCAACCCTCTTGGTATCGTTGGGATCAGCTGGCACAAACAGAGTGCCGGAGTCGCCTTCCCAGCCTGGCGGAGCAGGTCTATCAGCGAGGCCATGCGGGCCGGGCGGAAGCGCCGCCAATGGCCGCTCCATCAAATCTGGCAGATGTGTACATTATGCCTTTTGATCTCCGAGGATGCTGTATTTAGATGACGTACCTCGCCTTTGGTTATCTTTCTCCAAGGTAGAAGGGATGTAAGCAGATATCCACTTTTGCAAGATAAAATTAGCACCTCTGCTGGAAGATAAACATTTTGGGCAGGAAAACCCTGATTAAAGTACAAAGCGGCCAAGGGGGTACAAGGCTGCACCCTTTGAGCAAAATTCCTATTTATAATAAGAGGAAATAACATTGCTATGACACAGGACAAGGAGAAGCCTACCACAGCATGGAAGAAGTGGTTTTGCTGGAAAGTTCCGTTCACATTTGGTTCATAGAGGCCAAAACCGGGGTGTAGGGGATGAAGGACAGTAGGGAGGTTTTGGGGGAGCCCTTCCCCTCCCTGTTGTCTGCCCGCACCTTGTGTGGCTTCACCCAAGAACTCCTAGAATCTCTACAATCCCAGAAGGGTAAACTGAGTCAGCACCCTTCACTTCCCCTTGGAAGCCAGTTTCTGTCCAGCTTCCGGGGCCACCTGAGTGAGCTCGGCAGGAAGAATCGCTTCCCATGTTCCTCCAGAGAAAGAAACCTGTTACTGCACTTGGAACGACCAGCCCAATATCTGATGCAACAAAGAGAAAGAGCTTCATGGGGTGTGTTTTACAGTTGAGCACCAATTTAGGTTTTTGTTACATTTGTGTGTCTTGCTTAGGGTTTGACTTGATCCATGCAGGCAGCTTTCCCAGCCCTCCTGGTGACCTGGAGACCCTTGGAGGTGTCCCGTGAGCTGGCAGGGCCGTCTTCCCACGCCCCAGTTGGCATGGCCCCACAGGCCACAGTGGGCACTGGGCAGAGTCTGGTGCCCTCCTGGTGCCCACAGAAGCTCAAATGAGTGCAACGCTGATGCACCACGCGCCACGCCGAGAGCCGCCCAGTGTGGTGACTGTGTCCGTGTCTGTGTCCCTCACATGTCCTTTGCTCTGCCAGTCACCTCCCAGCAAGTCTTCCTGACGTCTCCTGTGTCGTGTGCCTCACCAGCTATGTGACCCGGAGCACATGCTTATCTTTTTCAGGTTCTAATTTTTTCCTTTCTAACTGAAGTTTGGCTTCGCACACAGGAATGTGCAGAGCGCATAGGGCCCCACACACAGCCCCGCGGTCTTTACATTCGTGGAGCCCTCGGGTGAAGCCACACGAGGCCCAGAACCCACTGGTCCCTGCACTAGAGATGGCTGCTTCCTGCCCCTCCCTTGATGCCTTTGGGAGAGCATCGTGACCCTGAATGGCGCTCACAGCTTGCACGCCTATGGCTCGTGTCTGGCAGCCCCTTCCTGCAAATAGCCAGGATGATGGGCGGCGGGATTCCCTGGTGCACCCCGTTTGCCAGCCCGCATACAGCTTGCCTGCCTTTTGGGATGAGCGCCCGGCTCCGCTCTGCCCTCTGCCCACCACCAGTCCACAACCGGGGTGGCACCACACGCTCCTTCTCAGGGCCAGGCTGGCCAGTGTGAGCTTGTAACACTGGAGCTGAGAAAGGTTTTCCAGCAGCCTTGAGTCTGCAGGACTCAGGGCTGGACCATCGCGCTCACTTCACTCGGCAGACCCGGCTGAACCCCTTGCCCTCTGTGGACTGTGCTTTTGTGGTGGCACAGGAGAAGTTAGGAGCCAGGCTCCATGTGCTTCTCAAACAAGGCTAAGAGAAGAGGAGCCTCTTTCCCAGGGAGGGCAAATCTGTGGCCCACCTATGCCACGCCCTGACCACTCTGCTTGCTTCTGTCCAGTGATGGGGAACTGGGGGCAAGCTCAGCCTCATCAGAGTGCAAGAACCACACCACACTTAGCCAGGCCCCCGGGAGGTGGGCCAGTGCCCCCACGTGCCTGCAGCTCTCACAGCAGCTCTGCCCGGTCCCAAGGCTGCCTGCACCTGTGCTGGGCGGCTCTGCAGGCTTGGGGCTGGCTCCTGCCTGCCGCGCCCTCTGCCCCACAGCCTCTGCACACAGCCTGGCCAAGCTGTGCTGTCTGGAGAGCTGCTCTCGCCAGAGGGCTAGGCCTGTTAGGAAGGAATCGACGTCCAGGCAGATGCAGTGCGACCTCCAATAGGCACAGGGCAAGGACCCCAGGTGAGGACCTCAAGGCAGAAAGACCAGGCTGTCTGCAGAGCCAGAGGGGCGACAGTGCCCCAGGCTGTGACAGCAGGAGCTCAGGTTCTGCAGCCAGGTCTGTTGGGGACACTCCCGGCTTGCGGTGCTTTCTCTCTCCTGGCAGGAGGACGTCCTAATAAGGCCTGAAAGCCCGCCGGTGGTCATGAGGAGCCAGCTACCCCTTTGCATCTATTCCATGACCACCCGGCACCTGTCCCAAGGAAACAAGCCAAACCGCAGTGAAAAGCATCGCAGCTGAGCCTCTCCTGTCACAGGGACAGACGGAAGGGCATCAGTGTCTGGGGACAGGGAGGGCTGGCAGGAGTGCAGGACAGAGCCACGTGCCCCACCCCCCGTTATGTGCACACAGTGAGAATCCCAGGGGGAGTCAGGGGAAAAGGGGTGAGACGCTGGTCCTGTAAAGAGGGGTGACACAGAAGAGAAGCTTCCCACGGCTGCAGCTCTTCTCTAAGGTTCCACCTTTGCACATGTGCACGTGTGGGTCCCATAAATACAAGGTGTGCTGGCGCCCCAGAGTGGTGTGTTTGTTTACATGAAGGGAGATGTCTCTCCCTGCCTGAAGATTTCACTTTGGGAATAAAGGGAAAAAAAAAATTAGGAGGAGACCTCAGGGGTGGCGAGTACAGAAGGAAGCAGGCCAGAAGCACAAGCGCCACGCCCGGGGTCTCCTCCCAGCAGGTAAAGGGGCCAGGAGAGAAGAGAAGCCAAAGGAAGCCTAGCGTTCCTTCTCCTGGCAGAAGGCCGCCGTTCGTTCCTCTGCCAGTGGCAGTGCCTCAGGATCCACCTTATTGCAGCCTTCCTCATTCTAGGGTTGCCATCTCATTCTAAAAATCAAATTTCTGCTCCTGACACAGCGGTTGCTGCTATGGGGCTGCCGAGTGGGCAGTGCCTGTGTTTTCTGAGAACTATGGGCCAGTGCTTGGGCCCTCTGCTCCCCTCTCCTACACAGGAAAACCGGGTCTTAAGAAGGCAAGCACAGCCTGGAGGAGCAGAAGCCGGATTTACCCCGGCCTGCGGACGCCAGCTCTCAAAATCCCACAGCCCAGCTACTTGGCTTCTGTGGCTGGCCAGGCGCTGGCCGCCGTTGGGAGGCTCAGGCCGCCGGGAGCTGGCTTTGGGATGCCGGGCTGTTTGTTGACCCAGCAGCTGGTTGTGCAATAGCCACGTGACACTCGCAGGGTGTGGTGGAGGAGACCAAGAAGGGAGGAGAAGGGGCTCCTGAGGGCTGTGCTGTCCAACATGGCTGGGGTGGTGGCCAAGGGCAGGCCCCTGTGCCACTCAGATGACGGGGTGCATCAGGACCTTTCAGGGGGTGCCAGGTAACCTGGGGTGTCTGTAGCTCCCTGCCCAGCTGTGCCCACCCCATGGCTAGCATTTGCCCAGCTGAGCTATGGCTGCAGGGACCTCAGGGAACACCCCAACAGCCTCTCTACCCTGGAGTTTGAGAGCACGACCAGAGCTTCCAGCTAGACTCCCGGAGCAAGGCCTGCCATCCGGCACCCAGTCAGCAATTGGGAACGGCATCCCCAGCCAGAGCCTGGCTCTTTCAAACACTTCCTGTTGAATGCAATCATGATGAAAGTTCCTAGAGGAGACAGTGCTGAGCCCACTTTACGGACAGATAAAGAGATACAGGGCAGGGCAGGAACTCCCTGGGCGGTAGGAGTGTGCCCCCCAGCAGACTCGGCCACAGCCCGGGGCCACTCACCCCTCTGTCTCTGCAGACAGCTGGGCCTTTCCAGGAGCCTGGTCCTCAGCCACACTGACCTCTCCCTGCCTCCATGTCCTCACAGGATGAAGGTGACAGCAGCACTGCCCCCTGGGGGCTTTTGCATGTGAGGTGGTGGCACTGCCTGGACCTGCACACGTCGTGGTCCCTCCACCATCATGATCATCTCTGCGCCTCTCTGTGTGTCAGTCTGTTCAAGAGTTGGTCTTCCTACCCCCCATCAGCATGGCATGTAACAGGGTCAGTGGTGTCAGTGTCAGGGTAAAAGGACAGGGACAGTGACGGGTGGTGATGTGGAAGATCCCGTTGCTTGTGGCAGGCCTGGCAGGACCTGGGGCCCTCATACAGCAATCTTAGGTGATAAGAGCGATCTGAATGTGCTCACTGTCCTGCACTTGGAGGAAGGCAGATGTTTTCCACACAGGCTGGGACTGGAGAGCAAGAGTACAAGACCCTCAGCTCCCTTCGCGAGCCTTCTTCGTGGCAGCTGGGACGGTCTGCTGACCAAGAGGAGGTGGGAGAGGCTTCATGATTAACTTATGTTTCAAAATCTCCTCAGCCCCAGAGCCATTCCACTCCAGTCATGGCATCAGGGCAAAGGGACTTCACCTTGTGCTCTAGGGATCTAATGTCCCCAGCAGGCCTGTGAGAAGCCGTGTGGTCCCGTTTGTCCCCGAGCCTCGCTTCCTGGCAGTGGATGTCAGGGGCCAGGCCGGGAGTGCAGGACCCCCAGGATGACCACTCCTGCCACCGCCCCGCAGGCCTCCTCATGACCCCCTGGCCACACTATCCACCATGTCAGAGAGAGGCGAGCAGCAGAGCCGCACATGTGGTGTGGGAATCCCCAGGCCTCGCTAATTGGGGTCTGCAGCGGTTCTGCTCTTTGTCTGAGCAAAAGAGATAAGAAGCCAGCGGCTGGGCTTGATCTAAGGGCTGCAGGCGGTGTGCAGCTTGCTCCCAAGTGCCTGGTGCGGCCAGCAGGCCCCTCCAGCTGGCAGTGGGCCCCTCCTCCAGAGGCGACAGGGTGGTGTCGCGGGGGCTCGCCAGGCAGAGCTGCTCTGCAAGCCTGCCGCTCGACACCCTCCGTGGGCGCCGCTGTGGCTTCTCCTTCAAGTGAGGCTGTGCTGGCCGCTGTTGCGTTCACATCACCACCAAGTCCTGGTCCTCTCTAGAACCAAAGCTGTTCTCAGAAAATAAAGAAAGCACCACCTTACGGCAGCCAGTGGGTGCCTCTTAGGGCTCGCTTGGAAATCTCAGGATTCAAATTGAACAGAAAATAGTGCACAGTCATCAGAAAGGACTTGGGTAAAGGAGCTTACATTGTAAACTGGTGTTTGCTTTGTACAGAAATAATGTGGGAAAGGCTACTGGATGAATTTGTACATGGAAACAGGGCATACTTCCTTTAAATTCGTGAAAGCCCCTGCATAGCTAATAGTTCAAACAGAAATAATATGTATCGTTAATAATAGATTTTCCTACTATGTAAATATAAAAGGTATTATATATTATATTGACATTCAGGCTAAATCTTTCCCTTATAAGGTGCTTGACATAAATAGCTTTTATTATGGAACTCTTGAGTGGACGGGACACACACATTTCTTAAAGGTCTCAGCTGCTTTTGTTATCCTTGGAGACATAAAATTGAAGTTCCCAACTTCTAGTATCAAATTTTAGCCCAAACCTATAAAATGTGTGTTGTCGGAAGCGCCAGAAGTTCTGAGCTCCCTCTGGGCAGCGTGCAGCAGCTGGTGCTCCGGCCCCAGGGCCGGGCGACCCGGCCGCACGGCTCTGCCTCATCCGCGCACAGGCAGCAAGTCCTTCCTGGTCTGCCCTCTTCCTGCGGGGTTGGCTGGGAAGAAGCGGGTGGCCGAGGCCTGGGCCACTTGCTAGGGGACAAGCTTGTGGGGCTGAGTCCAAGGCCTGCAGATAGGACCCTCCATCAGGAATGCGAGGAATGTTTTCCTTCGGACCCGATGGAGGCGCACAGACCATGGGGATTCTGTCTGCCGTGACAGCCGTGACATTTGCCAGAGCCTGGACGGCTGTGGAAATGGCATTGCCCACCCTGAAAGTGAGAAGGTAACGTTTATTTTTGTATTTTCTCTCTCTCTCCCATATACAGACTGTAGAAAGACCACCAAGTGTGGACCATTTTTTTTCCACCATGATGTACAATTCGCATTTGTTAATCAAAAAAAAGTGCCCGAGGTCATCCACCTAGACTTTTTTTTTCTTAAACAGGAAACGGGTTTCAGATGTTTATATGTTAAAAAGTAAGGCTACTAATCTGCTTAGCCATTTACCAGGCTGCAGCTAACTCTCTCTTACCTTTTAATGTGCAGGCCTCGTGGAATGACATTAATTTTTATCCCTCTTGTTATTTAAAAATTTAAAAAAAAAAAGTCTTTCCATAGTCACCTGCTTTTCTGGGACAGCTCCAACAGAGGCTAGAAGACGTGGAGCCGGCAGCGTGGAAGCTGAGCTCCCAGCAGCCCGCTGCTGTGCCTCCATTTGAGAATTCCAGGCTTTGGCAATTCCTTCAGAGGTAGCGCAGTCACCCCGCTTCTCACGGGACTGTACCCACAAGCAGACAGCTGCCGAGGCACCCTGGCAGGCTCGAGCGCGAGATGGCCCTAGGCCCATCGTTCGTAAAGACAGAACCGTTCCTTCAAACCCAAGTTCTCTCAAGCCCAAGGTCCTTTCTGTCATTCTCCTGAACACCAGGCCTGGGAGGACACCCAGTGAGAGTCCAGTGAACCAAACGGTTACACTGCCGCCTGTGTCCCGGGGCCCGCCGTCCCGCCACACGCTTCAATCTGATATTTAGAAATAAGATTCTGTTTCAGTGTTTGAATGTCTCCCCCTTGACCCAGGAGTGCTCACCAATCACTGTGGGTTCCCTACTGTCCTGCGGCAATTCAGTGATACTTTTTCTGCACTGTCAAGAAGTGTGGATTGATAGCTCAGAAAGACAGGAGCATGGGCAGGAAGGACTGGGGGAATTGGGGTGAATTTGCCAGTGTGCAAGATGCTACCTTAAAAGATTATTTCAAACATCAAATTCAAAGCAAATCGGTTCTATCATTTACTAAAACTGGATCAAACGGCCCCTGAATTTCAACTCAAGTGTCTTTAGCCAAATGCTTTGTGTCTATAGACCTTGCAGACAACTCTTGGAGAATTTCATCAAGCAAAGAAAACTAGTTAAGACCAAATGCGCTCTTAAAATCATCTAAGATGAGATGAGCCTGTAAAATAAGCTCTGTGTTATTGGGATCAGGAAAAAGTTACCCAAGAGTCGCCTTCTGTGCCCACCAGAACCCCGACACGTGAATGACTTTTGCACACAGCGTGCCACCGAATGAGGTGAGGGTGCAATTATTTTCTTTTGCATCAGTGTCAGAAGTGGAGCAAAGATGAGTATAAGTCCAAAGCTGGGCGTTAGGCAAAGGCCCAGGCTCCTCTCCCTGGAACTGGGATGAGGGCAAATCGATTTTCATACATTCTTTACCAAGCCCATTTGAACGTGGAGCTGGGACCGAGCCGGCCGCCCCCACCCGAGCCGCGTCGCAGAGACCCCAGGACAGTCACCGTATCACCTGTGATGCTCTGGGAGTGAACATGACAGGAGATTTTCTCCGGGAACAGCTGCTGCTCCTGCGAGGCGGTCGGCTCAGGCTGCTCGCAGCGCTGCGGCCAGGAACACACCCACGCGCTGCGCTGCGCTGCGCCGCCGCCGAAGCCGCCGCCGCCGCCGGTCTGTGCACCTGAGAAGCCCGGTTTTCATTCACAAAGCAGCTGCCTAGCAGGGACCCCGGAAGCCCCCGAGCCCCAGGGAGCCGCGGGGAGGCAGCAGGCTGGGGGAGGGAAGCTCCTGCGGAGCTGAGAGCAATCTCGAAACCGGCACTTCCAGTCCGGGAAGGCACGGAGCCCGGGCTGAGCGAAGCCTCAGAAGCTCAGGAGAGGAACCTGCTCCGGGCCGGCCGGCCTGACTTTTTCTTTTTTTAATAAAATTTCTTTTTGATCGCTGAACAGCTAATGAATAGAAAAATGCGGAGACCTCCCCGTTCACTGCAGCGGCTGGCCGAGTCGGCTCCGCCGAGCCCAGCGCTCCAGACACCTGGGGGCTGTAAATCACCCGCTGTAAACCTGGAGGCCGGACAGAGCTGCCCGGCTACAGTGGTGTGTCCTCCCTCTGCTGGGGCCATAAAGCAGGCTCTGGCCTGCACCCCTGTCTCCCCAAAGACCCCTCTCGATCGGGGAGCAAAGCCCCTTACAGGGGCTGCCCAGTTCCGGCTTCCACCCGGCTCGGGTAGCAGGAGTGCGGGCACTGGCATTTGTGCTCGGACTGGCTTCGTGGTCCCCAAGGGCGGCTGGGCCAGGAACATCAGTGCAGCTGTTTGTGAAGGCGGTGTGGGAAGATCAAATTGAAGTTTTGGTTTTTAAAATTCTGTTAGTACAGTCATAACAATAGTAATAAGCAATCAGAAGAACTGTAGGGGCTGTCCCCAAAGTCAGTAGGAACAAATGGCAACTCCACTTTTAAAATGCATTGAATGAAAGCCCAAAGCAAGCCTGCCTCTCACTGTTGGCGTCCTGGAGCCCTGACCCGGGCCGGCCGGCTTTCCGCTTGGTGTGGACACGGGCTGTAATGTCTCCCAGCGCGGGACAGGCCAAGTGCAGACGGCAGAAAACAGCCCAACGGAGTTCCCTTCCTGGGCAATTTCTTCACATCCTGGGTCTGTATTTTAAAAACAAGTGCTTCTACTGATCAGACTCAGGCAGATGGACCCAAGGACAGGCGGGCAGGCTCTCCAGCCATCTGCCCTTGGCACAGACCGGCTCCTTCCCTGCCTCCAGGACCAGCCGGGTACCGAGGAAAAGAAACCTAGAAAAAACATTCTTCAGCCCTAAATGAAACAGGATCGAATGGTTGCTGATGAGAGCAAAGACTTAAATCGGAGACGTCAAATTGAGCGCTATTAAATAAAGCTTGTTTAATGTGTCTCAAACAGCAAGTGCCTTTTGGAGAGCACGCTGAACCCAATATGAGAAATGTGGCTGAGGGCACGCCTGGCGGCTTGGCGGCGCTCGGATTTGTCCCAGCCGTGAAAGCCTGATTTTTTCTTTTCACAAGGACTTCTCTCTCCCTGTGCGTGTAAAATGAAAGCAGGAAGGGTCCTCAGGTAGCCATTTGCGCTGTTAATGCTCATCATACATACAGGACAATCGGCCTAGGCCATAATGTTTATCCCTAGCTGGGCGAGTGTGGGGACCTGGGGCCTGCTGGAGCCCAGAGGGCCGCGCGTGGGGCCGAGTGTGCCCTTGCTGTGCTGCGGTGCGGCCCTGACCCGTGCCCTGGCCAAACCTACGCCCACTCCCTGATGGCCGTACGATATTTATATGTTGAGTTTTATTTAAAGGATGCTAGGTGTCTTGGTTCAAAAGAAATGGACTCATCTTGGACACGGAATCCTGCATTGACCTCATTTTTTAGTTCAGAGCTGGGGTTTGGGGCTCCTTGGAGGCCAAGGAGTGGACATTTATGCCTGTGGGCTCTGCTTTGCTTCTGGGCCAGCCTTGTCTTCTCCCTGTGAAGTAGGACGGTGACACTCCTGTGCTGGGTGTGTGTCCCCCAACACCCAGCACACCTCCTGTGCACCCAGCTGGTTCTTTTTCTTCTGGACATGAGGCCACAGGAAAGAGCCTCTCCAGGATCTTCCCAGGCTGCAGGGAAGCCTGATGACAGCATCTCCCTTCCTGTACACTTAACAGCATCCTTAGAGCAGGAGCTGAAGCTGGGTGTTCTGATGAGCCCTGTAAGCCAGGCACTCTGGAAGGCTGAGGCAGGAGGACTGCAAGTTTGAGCCCAGCCCGGGGAACTTAGTGACTTGGTAAGACCTGGTCTCATGGTAGAAAATTCAAAGAGCTGAGGATGGTGCTCGATAGTAGAACACCCTTGGCTTCAATTCCCAGTACCTTATAAAATAAAATAACAGAATAAAAGTTTCAAATACTTTTATGAAGACAAACATGCAAGTTGATATTTTTTATTCACTTCCAATTTTCATTGTCAGATGACTCAGCATCTGACCTGGCAGGGAAGGCAGGGAACACGCACCCCGCAGACCACCCCAGCACAGGGCCTCAACTTGTCAGCACCAGTTCCTACCCTGTAGTTCGTATCCACAGACGGGCTCTCCCTGGGGCCCTGCCTGGGAACTGTGGTCCTCCCTCTGCATGCACAGAGAACTGTTTGGTCTCCAGCCGGGAGGTTTCCAACATGCATACTGACCCTGACAGGGGAAGCAGCCCTGGGCAGCACCTCTGGGGCTTGGTGGCTCATGCTGAGCATGGAGTGGCAAGCTGGCTTCTGTGCGGCGCCCTCTAGGGGCCAGGTTCACTCCAGGTGTACCCTAGGTTGTCTGCAGTACCCTAGGGTGGTGGTCCCCATCCGACCAGAGCTCTTAAGCTCAAGCATGCCACTCTTAACTCCAAGTGACAGGGCCCTCAGGAAGGACAGGGAGTGGATGGGCCTGCAGCACCCAGGACCTGGTGCACTGGGCCCTCTGCCTGCCAGGTGAATCTGGCATCCACACCCAAAAACTAGGGACCTTGTAAGGTCCTTGTCAGCAGGCTCACTCTGCACCACTCTCAGAGCTGGTGGGGGCTGCAGGTGGGTGGGCGCTGTGTGTGTCCCCACCCCTCCCCCCAGCCCCGGCCTGCAGCTGGAGGGCCCAGAGCTGCTGCAATCAATCAGCAGCCACTGCGGAGCCTGTGCGCCCCTCCCTGCCCTGGCTGAGCACCTTACACCTCTGGCATCAAAGGATGGGCCGAAGCCGGAAGGAGGCCGTGTCTGCAGGACCCTGGCGCAGTTGCCTGGGACTCAGGATGGGGGCACGGTGGGGCGGGGAGGACAGCCGTGGGGAGAAGGGAGGGCCTGGAGAGAGAGCAGGCCCTGGGGATGGGAAGATGGATGGGTCTGCGGGGGCTCCAGGCCAGGTGTGACTGTCCCTTTGCCATTTGGCATCTCTCTCCTGCTGCAGACAGTGCTGGCTCCTGCTGTGTCCCTGGGCGTCCGCCTGGGTGTCCCTTGCTGTCCCCGGCCCCAGACAGTGCTACCAGTAAACCTTCCCCCCAGCAGAGTGAGAAGCTGGCATTGCCACTTCACGCGTTCTCCTTTAGCTTTGAGCATGCAGAGAGCCCTCCGGAGCCTGCTGCGTGCTGCCTTCCTGGGTGCCCTGGCCGGAGCAGCTGAGACCGAAGCTTCCTGGCTCTGCTTCTACACTGCAGACGTGCACATCCTGTCCGGCACACCTGGCTTGGTCCTCGACGAAGCAGAAACTCCGAGATACCCACACCTGCCACGTCCCTGGCTGCTCGGGGCTGGAAGACAGCGGACAGCCCTGCTTCCTCAGCATTCTGGTAGCAAACCTGGGACCAGCCCACGAGTGACCCCCCACCCTGGTCTCCTCCACCCAGGGCTTCTCTTGTTCAGTAAATGCAGCAGGCTAAACAAGACCAAAGCCTAAAAATCCAGAAGGGCTGAGACACAGCCTGGCTGCCTCCGTTGTGGGAGAGCTGGCCTTCGTTGGAGTCTAAGCAAGTGGCTTCCTGGCTCTGTCACCAGTGTGGCCATGGTCCTCAGAAGCAGGCGGTGCTTTTGTGTCCACTGCTGATGGGCCCACTGAGGCAGAGACAGCCTGTCACAAATACCAGAATGGGTTCAGCAGTGGCCCCGAGGCGGCAGAACTGGACCGAAGAGGGACAGGGACCATCATGTCTCCTTCGTCTAATTTGCCCCTGGTGACATTGCACATAGCTGCGACCTGCTGTGACCACCATGGCCCCTATGTGGACCAGCCTAACTTTTCATTCCTGCAGACTGGCCTGAGGGCTCTAGAACTGCCCTCTCCTCTCCTGGCCTGCAAGCGCTTCACTGTGGCAGCCCTCAGCCTGCCATCTGCCCGTCCCAGTGTCTGTCCCACGAGGTGACTGGCTCGGTCTGCAGGGCTCACTGTGCGCTCCCAGTGTCTGATGTGACAGCTTGTGGGAAATATTTTTAAATGGAGAAGTGGGCGATGCGTCCCCACAGAGCATTTTACCTCCCCTGGCCCCACCTGTAGGGCTGTGCGGGGCTTGAGGCGACACGAGGTGACAGGGCTCCAGGCCCAAGTCCAGGGCGCTGGGCCAGGGGATGGAACTCGGCTTCCCGGTGTCCAGCCCTGGCCTCTGCTCTCTGCGCTCCTTCGTGGCCTGTGATCTTTCAGTGCTTAAGAATGTCCTCGCTAACAGGAGATTGGACGCCAATTTGCCTCACTTGACTTAGAGGCTGGATTTCTGCAGGCTGGTGCCGGTCTCCGCCTGAGCTCCTTGCTAATTCTGTTCACTTGAAATAACAAACAGCTTAACACCTCCATTGTTCTGGGCTTGATGAAAGCCCACCGGCTGCTGCTGAGTGGGGATGGAGGGTGGATGGACGCTGGCTGGCTTGTCAGTCCCACTCCCGTGCTGTGAGTGAGAGTGCTAGCGCTCTTCCCAAGCCTGTCCTCCTCCTGGCTGCTATCCTGGCAAGCACAGGCTCTGGGAGTCGGGCTGCAGCAACACTGGAAGTCAACAGCACGCTTCTGACTTGTGCCAGTACGTTGGTGGGCAACTCTTTTCCATTTGCAAGCACCACAGAGTTTCCCTCTCCAGTATTTAATTAGCAAAGTTAAAGCAATCGATCTAAAAAATGACAGGCTGACTGTTACGGGGCAGCCAGCATGCAGGGCAGCACCTTCGGCTGTTCGACAGCACCAGTGACAGGTGCTGGAGTAGGCCTGAAGACCCCTCCTCACACAGTGGGGCAAACTGAAGCTTGCCGAGAGGGCAAGTGACGCGGGGCACGGGGACAGCCAGCAAGTCGGCACCAGGGCTCTCCCAGGGGCACGGCAGGGACTGACCTCACTGCCCCAGGCTGCTGCTCCACCCCCACTCAGGACAGGGAGGGAACCACTCTGCTGAGAGGAGCCCAGGTCCCCTCTCCAGGAGCCCCTGCCTCATCCCCACCCCCTGAAACTTGGAAGGGCCACGGCCTCTGACGACCTCTGGGCTGGGGCTTGAGCTCCACTTTCCCAATGAGGCTGTGTGAAGCTTTTAAGAACAAGTTTATTCCAACTGTGAAATAAGCAACATATTTGTTGTTAAATGAAACATTCACTAGAAATGCTGAGGGAGTTTATTTCAAAATGGAAAATTTAAAGGAATTATTTGCTGATCAACTATAATCCAGTCACCATGAGATTAGCTACTTCATCTATTTTGTGTGTATGTGTGTGTGTGTGTGTGTGTGTGTTAATCACAGTTTTAATTATTGTATGTATAATATAGGCTTGCAATTTTCTCGTTACTATTTTATAATGTAATACTTGCAGTTCTTTAAATATTATTTGCGAACATACATACATTAAAATTGAAAATTTGCATCTGATTGAGGAAATGAGGGTGGCAAAATCCGGAGAGAGGAGACAATTCTGCTGGAGAACGAAACGGTGAAAGCTGCCGGGTGAGGACGGGGTCCCAAGCCTGCCCTAGGTTCAGGTTCGTTGTGCTTTTTGAAGCCAGCCCAGTTGCCGGCACTTCGGTGGTTGCTGAAATTCCCTTTGTAAATAACGTGGCAGATGCAACCCTTCAGCGGGACCCTGTGGGAGCCAGCCTGCTTCTTTCCTTCAGTAAATCTCAAATCGAGGAGTTAGAGATCAAAGGTGCCGACGCTTTCCAAACCCCTGGCATCTGTCACCAGCCCGGCCCCGGGGAAAGGGTGTAAATCCAGTGAAATCTGTCCGGATTGGCAAGGCACACTTGTTTCTCTCTGCATTTGTGGGCCCTGGGCATTGTGACTTCTAACTATTTTCTGGCTGTTTTAAGGAGTAGAGAATTCCGGTCATCAATTTGATTCTGAAATAGCAGCGTTCACTTTCTGATGTCTTCCTTTTGCGCCGGGTCCGCACAAGGGTCTCTAAATCCCTCAGTGGAGAGACAGCAGGCAGGGGCCGCTGAGTTTCACGACCATGGCGGAGCGGGCGCTCTTTCTGCAGAGCATCCAGCCCCCAGTGCAGCTCCAGGCATGGGAGGCCACCCTCTCTCATCCATCTCTGCTGCCTGCTGGAATTTGCTGTCAAGACCTGACAGGGAGCGGGCGGAGGGGAAGGGGCATCCGAGAGCCTGCCGCCGCCGGGGAGAGACGTGGCTGCACGAAGCCCAGAGAGGCAGGGCTCCTCTTACTGCTCCAGGGCACCGGGAGTCTGGCCTCAGGCACACCAAGCCGCAGCTGTCGGTCACAAGTGTCCCCTGAGGGAGAAAAGTAAGGCTCCCCCGCCTGATACAGTGAAAGGTGGCGAACCCCATGTGTCCCAGCAGTACAAGGAAGCTTGCAGCTGGAGTCAGTCTCTGAGCCACGGCCCAGGCAAGGCTTTCTGCCGGCCCAGGATAACATTTTGTTGTATTTTTATTTTGCACACAGGAGCGACAAAGGTGCCGTGAGGTGAACGCTGTGAAGGCGAAGGGTCACTGTGGGCTTGGGGTCGGCCCTGCACTCCCTTGTGGACCTCAGCCCCAGCGACGCCTGTCCTTTTGCTCTCTGTAGAAATGCTTGTTCTGGACAATTTACGCAAGTGAAATTATGTCATGTGGAATCTTTTCTGGCCTCGTTCACTCCCCAAATGCCTTGCAAAGCTCTTTGTGCTGCGTGCCCTCAGCCTTCCCTTCCAGCCCCATGCCGCTCTGCGACACACACCCCGGGCCTGCCCGCCCGGCCCTGGACGGATTCCAGGTGGGCGCTGTCATTGGGCTATCAGTAGTCCTGGTGACATGGTGGATATTTGCGCCCTTACTTCTGTTCAGTTGCTGTGTTCCATTCTGGGAATGAGCTGGGGTTCCTGCTCCCAGGCTCACGCTGGGTGGAATGCTTTGAAGAAGAGCCGGGCTGTCCTGCTGGGGCTGCGTCACTTCCCACTCCACCTGCAGAGCAGGGGGGCCTATCCGTGGCCAGGATGCTGTCCTGCCGTCTTTTCTCCCATCCTTGCCCTGCCTTCCCCTTCTACACCTTTCCCTCCCTCCCTCCCTCCTTTCCTCCTTCCTTCCTTCCTTCCTTCCTTCCCCGCCTCCCTCCCTTCCTCCTCCTTTCTCCTTTTCTTCCTAAGTATTGAGTGCTGAACCCAGGGCCTTTGCACTGAGTTATACTTCCAGCCCTTTTTAAGTTTTTAAAATTTTGAGATTAAGTTACTGAGTTGCTTGGGCTGGGCCCAGAGTTAATCCCGCCCCAGCTGCCCAGAGTGTGGCATTATAAGTCGCCCCCCTACACCTGGCACCATTCTTGGCCAACGTGACACTCGCAGTGTAGGTGCCTGCCCTGCTGTCCCTGATCACCAGCTGCTGGGCCACCGTCCTGTCCAGTTCGGAGGCTGCGGTATCTGAGGGTCTCCTCCCTGTTTCCTATTGGGAAAGCAAGAAGCAGGAATCTGAGCTGAGGGGCTGTACTGAGCACACCCAGCACCTGGTGGGCACCTGGCAACGCACACGAGGACCATTAGGAGGCCATCTGGGGCCATCCCGGCCTGTGTCCCCTTACCACACGTTGTGCCACAGCTAAGTGAATATGTGCTATTGACACCGCATTGGACTAGGAGAGGAGAGAGTAACCAGATGTGCTTCTGATTCCTAAGCAAATGCCCTAAGGCAGGGGCTTGGGGACTCAGCCAGCCTGGCCCCGCACTGGGCACTGCCTTGAGTGGAGAGTCCAGCCCAGGGCAGCCCCACCTCACCCCAAGGCCGTCCGGAAAGAAGTGGCTGTGTCGGCCACCTCAGCGCACAGGCTGGCTCTGTATACAACCCTTCAAGGGCTAAATAAATGCAATAATTTACTGAGAAAGGGCCTTTCAGGGCCACCTCTGGCTCCGAGGTCTCAGGACTTATGGGACAAAGCCAACATCCATCTTCCGAAGTGACATGTTCCTGCCAACAGATGCCTAATGGAAACAGCTCTGTGGGAGCAGAGAGGCAGCCCCTTCTCTCCTGGCCCCAGTCTCCTGGGCAGCCAGGGTAGTGGCGGCAATGTGGGCCTGGAGGACAAGGGCCACGGGATGAAGGGCGGCAGCTTTGCCTTCCCAGTTGTCCTGGTCTCATGGGATCGGAGCCAGGCGGCCCTTGGAAGTGCAGACTCCTGTGAGTCTGCAGGCTGGGTGCACTTCAAAGCCGGCAGCCTGGCTGGAGCAGGGCCCCAGCTGCCACCCGTAGGCTCTCTCTCCTGACCAAGCCTGACTCACCAGAGGCCTGCTGCTGCACGGCAGGCTTCCCAGAGGCTGGGCTGCTTGCAACCTTGGCCATAAAATGCAAATGAGAGCATTTTAACCTCCCAGGGCTGTGAGATCAAAGGGGCAAGGAAAACCAGCGCTCCACCAAAGGTGCTAGTCATTCTGTGTGTGTAAAAAAAAAGGTTAGATCAGTGGTGTCTAACAAAATCTAAATCAAGACCCTTACATCATTCTAAATTGTCTAGCAATCACAAAAGAAACAGGTCGGACAGGTATTCTTAAAATACTTTGCCCAGCATATCCAAAATAACATAAAAAGCACTGAGATGCTTACACGCCATTGATTGTCACTACCGCAGTCAAGTAGGTAGTTTACACTTTTAGCTGTTCTCAGTTCCTGTTCAAGGCTGCCATACTGCATGATGTCACGTGGGGGTGGAACTTCCTGTGGGTGGGACACCTTGTGGGCAGGACTTCCTGTTTGGTGCTGTTGGTTAGAACTCAGGACCTTGCCCACCCAGTAGGGATCTACTACGGAGCTTCAGCCCAGACCCTCCTGTTTTGTTTTGCAGCCCTCCCCACCAGCGTTGGCTGAGTGTGCAGGCTCAGCCTGAAGTCCTGGGGACAGCTGCCCTGTCACGTAGCCCCCCACAGGGGACCAATCATGCTGTTAGCTCCACCTTCCCTATTTCCCTCTCTTTCGCATTTGCAGTGTTTGGAGCAAGGTTAATTTTAAAATCTACTTGTGTGTAGGTGAAATGTGTGAGAAAGTTCAGCTCTAAGGGTGTCTGTGGGGTGTGACTCAGAGAAGCAGGAGAACTTGGGACAGGAGGGTTGGATGCAGGGTGAATGACTGGGTGGCAGAGAAGTCCCAGGGGCTCTGGCTCCTGGCTCCCTCAGTGGCTGGTGACTGGGACAAGGGCAGGGAAGGGCTGTGGGGGGCGGCCAGGCTGCTGAGCACGCAGGCAGGCGGTGCCAGGAAGGCTGCCCGGAGCCTGGCACACAGCGATGTGTGCACTGGCTGCCACGGGGGTGTGGGTGCCTTCCTGGGGCCTTCTTTTTGTCCATCTGCATTTTCTGATGTTCTCGGGGTAAGTGTGCACTAGTGAAGGAGCAAAAACCTTGCACAGGTAGAAGCAATGCGCTTGTGTCACATCATGAGCCTCGCTTTTGGGGCGAATGGATGGGACGGGGCCCACGGGCCCACCACGGAGGTGTTCGCACACTGCTTTGCACTCCGCTCGGGCAGGGGCGGTCAGCCCTTCCCTGTGCACGGCCCGCGCTGTGCACGCTGGAGCCCATGCGAAGGAGAAATGCCCACGGCAGGGCTGAGGCGCACCTGTGTCTGTCTTCATTTCACACCGATAACATAAGGGGCAGCTGGGGGACATGTCGACTGTCATGTCGACTGTCCCCACCATGTGAGGGGGCTGTGCCTGCTACCCCTGCCCTGGACCTACTGCAGGGCACCGGGTATGGGTCCCCAGGCTGGGCCCTTCAATCAGGGTGCGAGGGCTCCTAGAAGCGTAGGAACACGCAGTCGAGAGGTGAGCGCAGGTGTGTGTGAGTGTGTGTCTCTGCGGCTGGGAGCAGAGACGGCCACCAGGAGGGAGTGCCTGCCTCAGGCCTGCCTGGCACCCGCACCTGGCCTCAGAGCCCAGGGCCACAGACTCACTGCCCATGCGCCCTGCCGCGTGCCTCTCCATGGGAGCAGCTGGGGAGAGCTGCGCCCCACTCATCCTGGGAGCGAGGTCCCTGTCTCAGCAGGGCTCCAGAGCCAGCGGAAGCGCTGCTGCTGCTGGTCCTGCCCCAGGCCCAGGGAATGCATCCTCCTGTGCCACAGGCCCGAGGGGTTCCCTGTGCATGCCGCTTCAGGACCCCGCCCAGGACGGGTCCCTATTGCTCAGGACCAAGACCAGCTCCAGAAGGCACCTGCAACCCAAGCTCCAAGGGCACCCCTCTGAGAACTGGACGGAGGTAGGAAGTGTGGGCTGTGGAGGCTGCAGGGTCCCTTCCCACATGTGGCGATGGCTGAGGCCAGATGCCCCTGTCCCTTGATATGCACATACCCCTCAGCGTTGGGGCCCGACCTTCCTGGGTAGGGGGTCAAGAGCCCCCTTTCTGGAACCTTGGGCTCGTGGGCTAGGTGACCTCGGGCCTGTGTCCACACTGGCAGAAAGCAATGCTGCTTCCTCCGGGCTGTCACTGCCAGAGAAGTGTGGGAGAGTTCATGGAACGCTCCAAGAGCCGTGCTGGCCCACAGACGCTGCTCCACAGTGCTGCCTGTCACTGAGCTGGTGCCACCATGTGCCTCTTCAAGCCTGCCCTAGTGTGCAGGGCTGAGGACATGGAGAATGGTGCCTCTGTCCTCCTGGGACGCTACCCCCTGAGGGGAGCCCAGGGCCCTAACTTCCCTGTGCCAGACTTCCCTGGTCCCTGCCCCGTTATCCCATGTGGAGAGCTCACCCGAACATCCCTTCTCTAATTTGGAAACAATCTGGACCTCCCCAAGTTTCTGTGCGGTCAGAGCTGGCTGGGTCCACTTCCTGCCTCCAAGGAAGAGCAGCTCTTTGGGCTTTCAGTTTCATATAAATCCAACTGAGGAACGTTTTGATGAATTATGTGCACTAGAGTTGGGAGCAGATGGGCTGGATTTCCCTTCCATGTCCAGTTTAAAAAGAAGGGAACCACTTGAGGCCCGGGGTGTGGGGTGTTGGCTCAGTACCACTCTGCTCCCCAAGTCTAAAGGTCTGAGACGGTGCTGATGCAGAGAGAAGGCCACAGGCTCGGAACCCATGTTGTCCTGGGTTCAAGTCTTGCCCTGCTGGGAGCTGGCCCACAGAACAAACCTGAATGGGGCCTAAAACCACTTATGTGGCTTGGGGCCTGCCCACCCGCCTGTGCCTGGAGGCAAAGGGACATGTGTATTTCGAGGTCAGCCAGGCCCTGTGTGCCTCTAGCCCTCGCTGGGTTCAGTGCCCTGCTGGATGAAGCGCTGCCTCCCACCTGCCAAGAGGCAGACGTGGCCTGGAATCAGCTTCCCAGGTGAACAAGGACTGGACGGCGGGATGAGAAGTGAGGGGCGCGGGACGCTGGGGGTCCCGGGGGCTTCTTCTCATGGTGCCTTGTCTTGCTCAGGGTCACTGTCACTCTCCATGGACCGAACACCATGTCCTCCTGCCAGGCGTCCACGAGCCCGCAGCAGCCTCCTAGCTCCTCCACCTGGGGCCAGCAGTAGGCCCAAGGGTGGCTCCGGCAACGCGTACCCTGTCCTAAGCCCTGGGGCCTGGGGCCTTGCTTGGAAGAGAGGCCTAAGTAGATGTCATAGGTTTCAGACCCTGAGAAGAGACAGGCCAGGCTTAGAGTGGACCCAAATCCAGGGCCTGAGGTCCTCAGAAGACACAGAGAGAAGCCGCTGACAGAGGCAGAGGTCAACCGTGCAGCTGCAGCCTGGGGAGGCCTGGGGCCACCGAAGACAGAGGTGGCAGGAAGGTCTCCCGGAGCCTCCAGCAGGAGCCTCCAGCCACGCCTTGATGTCAGACCTAGGCTGGGGCTTGCACGCCTGCTGCACACCTCCACACAGGGGAGTGAGCCACGCCGGGCAGCCTTCTGCAGGGATCCAGCAGGAGTCAGCCCACAGCCTGCCCTGAGCCTGGAGACCCTCGCCTGAGCTCGGGGACCCTGCCCTGTGTCCAGGGGCCCACCCTGAGCCGGCTGTGTCCACGTCAGCCTCCACCCACTTCCCGCCATGCGGGGTCCGCACAGATGCCCCTGTCGATGTAGCTCTGGGAAGGCGGTAGCACGGCCGGTCTTAGTCACCAGTCCTGCTGTCTGTCTTCCCAGTGTCAGCCCTGGGTTTCCAGTGTTTCCAGGGTTCCCACAAGAGTCATGTGGAGACCCCAGCCACCTCCTCCCTTGCAGCCAGCCGACCCCCGAGCCCCCATGGATGGCAGTTGGGGTGTCACCTCCCGCATACCCGAGGACAGTGGTGTCTCTGCCACCTCCGCCTCCTGTGCTATGGTGACCCGGTGGGCTCCGCCACACAGCCCCTGGCCCTGCCTCTGGCTGGAGCACCATGCACCCGTGACAGGGACCAAGGGGAGGAGAAGAAGATCCCTTCCCTCCCACCCATCCGCCTGGACGGCACCTGTTGTGGCCACCCTACCTCGGTTCCTATCACCTCTCTGTCCCTTGCCCCCTTGCCCTGTTGCGGTGGTACAGTGCTCCCTGCGGCGTCTGTGACCCAGCCCCACACTCTGGATCATGGCCTATTCCACCTCTGTATCTGATGCCCCTGGGGAAGTAAGCCTTGCACCCTGACTGGGCAGGTACTGGGCAGTATCACGCCAAGCCATGTCCACCAGGGCAGGTACTGGGCAGTATCACGCCAAGCCATGTCCACCAGGGCAGGGCCAGGCTCCTGCTGCCCTGGAATTCCAGGTCTGGCTCAGAGGTCCCCACGGGGGCTGGGCTCTCCGAGGGCATCGTGCTTGTACTGCAGAGTCACGGGTTTTGTGAGGAGTCATAGAGGTCCTGTGTGTCCCTTGCACATGATGGTGACGCCGCTTCCAAAGCTGGAGCACAGGTTACAGCCAGGGCCCTGACCTCGCTGCCCTCCATCTCCCTGGAGTCTTCCTCTCTCCTTCTGCCCAAAGTTCTGTGGTGTCCGTGTGCACACACGCGCATGTGTTTGGTCTTAAGACAACTGTCATGTGTGCGGAGTCCCCGCCACAGTCTTGGTACAGAATATATCCATCCCCACAAGTATTTGTTTTTTTTACGCTGAGTACTTAAGGACATTTTTAGCCCAGATTCCTTGCTGAGCAGGGAAGCCACACCTGGCTCATGGTGGGAGCTCGGGTGCAGTGTAGGTTCCTGGGTGGCAGCAGGGAAGGTTGTCCCTGCTTGGTGCAGACTGCGGACCAAGGTGATGCGGATCCACCCGACTGTGTGGGCCCCGCTCCGGGCTCTTCCTGTCCTCATGTTGCTGAGTGTGGGTCAGGACTTTGGAGCCCCAGGACAGGAGGCTCTGTCTACCCCTGTGGTAGTTCATCCTGAGCCTGTTCTCAACATCTTCTGCTCAGCCTGGACACGTCTCTGTATGGACTCCACCATCCAGCAGTGAGGCCTCCTCTTTGTCCAGTGATGAGAGCTCTGGGCAGCGTGTGGTGGAGCCTTGCGCCTGGGCTGCCTGATCGCCAGCTTGGCTTTGATGTTGTCCAAGTTCAGAATGGGCTGGGCCCCGGCGGCCGGCCTTGCACGCTTGTTTATTTTTGTCCCTGCGTGGGCTCGGGTGATTTCCCTCCCAGGTGGGCCGCTGTGATTACTGCTGTCGTTACCCTAGTGCAAGCGCTGCTAAACGCCATCTCCCGAGCCATCCGATCTGCACTCCGGGCCAGGAGACCACACACGTCGGGAGCCCCTCCTGCGCTCCCGCCCACCACTCCGGGATGCAGGTTTGTGATTCCGCGCACACAACTGCACATACGTGTACACAAACACACACACACACATGCATTTAGGGGAGCTTGGCCTTTTCTAGACCTGTGACCACCTCTCCTCTGGCTGGCTGGAGAAGTTGTCAAAATGTCCCCAAGAGCCACATGGCTTCTAAGAGGGCACCCAGGATGCAAGAAGACACCCAATCATGTCTCAGTTAAGCGCCGAGTGGATTAGATCAGAAAAGCCCCAGCTAGGTGAGTTTCTCTCCTAAACACCCACAAATATTCAGGGGCCCTGGAAAGGGCAGGGGCCCCAGAGCAGGGACCACACCGTCAGGGTCCCACGGGATGCCCACCAAGAGCCCAGCTGCCCCAAGGCCCCTGGACGCCCCCTCAGGAGTGGCCACTGGGTAGGAAATGTAAAGAGCTTTGTTTTCTTCCACAGTTAGTCCTTCCTTTCTAGATTGCATGCGTCCAAGCGCAACACGCGCGCAGTGTGCACACCCCACGCACACGCCACGCCAGCACACCCCCACACCCACACACATCCGTCCTACGTGTGCTTTCCCTTTCTCATGTCCAGCATTGTGTCCTTTCTTGGTCTTGTGGAAAATGTTGCAACAGAGTCGCCGTCATGCGCCTGTGGGGCGGGGACTGGGCCCAGGAGCCTGCTTGCTCCACGCACTGGCTTCCACGGCTTCTTTTCTGTGCTCTTTCTCCTGTTCCTTTTTTAGTTTTTCTTCCTTCCCTGGGGCAGTAAGAAAGTCTTTCTCAATGACTGTTACTTTCTCTTTAGGGAGCAAACCCAGAGAGAGGCACAAGCCGTGAGTCTGTCCCGACATCCACAGCCCGGGAGCAGGCTGTGTGGCTCAGGAGCAGCAGCAGCGCCGACTCGGCACACACCCGCTGCGCTGTCCTGGCTCTCACAGAGAAAACGGGGATTCCAAGGCAGTGAGATGGCTTCCCAGAATCCCAGGGCAGGCAGGCGCCGGCCCGCGTGCGTACACACACACACACACACACACACACACACACACACGCACGCACACACACACACACACACACACGCACACACACACACACACACGCACACACAGCTTCCCTGTACCCTGGGGCCATGTCTGAGACACAGCGCTGCGCCGGGCGCTGGCTGCACAGACAGGGAGGCACTTTCATGTGCTGCTCAGACAATCAGTTCAGAATGGAAAGTGCGTTTGTGCTTGAAGCCCCCCAACACACACACACACATGCACACTGTGGTGGGGCTTGTCCCATAGTCACGGGCCAGCTGCACCCTGGAAAGCTGCACAGCCCACCTGTGCCGTGGACTGGAGATGGCTAGGTGTGGTGACCCCCCCCCCGCACCTCGGCACTGGGGAGGCTGAGGCAGGAGGAGCACCGTGAGTTCGGGGCAGGCCTGAACTATGTAATGAACCTTGTCTCCAAAGACCGAAACCCAAACTGAAACAAAGCTAAAGCAGGTGCTTGTCCATCGGAGATAAGTTTCACGGTGTCTCCACTAAGTGGGAGAAGAAACCAGCCCGGCCACCCAAGAGGCGGCCACGACAGAGCAGACGATGGCACCAGAGTGACGTCAGGAACTGCTTTCCTGCTGGGCGTGTGGGGCCAGCCCAAAGCTGTCCAGGTCTTCTGAACCGGTGCCTGCGAGCCCAGCAGGCAGCAAGAGCTGCGCCGTCACTGGCCCCGGCCACGGCGTCCACATGTGTGTGCCAAAACAGGCTCCGCGCACCCCCAAAGGAGGTCCTGGGGCTCCGGATCATGGGCCAGGGCGGGCGCAGGCACTTTTGTCTTTGGGATTTCTAGCTCAACACTTAGTGAAAAGTTAGCCACGGTGTGGAAGGGCTGCGGCAAGGCAGCAGCGCTGTGGCTGAGGCGCCTCTGGCCCTGCCCCAGCCTCCCTTCCACCTCCCCTCCGCAAGTCTGACGTTTCTGGGGCACTGTGAAGCAAAGCCCAGCCCGAGCCACACTGCAGACCCTTGGGTGGCGCTCAGCATAGCGTTGGGGGCTTTTTTTTTTTCCCCACAAGATCAACATGGAATCAAGTAGAGATGTATTTGATGGATCTGACCACGCCGTGTCCATGTTAAAAGTGAACCGTGGATGCCTTCATACAAAAAAGAAAATAGCGTTTTGGGGCTGCAGAGGGAAAAGGCGAGCCCGGATGCCAGTGTGCGACTTGGGGTCCCCTTTTCAGCCCCTGGACCATGGCCTCTTTTCTCTTCCGGGTGCTGCTCCTCCAAGCTTCAGAAGAGGTCCTGAGGCCTGAAGCAGAGGGGGAGCCCCCGACTCCAGCGGGGGGGCGTTGGCACCCGTTCCTGGGTGGTGCTGTCCCGGGCGCTGTGCGCTTGCTTCTCGGCCTCGCTTGCTCCCCTGGGGCGATGCTGCTTCTCACATCCGGGGTCTGGGGGTCCTCCAGCAGCCAGGTGCAAGGCAAGGGGGCCGAGACGCCGGTGGGGGGCTCCTCGGGTCTCCAAGCAACCAATCAGGCGTTTCTCTGCTTTTTGCTTCTGTGTAGGAGGCGGAAGCGGCGCGCAGCGAGGAGTCGCCCCTTGCTCTCCAGGGCAAACCTCGCGCTCCCTGCAGCTTCCCCCGCCCCGCCGCCGCGCAGAAAGCCCGGGAAATGAATCCGCCCGCAGCCTCGAGCGCTTTCTGATTCTTGATTACTACATGATTGCAGCGTCCACTCAGTTCGGGGGCAGAAAAATGGAAAAAAAATATTCTTGAGCCCTTTCCAGTCCCTGAACCCGACACCACTGTTCCCCTCTCGCTCTGGCAAGACCTACAACACGAGTGACCAAGCAGGGTAAACAAGTTCGGATAAACACTCCGTACGGGCTTGTGATTCCTGCCCGACAGCCAGCACTGAGCTTCATTTACCACAGTGTTTTAATGTCATTAAGAATGTAACTTCTTAGGAAAACTAAGAGAGTCTGTTTTTAGCCCAGACATGCAATTAAGGGAATTAGTAATGTGATATGTCCTCAGCAGCCCCGATATGGCAAAAAATCTTGTGCGACCCTTTATAAAGACGTCCTCACAACCCTCGCTGGAGTTCACCAAGCTTCCCTCCCGGCACCGGCACCGTGGAAGGAAAAGAAAAGGGGAGCAAGGAGGCGCTGCCCTGCTCTGAGCCTGGGGTGTGCAGAAGGCGGGTCCCTCTGGGCACGGGCACTTGCCTGTCTGTGTCCCACGGCTCCGCACGTCCTGAAGGGTGGCGTGAGGGAGACAGCAGGGCGCTTTCTGGCACCCTTCTGCTTTCTGGGAAATGTTCCTCTTACGGACCATGCTAGAGAAGAAGCCATTAGTGACCAGCTTTGGGGCGGGCTCGGGCACAGTCTGTGGGGCCTGGCGCGTCCATGCCAGGCCTTCTCTGTGCCTGCAGCCTGTGTGTGGCAGGGCAGAGCCGTCTCCCACCTCACCCTTAGGTGCCAGGGAGGGGGGGCAGCCCCTGGTTGGGACCGTGGAGGCCCCAGAGCTGCTGCCCATGAGTCTGCTCGAGCTCAGGTGGGGAAATTGAGGCCAGGGTGGTGGCTGCCGCCAGAGGCAGCAGCGCAGGGAGGAGGGGCCGGGGCAGCGCAGAGCCCCGCCGCTTGGCTCCATGGAGTCGGGCTCAAGGGGCTCAGTCTCTTCGAGGACCATCCCAGGGCCCACTGGGATGGCCAGGGTCTTACCTGGGGTGACAAGGGCTTGAGGCACCTGCTGGCCATTCCTGGTGGTGATATCGCCCTGGAAGTCGGGCATGGCCACCGAAGGCAGTGGTGCTGGAGGCCCCTGAGTGAGGCCAGGTCCTCCGGTGAGACCGGGCATGCTGCGCCCCACCCCTTGCCACCAAAGTGGGGGCTGCCTCAGCCATTTCTCCCCTGCTGAGACAGGAGGCCCGAGATAATCAGCGTCTGAAGAGGAAGAGGGGCTGGGGAGACAGCTCAGTGGAATAAGTGCTTGCTGGGCAAGCACAAGGTCCGCAGTTCCATCCCTGGAACCACAAAACATAAATAAATAAAGAGGAGGAGGTGTTGGCCCACGGTGGCAGAGGTCTCCTTCCGTGGCCACTGGGCACCATGGTTAGGGCTGTGGCAGCCCAGGGTCTCATGGTGGGAGGTCGTGGGAGGGCACCATTCAGTTCATGGACATCAGGAAGAAAGACAGCGGAGGGGCTGGGCCCAGGGCCTGCTCCGTAGGAACACTGATGCCCAGCTTGCTTCCCCAGGGTCCTCCTCCTGGGTTCCACCACCTCCCAGGTTACCACGCCTGCAGCATATGACCCTCCAAGGATGCCTAAGGCCCCCCAAAACAGGAGCCAAGATAGGGTCTTCCTCAAGATGGTGTGGTTCCCACAGGACAGCCGCAGGGCATTCAGCTTGGTGTCCACATGTGCCTGACCAGTGCCAAAGCAACCTCACTGTTATTACTGTGGTCATTGCCACACCGCTGTTGTTGCTGGTGGTGGTGGTGGTATCGTGGTGACACTATCGCTGGTGCTGGTGTTGAACACATTATTGGTGGTGGCAGTGGTGTTCGTGATGGTGTGGGCGGTGGTACTGGTGTTGGTGATGGTGTAATGGTGGTGGTGTCAGTGTTTTTGATGGTACTGGGGATATTGGTGTAGTGCTGGTGATGGTGTCGGTGTGGTGCTGGTGGTGTTGGTGGTACTGGTGTTTGGTGATGTTGTTAATACTGGTGTTAGTGTTGTATTGGTGGTGATGGTGATGTTGGTGGTTTTGGTATCAGAGATGACAGTGTCGTTGATAGTGTTGGAGTCCGTGACATAGATATTGGTACTGGTATTAATGGTTTTGGTGGTACTATTGGTGCTTGTATGCGTGATGGTATCGGTGCTGGTGTGTGAGGTTGGTGATACTGGTATTAGTGCTGTGGTGGTGATGATGGCGATGTTGGTGGTAGTGTTGGGGTAGTGGCATTTGTATGGGCCATGACAGTGTTGTTGGCAGTGTTGGTGTTGATGTCCATGGTGTAGACGTTGGCATTGGTGTTACTAGTGTTGGTGTTGGGGGTGTTGGTGCTTTTGGCCCCTGGAAGCACAGCCTGGGCAGCACAGGGCCCAGGGCACTGGTGGGTGACCCCTACTGAATGGGCATGCTCTCTGCACCTCGCTTCCTCCCTGGTGAGGGTGAAGAAGACCTCCAGGGGGCCTGGAGCTGGCTCCTTGCTCTGAGCAGGACTGCACACCATGTCCTTCACAGCTCTGGCCCCAGGCCATTTTCTCACTGAGCTTGTGGCAGGTGCCCAGAGGAAAGGAGATTTTATGTGGACGGAACAAACCCCTCCCCCTCTGTCAGATCCTGGAGATCATGCCATGCCCAGGTTCAGCTTTGAGGGTGTAACTTCAGCACCAGTTGTATCAGAGAGAAGTGTGGCATGGAGGACCCTGACATTTCTGTCAAATGACTGAATGATCATTCCATGGGTGGGGGATGGGTGGCGCATGCAGGCAGGTAAGGTCCAGCAGGCCTAGCCAGTCGCTGTCAGGAGCTATGGCTACCTGGTGCTCGGCAGCACCAGCACTCCTGGGCTCCATGGCAGGGTCAGCCCCGGAGCAGGGACAGACATGACTTCGGGGCATGCAGTCCTGCTGGTCGAGGGGAGCGCTTCCTGCGGATCCCAGATCTTTTCCCAAGCTTCTGTTCCCTAAGGAGGCCCAGGCCCCTGGGTTTCTGCTGTCCCCCCAGCTCCACAGATCAGCCACCAGCCCTACCCCCGATGCTGGTGCAAAGCAGAGCGTGGGGTGCGACCCCCAAACGCACCCTCCCTCTCCCTGTTGGCTTGAAACCCCAGCCTGTGCTCTCCTCCTGGGACGATATCAGAGGGAGGCTTGCTACTCCATCGTGGCCGGTGCGTCGGAGCTCTTGGCGTTGGAGAAGGGCGAGGGGGGAAGGCCAGGCTGCTCCCTCCCCCGGTGCTGCATAAACCGCTGAGCGCACTGCAGGGTGTGCTGCCCCCTCCACCCAAGGACAGCGCTGCACACTCGCAGCTTGAGGGAAGACAGGATTCCTTTGGTTTGTGACTTCAGGGGTCCAGCCGATGGTCAGCTGCCCCAGAGCAGGAGCATCCTGGCAGGGGCCTGGAGGAAGCGGGGCTGCTGCATTCGTGGGGCTGGGAAGCACAGCGCAGGGGAAGAGCGAGAGATAGGGCAGGGAGCCCACAGAGTCCTCACAGTCAGCCCAAGCTCACGCCCTGTGGCTTCCAGGCAGGCCCAGAAGGCATTCTCCTCATCTCCTGTGCGGCCACGGAGCAGGCTGGGTGTGCAGATGCCTCGCAGACAAGGGGAAGGAAGCTTCAGTTCTTTAGGCAGTGATGGGTCACCTCGGCGCCAGCCCAAGCAAGACAGGCCTGGGGGTGCAGGGCCAGGATCAGCTGAGTCCTTGGCTCCTTCCTGGGGCACATGCCCCTCTCCGGAGCTCTGGGCCTGAAGCCCAAAGCCCAGCCCCAGCCTGTCACTCCTGCGCTATGAAGGAAGGGAGCTCAGGATCGGGTGACAAGGGGCTCCCTGAGGGAGGCTGTGTGCTGTCTCCGTCCTGTGCCCTGTGAAGGGATGCACGCCGGCCCCTTGCTGCGCCCAAGATGACACAGGGCAGGAAGTGTCCTGGCCAAGACAAGGTTCAGCCAGGCCCGGCACTGTGACAGCCACGGCAGTGCCGGGACCCATATCAGCCTAAGTGGCTCTGAACCCTCAGGAAGGGCGATATTGGGGTGGAGGGCTGCAGGGCTAGGGTTTAGGGCTCCCCTTGCCCCCATCCAACCAGCCAGGAGAGGTTTGGCCGGGAGGCTGGCTAAGAAATGTACTTTCCTAACAGGCAGCTCCTGGAAAGCTGAGTCCCCTCTTGCCTCAGCCCCAGAACTGTGACCCCCCGAGCTGTGTCAGGGGACGGCAGTGGGCAGCCCACCATGCGCAGCAGTTGGCTCTGCACGGCTGACCACCCATCCCAGGGGTGCTGCCCAGGCCAGTGCCATGTCCTCTCCTCTCTTTTCTTCCCCCCTCATTCCCCCAGTCATGGCCCTGCCATGGACGATAACCCCAGAGCCCACACTGGGATGGGATTTTCTTCTTGCTGTTTCCTACCAGAGACCAACTTGCACGAATAACTCTCGACCACAGAAACATGACACCAAAGCATCAGTGCTGGGTGGCAAATTTCTCCATTACCACAAATATCCTTTCTCCTCGAGACCAGATTGGAAGCATTTGGGGTTCTTTGTTGTCCCTGTCTCAGCCAGCCCAGGGAAGGGCAGCTCCGGTGGCCGCACAGCCCGCGCCATGTCTGCTGGCGCCTGTCACCGCTATGTGCCCTCTTCCCCCAGTGCCGCCCACTCTGAGCCCTGGCCACCCAGTCCTGTGGCCCCAGCTGTGAGGTCCCTGCCCTTCTGGCCTCGGTTCGCCCCAGTGCTGGGGGCCTCATGAAGAATGAGGGCCACTCTCTGGACACACAGTGACCCTAGTGTCGGGGCTGCAGGTCGCCGCCCCGGCGCTCTGTCCCACGATGGTGAGAGGCGTGGAGCACTGGTACACAGCACACAGGCCACCACTTCTCGCGGGAGGGCTGGCCAGCCCGGGATGAGAGACACAGCTTTGTGGTCACGCACATCTGTGGCTCTGACCCGGTCGTCCCACAGATGGTGTGTCAGGAGCCAGGGAGAGAAGACAAGGCGCACCCTCTCCCGAGACTCTGCGGCGTCCTGCTGCTGCTGCCGCTGCTGCTGCTGGGGGTTCCGCTTTGTCCCTCCCTCCCCCCTCCTCGCTCCTCCCCCTCCCTCCCCCTTCCTCCCTTCTTCCTATTTCCCCCTTCCATCCTTTCCTCCTTCTTTCTCTCCTTCTTGCTTTCCACCTTCCCCACTGTATCCTTCTAATGTCGTCACTGTCATTAGAGCACGTTTAGACTTCAAAAAGTGTGAGGAGACGGCAGAGCCCCGCAGTCCCCTGTTCCTGTCCCCACACCCGGCCCCACCTGCGTGAACGCAGGGGCCTTGCTGATGCAGCGCCCTCCCGCCCTTGCGACCCGAGTCCACACAGTCTGTGCTCAGGTTTCCTGGGTCCCTCGTGTCCTCCTTCCGTCCCAGGACACATCTTCCTCAGCCACTGTGTCTCCCTGAGCTCCCCAGGGCAGTGGGAGTTGCTCAGAGCCTGTGCTCCCCAGGTGGCCACTTGGAGAAGTACTGTCTCTGGAACTGGCTTCTGCCTGCCTGGGGTGAGGCTGGGCCGGTGTTGGTCTCTGATCAGTTACTGGGCCAGAGGAGTCCCAGGACCAGTGTTCCCGGGTGGGTCCTGCCTTAGACATTTAGCTTCCTTAGGCCTGTTTCCTCCCCTATAAAATGGGCTTATAACTGTCCTTCATCCAGCTTCTGTCCAGAGTTAAAGCCACCTGAGGATGAAATAGGTTGTGCCCCCTGCTACGACCGCCCGCCCCTCTGCCCGCCCGCCCGCCCGCCCGCCTGTCTGACTCATTCTCTCTCCCTCCTCCCACCCCCGTCCCTGAACTGGAAATTGAACCCAAGACCTTCACACTGAGCTGCAGCCCCTGCTCTGGACCAGGGCTATGCTGAGTTGCTAAGCTGCCCAGGTTGAGTGTGCAGGTGTGTGCTCGGGGTCCTCCAGCCTCGGCCTCCCAGGGTGTTGGAACCACAGCTGCGCCTTACTGCACACAACCCTGCCCGTCATTCTTGATAGGAGAACGCCTCGCGTCAGTAGTGACCCCGTGATGCCTTAGAGGCTTCCTCCCGGAGGACGGGGGCGCTCGGGGTGATGTGGCTGTCCCCAGCCCAGCCCCCAGAGGGCAAGGCTCGGGCGCAGGCACAGGAAGGCGGCTGCTGGGGGCGGGGGACGCGCCCCCTCTCCCTCCTCTCCGCCCGTGGTCTCCCCTGCTAATCCTAGCTGCTCCCCACCCAGGCAAAAGTTCTAAAAATGAAGAGAACAACACGCTTAATCCAGGGAGCTACTTCATCATAGCTGCAAATATTTCTTTTTTATTGGCACAACAGAGATAAGCCGGGACGGCAGACGGCCTGGCCGCCGTGGGAGCGCACACTCTCCATCCCCAGGGACCTGGCCTGCGGCGGGGCGCCTCCCGGCTGCTGGCGCAGGTCACCGCCATAAAGCAGTCACCAGCCCCAGACTGTACAGCGTTCAGCGGTCTCTAGGCTGAGCCGTGGCTTCCTGAGCGTTCTGTGCATGCAGCAGGCACACGGTGCCAGGGCTGAACACGGATGACGTCTCACTTACGAGGTGACACCGGCCTCCCAAGAAGCTGAAGCGCCAAGGCAGCGCGGACTGGAGTGCACGTGGAGGCTGGCTGGTGCATGGTGCTCCACACGGAGCACCAGGTGGGTCCCTGGTGAATCGTGGATCCTGGGACATTAGGGCCGGACGGGGGCATGGAGCCACTTCGGAGCATCCCGCTGCACGCCAGGCCCAGAGCCATGCACCGGATGTCTCCCCTCCGAGCCCCCCGCCAAGCCTATCTTTCCCACCAGACATGAGGAGGCTGAGGGCTGGGCAGCAAGCAGCTCCCCAGGCACAGAGTGAAACTCTTCACCTGAACCCTGAACCGAAAGGGGACCAGGACCCCAGAAGCCCGGAGCTCCTCCTACCCTGGACCCCCTGCTTCCCCCCATCTCTGCTGCTCCATCTTCATTGCTGTGTAGTATTCCACCACGGAGCTGTGCCCAGTGACATGCACAGGTCCGCTC
>NW_004524791.1:1157918-1168073 GCF_000260255.1 Octodon degus
GTTAGGTTCAGGGCTAGGGTTAGGACTAGGGTTAGGGTTAGGGCTAGGGCTAGGGTTAGAGCTAGGGTTAGGGCTAGGGTTAGGGCTAGGGCTAGGGTTAGGGCTAGGGTTAGGGCTAGGGCTAGGGCTAATTTTAGGGTCAGCCCTAGGGCTAGGACTAGGGCTAGGGTTAGTATTAAGGCTAGGGCTAGGTTTAGGGCTAGGATTAGGGTTAGGGCTACGCTTAAGTCTTGGGCTTGGTTTAGGGATAGGGTTAGGGCTAGGGCTAGGGACAGGCTTAGTGTTAGGTTAGGGCTAGGGTTAAGGCTAGGGCTAGGATTAGGGCTAGGGCTAGGGTTAGGGTCAGTGTTAGGGTTAGGGCTGGGGCTAGTCCTAGGGCTAGGGCTAGCGTTAGGGCTAGGATTAACGTAGGTCTTGTGCTAGGTTTAGGTTTAGGCTTAGGGTTAGGGTTAGGGTTACGGCTAGGGCTAGGATTAGGACTAAGTCTAGGGCTACGGTTAGGGCTAGGCTAGGTCTAGGGTTAGGGTTAGGTCTAGTTGTAGGGCTAAGGTTAGGGCTAAGGCTAAGGCTAGGGATAGGGATAGGGCAGAGTTTAGGGCTAGGGCTAGTGCTAGGGCTAAGTCTAGGATTACAGCTAGTGCTAGGACTAGGGTTAGGGTTAGGGCTTGTTTTACAGTTGGGCTAGGGCTTGGGCTAGTGCTAGGGTTAAGGGTAGGGCTAGGGCTCAGGCCAGATCTAGGATTTAGGTTAGTGTTGGGGCTGTGGGTATGTCTAGCACTAGATGTAGCTTTACATTTCAGCTTATGGTTTTTGATAATTTTAGAATTAGTGTGAGGGCTAGGTCTACAGTTATTTTAGGGTTAGGGTTGGGGTAGGTTTTAGGGTTAGGGTTAGGGCTGGGGTAGGATTAGGTTGCTGTTCTATGTTAAATGAGAGCAAGAAAACTCTCTGGGGCTGAGGATGTAGCTTGACCCTTTAAAGGCTGTGTGGTAAGCTGAAGGATCAGCGCTGAATCCCAGGTCCTGCTTGTTGTGCTGATTCCAGAACCTTGGACACGCCAATTTGGCCACTGAACCGGGTCTAGGTGGTATATCCATTTAATCCCAGCACTGAGGAGGCTGAAACAGGAGGATCACTACAGGTCTGAGGTATGTAGTGAGACTCTGTACTAAATAAATAAAATTAAATAAATAATTGATTTTAAAAAATAAATAAAGCTGGCTGGGAGGTACCTTTTCAGCTGAGCCATCCCGGAAGTCCTGGGTCATTTGGGTTCACAGTGTCCCAAGGTTCTTGTTCTAAGGATCCTTCCACGATGTACAGGACTTGGCTTCTGTGCTGCCACTTCCTGTCTACAGCCAAGTCCCGGCCAGGAGCACGCTGAGCCCATGGGAGACTGGAGACACTGGTGGCCCTTAGTTGCCTCCTTTCCAGGGCCCCTCGGGACCTGACCTGAGCTGCATCCCTGAAGGCCCCATGTCCTATAATTCCAGACTGACAGCTAGCATGACATGGCCCTCTTCCTAACAGCCTGTATGAAGAGTATGTAGAGCTGCCCGGAGCATTCCCATCTGGACTGTGGGCTGGGCCCCCAGCAGCCGGAGCTGGGTGGGCGCGTGCACCTGTACCTCGTCTCTCAGAGCAGCAGCACTGCACCCTGGCGGCCCACAGGCCACATCCCTCCCAAGGCTCTGCTGATGACCGAAAGCCACCTGGGGCTAGGTGCAGCTTCCCAGCCACCCTCAGCCCATCAGACAGCCTGAACAGCAGACCTCCGCTGTGTAGCCCCTGCCTGGGGTTGAACCCCAAGAAGGCCCTGCTCCTGCTGACTCAGTTGCTCAGCCTCCTCTGGGTGTGGAATGGAGCCCAGCTGGACTTCTGGAAACAGAGGAGAGATGGTACCCAGGAGAGATGCAGGGGGAGGGGGGAGGGGTCTGATTATAAGAGTTGCATGCCAGGGAGGGGACCTTACATGCTTTACCACAGGAAGGGGAGGAGATGGTGTTCCTCGAGGCTGAAAATGAAATCCGCTTGGCCACAGCACTTGTTGCGATGCACCATCCACCGAAGCCTCGCAGCGCCTCTCGTGCACCCCTCAAACTCACACTGTGAACTTGTCGGCTGCACCTCGCGGCTAGGGGAACAGGGAAGCTGCTTCTGCACCTACTCCTCTCTCGTCAGGGTTGCAGGCAGCACTGAGGTGACCAGAGGGACCCTGGCCTCTGCCGCTGGTTAGGATGACGTGCTCTCCCCTCCCCAATGCTGGGGCAGTGTCTTCTCTGTCTGCGTCCCCCCTCGCCCCCTCCAGTGCTCCTGTATGTGCTACGTGTTCCCACACATGCACACAGACCCACACGCATGTCGACACACACACAGCGCCCAGAAGCAGGCTCCTCGTGCCTGTAGGACAGTGTGGTGTGCACTCTCAGTGACCGTGGGCTGGCGTGGGTGGATGGTAAGAGGAGACCTGCAGGGGCATGGCCGCCTGTGCCCCGCTGCCGTGCCGACAAGGGGGGCTTCCAGCTGGGTACGGGCAGGGCCGTTCAGTTGGCGTCTGCCTGGGTGCTCTTCAGAGGGCAGGGTACCAGAAGCAAGGCAGGCCCGCTGGCTCTGCCCCTATGTGCGCCAGGCGGGGCTCTCCCAGGCCCACACAGGGGCTGGAGCAAGCCTGAGCTCACCCCAGCCTAACATCCTTCTGTCCGGGGTCGGGGCCAAGAGAGTGGGATGGGGACGTCAGAGTGGGTGCAGGGGACCTCACAAGGTGACCCAGACGTTCAGGTTGGAGATGGAAGGGTTAGCAGCCAAGATACAGTTTCTGCCCAATGTGGAGTTTTTAAAAGTCCTGATGCTAGAATTCTGAATCATCTCGGAATGTTTTCCTTGTCACCTGGTGTGGAGGCTGTGTGTCCCCGCCAGGGCCGCCCCAGGTGAAGACCCTGCTCAGGATGGTGGCTCAGCCCCGCTCCTGTGACGGCTGCTCAAGAGCCAGCTGCGGTTCATCCTGGGTCCAGCTGGCACCTTTGCTGTCCTGCGAGAGTGGTTACGCAGCGCACACACCAGAATCCACCAGCTTCACTCGCAGTCCCTGCCCCTAATGTGCTCACCTGAGAAAGTCGCTGAGCTGGGAGCAACACTGCGGCTCTTCGGGGCTTGCGCAGTGACTGTGACAGGGCCCGTCCCGCCATGCTGCGACGTCCCCACGTGTTGCTGTCAGTGAGACCCAGCAGCCTGGCACCTGCAGCAGGAGATGTTGGACAAGTTTTATAAATAAATAATCAAGTAAAAGAAATATCTCTTGAGTGACATTTCTATGAAAACGGCGAAATGATTAAGAGGAGGACCAGGGGTGTAGTTCAGCGGCACAGCACCTGCCTGGCAAGTGCGAAGTCCTCAGTTCAATTCCTCATACCAAAAGGAAAAGAAATGATTTTTCTTTTTGGAAGGGGTGTTTTGAAGGGGTGAAGGAGGGCTGGGGGTAGCTCAGGGAGGAGGCTCACGAGCACACGGAGAACCAGGGCCCCGTGGTCCCGCAGTGCATGGGCGTGCGCGCATGCGTGCCCAGCGTGAGGAGCGAGGGAGAAGACCCGAGGGGCTCCCGGGTCATTCCTAGCATGCGACCAAGCAGAAAAGTAAGTCCTCTTCCCAGCACCCCCTACTCCCCCATCTTGGGAGGAGGAGGCTGCGCCCTATCTTGGGGCAAGCTGCCGCCAACTTTCTCCTGAACCCTTTTAGCAGCTATTGGACATGGAGAGGCAGAACTATTTTAGTCAGTTTAAAATTTTAACTTCTCCATGGAAGAAGCAAGACACGCCTTTATGAAAGATGCGTGACAGTCCGCTGAAATACAACCTCGCTTCCCACATGGGCACGCAAGTGTTACTTGAATAAAAGAGCTAGGAGAAAAGTTTGGGAACTCGGAGGCCCCTGAAACTTTGTAGGCACACCTTCTCCCCCAGGAGATCCCCTCCGATTTCGTCACGACAGCAGCCACGTGTGCGCCCGCCTGCGAGGGCCAACTGGAAACTTGGAAGGCTGCGGACGGGCCAGCTGCTTCCCACACCTCTGCCGTGTTTATCCCTCTGAAAATGCCCCAGAAAAGACCTGCTTCCCTTTCGCAGGATGTAGAGTTCTCCCTGGCTTCCCCACAAATCCTGAAATTCCTTTGTTTAAAACAAAACAAAACTTGTGGCTTTTCTCAACATGACAAACCAAACACGCAGAATCTAAAATTCCCAAAACACAGCCCAGGCCATAAACCTTTCTGACTCAACAAGCAGATTTTATGGAGACCCCAGTAAAACCCCAGGATGGCCATAAATAAGTCTCGGACTGCCTCTTCCTACAGCTGCACCTCGAGCCGGAGCCCTGCAAGCGGGGGAGGACCCTGTGCAGTGGCCCTTGGCCGAGCCGGGGCCCCGAGGCCTCCGGAGGCCTGACCAGGGTCCCGAGCACCGAGGGGGTCCTCCTCGCGCGGTCCCACACTCCCAGCCCAAGCAGGTGGGCAAATCCTTGGAACACACGGGAGAAACTTTGTACGCCAGCAAGAACCGCAGCCGGTCGCGTGAGGGGAATCTCGGCTGACCGAAAGGCCGAGGGGAATTCGTCGCTTGTGGCCACGGGTCCCGCGGTGTGCACCGGCCTCGCCACGAGGAGCCGTCCCCACCCCCGCGGGCCTCACGCAGCCGGTTCTGCCACACGCCTGCGTCATCGGCCGCGCAGTCCCGCCTCTCCAGGCATCAAACCCCACCCGAGAATCCCGGCGATTCCCCAGCTCGGGATGCACCCTGCGAGGTGCACCAGGACCGCGCATGTGCGGTTGGCCGGTGGGCCGAGTCTGAGCCCACACGGTCTCGCACCGCGTAGGTGAGCCTGGTGCCACGTGCCGGGCACTGCTGTGGGGAGCAGCCCTGTCATCGCCGTCCTCCCGGCTTTTCTGGGCTGTCGCTCCCGTGAAGCAGGTGCTTTCCTTTACGGGGCCCTGCACCCTCACACAGACGCTTCCTCATGTGCGCTCCTCGGTGCTCTTGGCACGCAGGTGTCCAGGGGACAGTGCTGGCGAGAGGCAGGCGGGGTGCAGGGTGGCCCGTCCCGGGGACCTCCTCCTCCAAGAGCTCCTGGGTCCCAATCGTGCCTTCGTCCCAGACCTACACCTCAGACTGACAGACGTGACACTGGTTGTTAGGGAGGAGGCGTCCTTCTGCTGCGTGTTTCTGGGTGAAGGGTCTCTTCTCACCGCGGTGCCCAGTGTGGCTCTGGGCGTGGGACCCATTTTTGATGTCCTGCAGAGCCGCCCGGCCACTTAGCGTCTTGGCCCAGGTTGCAGGTCAGTGCTTGGCCTCCTTGGTCCTTACTGTACCTTTTCGGGCCCACTGAGTCCAGATCTAGGATGGGGTGGGCAGGTAGGGCTCAAGCTTAGGAGGCCCTGGATGTGGGGTCCTGCCTAAGCTCAGGCTCCTCCCTCCATTCACGGCAGGCTGGGGTCCCCAGCATGTGCGATGACTCAGTTCAGTCCTCTCCCTCCCAGGTGGGCTCCCGACACCTTGGCACACTTGCGGGCTGGACATTTTGGGCACTGGGGGTGAGAGAGGGCAGTGACTACCCCCACCCAGACTTGCTGCAGCCTTGCTTCAGAAGGGAGAGACAGAGGTGTCCCTCTGTGCCCTGCACCTCAGAACAAGGGCAAAGCTGGCCTCACACTCGCTCAGTGGCATTTTCTGCTGTGAGTTGACACCAGAAAGCCCAGGTAGGGGGACACACAGATTTTGGGGAGGCCTGTGGCTGGGGAGCTGAACAGGAGACCGATGTGCAGCAGATCCAAGCAGAGGGCAGTGGCCTGGCTTTTGGGGAGCAGCTTCCTATGTCACTGGCACCGGCCCTGCCTGCAAGGTCTCCCCACCACCCGAGCCTCTGGGCAGAAGAAAACAGGAGGAGCTGGAGTTGGGAGCGCAGTGACAATTATCCTGTCACCACCAGAGCCACAGGCTTATGAATAGCTGTTCCTCAGGGAGCTGACGCGTGGAGCTGCTTCCCGAGAGTCTGAACCCAGCCACAAAATAAATCACTCCCTTTGCCTCCCCAGAGCTGGGCCCCCACGCGTGGTGGGCCCTGGCGGGGCACAGCTCTGTCCACAGGGCTCTGTCCTCAGTGTCCATCCATGGGCCCTGACCACAGCTTCTCACTAGTGACCTGGACTCCAAGTGCAGGAGGCCGGGCTGCCACAGCTTCACAGAGAGGCCTCTCTGTGGGGGAGGGGCTGTCCAGAGAGGTGGCCGTGGGCACCAAGTGTTGGGGAGTGGGGCGAGCTGGGGGGCTGAGGGCTGGAGATGTGAGCCAGGAGTGGGTAGGCAGGGTGCATGGCATGGGGCTTCCAGCTCAGGGAATAGCTACATTCTGGGGTCACTCTGGCTGGTGGTTGTGAGCCAGGGGGAGGGCCCAGTGGGCAGAGCCCTGGGTTTAGGGGGTGCGCGCAGCACGTGGCTTCCCTCGCTGCTGTCTCCCGGGTCCTGGGGTCAGCGGGGTGCACACAGCTCCAGCACAGCGCTGTGGGCGGGGTTCTGCTTTGCATGCCTGGCTGGGGCAGAAGCCCAGCCTTGCCCCTGTGGGAGTCCTGCAGATTGGAGCTCTGTTGGGCTGCAGGACCAGGGCTTCAGGCCGCAGGCCTGTGTGTTGGGTTGTTCGCTGCTTATCAGAGATCACCTGCTGTCTGGGACCATGAAGCCCTCGGCTCCTGCCCACCATCCAGGGCTCCTCGACATGGCCTCTCTTCAAGTCAGGGAGGGAAGAGGAACAGCAGTACAGTGGCACCCTCAGCCCACAGGTGACCACCACCTCTGCTGCAACCTGTAGGCCTACCTGCTGCCATGTAGGGGATCCACGAGGTCTGAGCCCACGTGGAGGCTGCAGGGTGACCTCAGGCCTGGTGAGAAGTGGACACTTGGCTAAACACTCCCAGTGCCTGGAAAGACCCAGCCCATTGCTGTCCCAGCTCCCTGGTGAGAAGCCCAGGGATCACTTTCCCCCCTGACGTTCCTTGGGGCGACAGACACTGACTTGGCAAACAGGGCCTGAAGATCAGTTAGCAGGTGGCAGAGGACCTGGGCCTGGCACCCTGGGAGGCAGCGGTCCCCTGTCCTAAGACCTGGTGTGCAGAGAAAGCTCGGCAGCTTCAGATTTGGTGTTTTCTCACACACAAAGCAAGGTCTTGGCACAGGCTGCTGACCAGAGTGCAGGAGGGACCTTGAGGCTGGCTCAGCTCCTGAACACAGTGGCTGGATCCGAGGTGAGGCCCAGCCCAAGGGGCACCAATTTCTTTCATGATCCATCTAAAAACCACACAGGTCCTTGGTGTTGTGTTCAATGTGGCAGCAGTCACCCAGCAAGTCACGTGGAGAGAGGCCAGGGCCCAGCCTCAGGCGAGTGGCCGGGCCGGTGCATGCAGGGGAACCCAGGGAAATGTGCCCATTCAAAAGTGGTTCACCCTCAAGGACAGGTAGTGTGTGCTCCTTGTGCCCTGGAAAAAGGCTCCGAGCAGAGCAGGCTGGCTCGAGCTTGTCTCCAGGGTGGAGAGGGGAGGCTCTGGCCACCCTTGAGTTCTCACCACACCTGGCTGCGTGCTTAGCCTGGGCCTTCCTGGGCCTCACGACTGCACCTTTTAGAAGGGGGTGCCTGCTGTGCCTCCCTCCAGGGAAGCTTAGAAACACGCCGAGTGTGAGGTGATGGCTGGTGCAGCACGGAGCCCTGTGAGCCCCAGGATGCACAGGCCCAATGCCTGCTGGCCTCTGAGGCCCCCAAGACCTGAAGCTCCCCAGGGGCCCTTCTGCTGGGGGCACACAGCTGGGAGGACGCAGCCTTTCCAGCACAGCGCCCGATGTACAGCCATCTAGCCAGAGACCACCGACAGGTACTGAATGCCCTTTAGGATTTTGGTAGCAGCAGCAGCACCACACACACACACACACACACACACACACACACACGCACATGCACATGCACATGCACATGCATACACACATGCACGCACATACCCGCAGAGCTCAGCTTCAGGAAGCGGAAGCTTCTGGGGTCTTCTGGTCACCATGGGCCGGGCATTTGCTCTTTGGACTTAACACTTTCGGGAAACTCTGACAACAATGTTTTTGCTTCCCCTCGGGACAGCCCCACCACCCACAGGGAGGCCGAGTGGTGGGGCAACCGAGTCATTTCAGGGTGCAGTAAAATTATTGGAAACAGACAGTGGTCATAGTAGGCGATGCCGGGAATAGGAGCGTGAACATCCTGAGTCCCATCAGAGACACTCCCGATGGGTTGATTCAAGTCGCTTGCACCGCCGCCCACAGGCCCAGGGCTAGCTCAGCACCCTGGGAGCCGGGCACCACCCTCGCTCTTGTCTGCACCAGGCAGCAAGCGGTGCAGCGCATCCCATGAGCCAGGAGCTCACCCATGCCCCCCAGAGCTTCAGATGCGACCGCACAGACCCAGGCTGCCCAGGAGGAGCTCTACCACGTGAGCACTGGCTCTGCCAGCAGCCCAGAGCCCTCGCACCTGCGTCCTGGAGGGAAGCCAAACAGGAATCACAGGTGTGCTGGGCCGGCCAGGGCTTGATGTGCTGAGGAGGAAACACAGGCAGGGAGAGCCTGGGTCGCCTGTACTGTTGGTTTGGTTTTAATTAACTTGAGGACCGATGTTCCTTCTCTGGTTGGCGGGTGAAGGTAGGGTCTCTGCGGCGAATGCCATCTCCTATAACTGGCACTGACGGTCACCCAGCCCCCAGGGCCAGAATGGATACCTGCGTGCTGCTGATTTCAGGGAAACTGGACAGCTCCGCGGTGACTGCCGAGCAGCTGGGAAGCGGCCCCGGGCTGGGGGAGGGTGGACGCAGCCAGCCGACCAGTCTGTGCCCAGCAGCCGCAGGCAGGGTGTGGGGCAGAGCTTCTGAACACGGTGCTCCCACCCCGGCCCATCTCGGCCGCCACTAGGGGACAGGTACATGGCTGGCACCCTGCCGTGTGTGCCCCAGGTGGCGCCTCGGGGCTTGTACGTCCACTGAAAGCAGAGCTCCCTGGACCGGGCTGCCTGCAGCTAGCTCTGCCCAGGCGCCCTGGGCTTGGGCCAGGCCTGCTCCCTTCTCAGAGGTGGTGCCCATCGCCCTTGCTAATACTGTGATACAGTTACCAAGGGAGTGGGAACTGCAGACGCCACAGGCTCTTGTGTGCATTGCGGTGTGCAGCGGACCCCAGCCCCTGTGTACCCTGTGCAAGCGCTCTCCTGGAGCAGCACCCGAGCCCCAGGCCATTACCAGCCCACTCCACTTTCTTCCTACTCGGGGAAGAGGAGCCGCCCTTTAGCCTGTGGCTGCCGCCACACACCAGGTCCAAGAGCTCCCCAGCCCAGGTCCCCCTCAGAGCCAGGGACCTGACGCAGGAGTAGAGGTCAAGGGAGGCTCCTTGGGGAAGGTGACAGCTGGAGGGGCACAAGGACCCTTGAGGCCAAATCCTGCTGACTTGCCTCATCTGAAGTCCAGGGTGGGGAAGGAAGACAGCAGGAGCTGCTGGGACTCTGGTGACCCAGGGCAGTGTCTCACAGGTAGACAGGGGGCTGGAGCATGGGTGTGGGACAGCGATGGGGACAGGTGTGGCAGGGGGCCCTGGGGGGGCTCCGACAGCACACCCAGATATGGGCATTGGACGTTGGGGTCTTGGCCATGGTACTGCAGACTGAAGGAGGAGAAGCCCGGGCCAGGGGAGAGCAGTCTGGAAGTGGAGACCTCAGGCAGGAAGCAGTAAGCTCGGGGCAGGTGACAGAGGTGGAGCAGAACAGCAGGACATAGAGCTTCTTGGAGTCAGGAAGGACATCGCTTGCACTTGCCTCATGAGCACACCTGCTGTGTAGCTCCCACACAGGGGAAGCCCTGGGGAGCCAGCCTGCCACGGAGCCACCAGGGGACTTACCATGGAGCCCCCCAGGGAGCCTGCTACGGAGCCCATAAGGGAGCCCACCATGGAGCCCACCACAGAGCCCACCACGGAGCCTACCACAGAGCCCACCACGGAGCCCACCACAGAGCCCACTATGGAGCCCACCATGGAGCCCACCATGGAGCCCACCACAGAGCCTACCAGGAAGCCCACCACAGAGCCCACCATGGAGCCCACCAGG
>NW_004524791.1:1169268-1181796 GCF_000260255.1 Octodon degus
ATGGAGCCCACCATGGAGCCCACCATGGAGCCCACCACAGAGCCCACCACAGAGCCCACCAGGGAACTCATCAGGGAACCCTGCTGCCTGCTGTCAGCCAGTAGGAGCACAGGAGAGGGTGCAGGACAGAGCTGGGGTACCAACACTCTTCCCTCCTTGTCCCCGTGTGAGGTCATCTCCAGTTGGTGTGTCCCCCATCAGAGGCCACTGCCCTTCTGTCAGCGAGCACAGCTCCACAACCCCCATCTATGTACTGCCCATTGCCCTTCCTGCCTTCCTGGGGCCCCATGTCCACCTGCCTACCTGTGAAGTGTGCAGCCCAAGTGGCCCACCTGCTGCCCACTGCTCAGTTGCCTCTTGTCCAGCCCTGGTTGTTTCTGGAGGTGTGTACTAGGCACACCACAGGCCAACTCCAGACAGAACCTCTGCTTTTACCCACCCAGCTGTAGGGGCAGCCTTGGGGTCATGGAGTAAAATGCAGGTTCCCAGGCTTGGCCTGGCGCAGCGTGGTAGACCCACTATGCTAGGTGCCCTGGAGCCGTGCTACGCGGGACAGACCTGGCCATCAGGTGCAGAGACGACATGGCAGATGGGGCCTCTGAGCCAGATAGCAGGCTCGTGAGGCTCTGGTGTCTATGCGGCCCACACCAGCACGGGGGAGCTGAAAGGATTCCCCTAAATTCTTAGCCGGAGAGCTGAGGTGTTCATTTCTCCCCATCTCTAATTTTCTGCAGACCCCAGAAACCTAGGGAGCATTTAAAACCAATCTCTGCTTCCACACACCAGGCACCTCCTCTCTCTGTCCCTGTCCCTGTCCCTGTCCCTCTCTGCCTCTGCCTCTGTCTCTCTGTCTCTGTCTCTCTCTGTCTCTCTGTCTCTGTCTCTCTCTGTCTCTCTGTCTCTCTCTGTCTCTCTCTGTCTCTCTCTCTGTCTCTCTGTCTCTGTCTCTCTCTCTCTGTCCCTGCCCCTCTCTGTCTGCCTCTCTGTATCTCTGTCTGTCTCTCTGTGTCTCTCTGTGTCTCTCTGTCTCTCTCTCTCTGTCTCTCTCTCTCTCTCTCTCTCTCTGTCCCTGCCCCTCTCTGTCTGCCTCTCTGTATCTCTGTCTGTCTCTCTGTGTCTCTCTGTCTCTCTCTCTGTCTCTCTCTCTGTCTCTCTCTTTCTGTCCCTGCCCCTCTCTGTCTCTCTGTCTCTGTCTCTGTATCTGTCTCTGTCTCTGTCTCTCTCTCTCTCTCTCTCTCTCTCTCTCTCTCTCTCTCTCTCTCTCTCTCCCTGCCCCTCTCTGTGTCTCTCTCCCTCCCTCCCTCCCTCCCTCCCTCAGCCCATGCTTTAGGGTCCCTCTGCTGTGCGCTGGGATCACAGTGGTAGGGCGAGCCCCGTCTCCTTGACTTTTCAGCAAGCTTTTCCCACGTGCTCCCTCCCTAGGCTTCTAGATGTTTCAGAATGAAATGCAGCGTGCTCTGCCTTCCCCGCCCCTTGCCTGCAGCGGCCGCGGACTGCGATAGGTGAAATGTCACCGCTGTCGGCTGTGAATTCCATTGCACGATATAAAAGCGCTCATTTGCTTTCCTTTGGGATTGGATTTCCAAACGGGTCAAACATTTACAGAAATGGCCCAAACTGTACAAATAAACCATCGCTCCAGCGAGGAAGGCAGTTTACATTACTCTGGGTCAGATGAACACAGGAGCCGCAGGGCCTTTGAAAGCCACTTCACCCGGGTGCGTGGGAGTCCTGCGCACCGTCTGGGATGGCTCAGCGCCATCGAAGGCTTGGGACAGGCCCGGCAGTCCTATAAAGCCGCACACCCTTCGCACTCCAGCTGCGTGGCTCCTGCTCTCCCGCAGCTCAGACAAAGGGGCTCCTTCCTGGAGTTCTAGCTACCCGCCTTGGGGATCTTGTCGTGTGCCCTGCTGTCCTGTAGACCCACCCATTTCCAGGGCCATCATGCAGTGGGCCAGCTGCAGAGCACCGTGTGGAGTGGGACACGGAGCCCTCGCATAGCCCGCTGCACCTGCTGGGCAACATGCGTGTGGTCACCAAGCTGTCCCCACTCTGCCCAGGACGGGGTGGGCGAGGGTGGGTCTGGACCCAAGGTGATGACAACACAATGATGTCCACCTGCCAGGGACAGACCCCAGGGATAGCAGAGAGAGATGGGAACTGAGGAACTTGAGGACCACCAGGAACCAGTGAGGAAGGAAGGACATGGGGCCTCAGAGGGGCGGCACACTGCGGGGATCCTGGCCGTGGCCCCAAGAGCAGGCCACCCTTCCTGCTGCCAGTATGGTGGCCCCAGGAAGCCCACACAGACGGCCTGCTCTCCCTGGCAGTGCCGGAGGTGGCCCTGTGCCCATGCTGCTCCTTTACCCTTTGCCAGCCATTCCCTGCTTGCTTCTTCAGCCGATGCTAGAGTCAGAGCACCCACTCTCCTTCCGCTCTGCAGAGTCCCAGCACCAGTGGTCAGTCACTAGGCAGGGACAGCTGGCCCGTCCCCAGTGTTTCCTGCCCACTATCCCTCAGGGATGCCAGAGCCCAGCTGTGCCCTTGGGAGCTAGGCCCAGCTCCTCCTAAGGCTTCCTAAGGCCACCCAGTCCCTCAGTATCCCCTGGAGGTGGCCATTGAGTCGCCATGTCCCCCACCACCTTGTCTCCTGGGCTCCTTTGCTTCATCCATCTGTCAGTACCTGGTTTCAGAGTGATGAAATTAAATTCTAGCTGTGGAAATACCTGGCGTGCTGAACGAGGGGAGCTTGTAGCTTGGCAAAGCAGGCCCTGGAGTGGCTCATGTGTCGACACATGGCCTCTGTGTCGCATGCCTGAGCTCACGCACAGAAATGGCCTGAGTGCTCAGCCACGTGCTGCGTGTGCCTGGCCCCCTTGCACGCACCTGCGGTGGGTCCTGCTTTCTCTCCTGGGTCACCTTGTTTAACTCACAGTGACACGACACATACTGTGTAGGGCGACGGCGGCTGCTCGCTGAGTGCAGCGCTGAGCTCCCGGCTGAGCCCCATGGTGTCACTACGCTGCAAAGCTCCTCCTGGGTGCTTCCGCAGGTGCACTGCTGAGCGCGTGTCGGTCGGGACAGATGGGCACGTCAGCTGGGCGAAGCTGCTTGTGCTATCACGGAGCGCGGCGCGTTTCCAGCAGCGCGCTTGTCCTAGAGCCTGCTTTAGCAGACAGCAGCGCAGCCTCTTCTTCAGTTAGTTTGCATGTGATACCTTCCTCCATCTTTTAATTTTCAATTTGCCTATGTTAACTTTTGAAAGTGAGTTTCTTGTAGACAGTATATGGTAGGGCCATTTTAATTTTTTTAATTTAATTTAATTTTATTTTATTTTTTGGTGGAACTGGGGATTGAGCTCAGTCACTTGCACTTGCCAGGCAAGTGCTTATTCTACTGAGCTATCTCCCCGACCCTTTTCACTCATGTATTTGATACAGGATCTCACTGTGCAGCTCGGACTCGCAGTGATCCTCCTGTTTTCAGCCTCCCCAGGGCTGGGATTATGGGCACGCACCTGGGGGCAGGGCTGGAGCGGCGTGCCGGCCTGGGGATCGAACCCTGGTCTCTGCTCTTGCCAAGTAAGGCCATTTTTAAAAAACTACCCATCTCTGTCTTTTGATAATTTAGCCCATCCACATTAATGCATCATTTATATTTGGCGAGGCTTCGGTCTGCCGCTTCACTGTTTTCCGTGTGTTTCCTGTTTCTTGTGCCTCTATTTCCTTTTCACCTTCTTTAGTTTACGTGAACATTTTTCGGGTCCTTCAGACTTATTTTTAATGCTTTTGAGTGTAGCCCCCTTATGGTTTCCTTGGGGCTGCTCTAGATGGTGCGATATTTCCAATAACCCGTCACGATCTCCCACCTCGAGTGACATTTGGAAGCCATATGACTGGGATCCTCTCTACCTCCCTGTCTCCAAATGTCCTTGCCCCAGCTTTTCCTGTACACACTCCGAGCAGCGCCCAGTGCTGTCCTGAGATGCACCGTGAGGTGCGGCTGAAGCACTGGGAGGAGGAGGAGGGCCCTCTGTGTCCCTCTGGCCGCGCGCTCTTCTTCCCGCCTTTCCTCAGGGGTCTCCTGCTGCAGCCATTCAGCAAGGGCACGGCCGCTAGAGACTCTCTCCAGCTCCCTCCCATCCTGGAGGCCGGTGGCGGGGGAAGAGCTCATGGCGCAGGTTCCTTTATGTCATCTGCTGAAAGCTCTTGTGTTGAGCTCTGCTGCCCCAGCTCTGGATGAGAACTGCCCTGTCAAGCAGATTGACCTTCTGTGATCGATAATACATCGCTTCTTTCAAGATAGTTTACTCGTTTAAAAAAGATATGCTGACACATGCCTATAATCTCAGCACTCCAGGAGGCTGAGGCGGGAGGAAACAAGCCTGCGGCATCGCATTAGAAAGGGCTGGGAATGCAGCTCGGTGGAAGCGCGCTGGGTCAGTCTGTCAGCACAGCAAGAGCGTATCACTTATTTATCACTTCCGTTGTCTAGTTTGCGGAAGTCTGAGCATGACGCATTGAGTGTGGATTGACTAGAACCCACCTCGTCTGCGTTTTGCTGAGCTTCTTGGGCCTGCTAGACTCACTCCTTTCACCCAGTTGAGGGAATTGCCATCCGCTCTCCTGGACCGAGCTCGGCCTGCGCTCTGCTCCTCTCTGCTCTGGCTTCTGATGGGAGGAGCTAGAAGCACACGTCAGGTTGTCCCTCGGGCCCCTGAGGCTGTGTTCATTGTTTCCCCTGTTGCTGACCTTCCTCGCGGAGTCCCAGTTGGTCCCATGTGGGTGGTGGTGGTGGCTGTCCCTCAGCTGTGCGGCTGTCCTGCACTTGGGGTGGGAGGGCTTGTGTGGCCAGCCTGGCCCTGGAGGAGGGTGGGGTGGGGCTCTGAGTTCTTCTCAGAGCTCTGCTAGCTCAGCAGCCGGCTGGGCAGCGTCGTCACGGATGGGGCGTACGTAGACACTCAGCACCACCACTGGCCTCACTGCTCTGGGTCAGGACAGTGAGTGCCACTCCCTGTTCTGCCGCAGGGTCCCTGGAGCAAGGACAGGGGTGAGTGGCTGCCCCATCTCTCCTGCCCGGTGGGACAGGGAGTGATGGAGCTCTGGGGGCTCAGGTGTTCCAGGTGGGTGTCCGTTGACTCACAGTGTGGACTCTGACCACTTCCTGGTTGGCCCGCCCCCATGCTCTTCTTGGTCACCCTGCAGCACGTACCCTCTCCTGGGGGATGTGAGGACAGAGGCATCCCAGCCACTGTCTGCAGGAGGCAGACTTCTTGGGTGGCCCTGCGATGTCGTCAGCACATGCGAAGGACCTGCAGTGTCCTCATGCAGTGGAGGGGATGTAGCCCAGACCCCCAGGGCTCAGAGGCAGGGAAGGCAGGCAGAGCTCAGCATCAGGGTTGTGGCCCTGGTGGTGCCCCGTTTGGTAATAAATTACAGAAAGAACATATTTCTTCATGTCCGATTTACTTTAATGCACAAGCTCTAAATTCTGCATAGAAATTAACCCATCCAACTGAGCATGAGGAAGGCCCCTTCCCACATGCGGGGAGACAGTGGTCGCTGTGAGCACACCACAACGGTGCCCCAGGCTGGCGGCCTTCCCGACTGCAGCGCCCGAGCGGTGTCCTGGGCTTTGCCTTTCCTTTGCATGCTCCCGCAGGGCTCCGGCAGAGCAAAGACGCGGCGGAAGCGCCTCTGCACTTCCTCCCAGCTCTGAATCCTTCTGAGCTCAAATGCATTTCTCACATGAAACTTGGGGAATGGGGCAGAGCTTGGAAAGTCCCACAGACGAGACATGAGGTGACATCAGGATGCAGCAGCCTTGTTTACACAAGAGGCTGCTGGTTCCAGGAATTCGGACCCCCCAGGCACCCACGCGGAGGAGGCCGAGGGACCCGGCAGCCATGGCCAGTTCGGCGCCCCGCTTGCATCCACACCGGTGTGAGCAGTGGGCGCCCTCAGGGAGGTATTCTGGGCACCCTGAGCTCACCCCAAAGGCTGCACTGGCCTTCATCTGTGACCTGCTGGTGGGCGGGTGGATGGAGGAGGAGGCTCTGCAGGAGCGGGAAAAGCCTGCACTTAATTGCGGAGGCTGGAAATGTTTCTGCACTGAAACTGAGCTCTCTTGATTACCCGGCTTCCTTTCAGGGATTGTGTGGAATGAGCCTGCCCACCCGTCCCCTTCCTCCATCACCACCCCGAGATCATTGTCCTCCTCTTGACTGGGTCTGGGGGATGTCACCCCCAGCAGAGGTTCTGAGCCAAATCCATCCCCTGCACCCTCCCCAGGGCCCAGGTGGGGTCCGATCTCCGGGTCTCTCCCTGCCCGGCCTCCCCACCAGCAGTGAGGCTCAGCTCAGGCTGTCAGCCTCAGAGATGACACGCTGCGTGCCACAGGCCACGGTTAGCAGTCAGCCTACTCTCCTTCCCAGCGACACAGATTCCCTGCTCAGTGGCTGTGAGACCACAGGGGAAGTGACTATGGGGTGGAAGGTCCGCAGGCCACAGGGGCCTCCCTGAGCCATGTCCCTAGCTGTGCGTGCACAGGGCCCCACACCTGAAGGCCCCTGGTGAGCAAGGAGGAGCCATGGAGCTGACACCTCAAGCACAGGCGCCTCCCTTCTGCCCTGTGCCTCATGAGTCACATTCTGATTCGCTGTCCGGAGAGAACGGGCCTAGAAGTGACCACGACTCAGTGGAAGGGGCCCAGCTGGTTTCGGGCTGAGCTGCAAAGGGCTGGAGCCATTCTGTGCGCGGCTGGGACTCAGAAGGCAGCGCTTGGTGACAACGCGCTTCACACTGTCACCCTCCCACAGGGACGCGATGATCAGATGCTCGGGCTGGAAGCTCACCTCAGGGGCCAGCGAATCAGGGCTGGCCACCGAACCCCAACAGTGCATGAAATGTGACAGCCTCGAAGGGCACAGCCACACCAGGAAGACAAGGCCTGGCACGTCTGGGCTAAGCACCAGGATAATACAGGCAAAGGGCACCATCAGGCAGCCTGGGGGCTGGGCCAGTTGATGTGACCCTCAGGACCGGCCCAGCACGGCCTCACCCATGGTGACACAAAAGTGCCTCAGCATGGGCGTGGTTTTAGCCCTGGCAAGGCAGGGATACCTGTGCCTTCATGGGGGTCCACAGGGCTAAGGAGGCAGAGCAGGGGCTTTGGAACCTGGCTCGGGGGGCCCGAGGAGGCCCTGCAGGCCGGTGCTGTCAGCGAAGGCAGGCCCACACTGCGCTTCCCTTGGTGGAGGCCTACATGGGCCTGCCAGCCTTCTTTCCAAGCTTCAACTGTCTGCAAAGGCCCGGAGGGCCTGCAGCTCGCCAGTGCTGCCCTGCTCAGGATCTTGTAGCTCCCAGGGACCAGGGACCTCTCCACACTGGCGAACACATCACATCTCGGAGGGTCAGGGGCTCTGGGCACCTTCTGCAGTGTGGGCTGGTGGCCACGAATGTGGGGCCATGGGGGGCTCCCCTCAGGCATGGGCAGTGTTGCTCTAAGCCCGGGGCTGGCCCTCCAGGAGTCACTTGGTGCCTTCACTAGTGGTGACACGCTGCATGGGAACAGGGGTGATTTGTGTTCCAAGGGACAGGGAGCCAGCAGTGTCAGAATGTCAGGACAGCGGCCTCCTGGGGCCAGTGAGGGGAAAATGCCCACACCCACTCTGTTCTTTTCTTGGATATCAGTAAATTTAAGCTCGAATAACCCAGATGCTTGAATATCTATCTGTCTATCTATCTATCTATCTATCTATCTATCTATCTACCTAGCATCTAGCATCTATCTAAACAAGACGGGTCCCTCATCTTGTCTGGCTAAGAAGCCCCACCCTTGCCTACGCATATCTTCCTCCAGAAGATGCTCACACCCCAGCTCAGCAGTATCCTGGCGACTCTGGGCGTAGAGCTGCACCTGCCCTGATGCCCCCAAGCGTTCATCCCAGGGGCTCTGCTGCACCACTAGCCTTGGTTTCTCCATCCCCGCATCACAGAAGGAAACAGCCAGGCCTGAGAGGTGCCCTGCAGCCCAGACCTTCCTCCTGCGGAGCCCTGAATGCCCTGCAACAGGGCTGCCAACACTCGATCCTGTGGAGCACTCACTTCCTGCAGCTGTGCCTAAGTGAGGCCTGGACTCTGCCCAGGAAAGCAAATGAAAAAGCCCATGAGTGGGGTTCAGGCCCCGACAAGCCTCCTGCTGCCCCTCTGAAGGTCTACCCCGAAGCCTCGGGCTGCTTCCTCCCTAGAGCAGCTCACTAGGCCCTCAGGCCAGCACGGGCACCTTGGGGCTGCGGCTGTCCCTGTCCTTGAGCTGAACTCTACTGTGCACACGAGAAACGCCGGCCAGTGGGGTGGGTCCTTCTCCACCTGGGGAGCAGCACCCTCTCCGCCCTGCAAGCAGCTTCTGCACAGCAGCAAAGCTCTGAGAAACAGCTCCAGGGTCCTGAGGGCTCGTGACAGGGCCAGCAGCAGCTCCATCCACAGACAGGGAAACTGAGGCCAGAAAGCTTCTGCCACCTCTCCCACAGTGACACAGCTGGCAGGAGGTCCTGACAAGCAGTCTGTGTGTGGCCAGGCAACACCATGCTCCTCCAGGCTTGAGGCCAGAGACAGCCAGGACTTGCAATCCTTCTGCCTCAACCTCCCAGACCATTGCAATTACAGACACCCATCACCACACCTGTGCCTAAGTCTTTCTCATGTAGAAATTCAAATAATGACCAGGGTGTGACCATTCTTCTTATAATTTCTGCTCCCAGGAAGGGGGAAAAGGAAGGACAAGGCTCTCTGTTTATTGTGTTGTAGTTTTCCTTGTTTATGACTGCTGAGATGTAAGTGAAAGTTATGGTGTAGGCCTTCCAAGAGGGCGTCTCACCTGAGAAAGCTGCTTTCGCCTTTCTCCTCCCGCCATCTTCTCACTCTACCTGAAATGCAGGTGTAAGGGCTGGAGCTGCAGCAGCCTTCTTTGACGGCGATGCCTACAGAGGGCCCTCCAGCTGGAGGCCAAAGGCAGGACTTCCTGCAGCCCACAGCTAGATCCCGCTTCTTTTCTTTCAGTGAAGGACACACAATACTATTGCAAAAACAAACTACTTGAGCTCAAATCCTGACACTGCTGCACGTGTGCACCGTGTGCTTATGTGGAGGGTGTGTGTGTCCACATGTGGGCTTCCAGGAACCCCAGCCTGCACACAGGCACAGGAAGTCGGGTACCTCTGCTGCAGGCCTGTGGGACTGGGGTCTCGGCCCAGCCGCGCCCCCTGCCTGCTGCTTGCTGTGGGCTGACAGACCAGTGAGCCAGCTCAAGGACCCTAGCTTGCAAAGCAGAGCAGAAGCCGGCCTTCTCTGGGCCCCAGCCCTTTAGTCATGCGCCACCAGGCTTGGGGCCAAGGGAAATTGTCCTGGGAGAGAACCTAAGGACCCCTTGCTGCTGGGCTTGTGCTCCATACCTCTGCCCTGCCCAGGCCATGCCCCCTAGGCCTCCCCCTTCACGTCTCCTGGCCTCGCCCCTCGACCACTTCCCTCTGCCCAGACTGGTGGCTGTAGGTACCAGCCCCTCTCCACACAGGGGGCCTGAGGCCTGGCTCCTGCCTGAGACTTAGGTGAGGGGTTGAGCTTAGCATTTATTAGGCAACCAAGCAAGGAAAATTGTCATCCATACCATTGTCATATTATGGGCAGTAATTAATTGACATACATTATGACATGATTACTTACTGTACAGAACGCAACGCATGTAACACTGCAGTAGAGCAATGTTACGGGACTTGCAGATGTCCCCCTGCCATTCCCAACCTTTGCTGAGTCTCGTCTTGTCCATATAATCAGTTTTTTCAAGGAGCTGGATAAGCCGCTGTCAGCCGATGCCCAGCGCAGCAGTCTCCGTTTGTGTCTGCTCATTACCTGAGCATGCGGGGTCAGTCTCGGGGAGGCTGCAGCAGGGTCGCCCCGGCCCTGGCCCTCGGTGTGTGCCTTTGTAAAGTGTTTCTCCTGTCACCAACAGGCTGCAGGTGGCTCCGTCATAAATAAAATTGCATGTGTTGGAGCCAGGAAGGACGCTGATAGCCTTGGGGCACCTAGGACAGGAGAGAGACAAGACCCCAGTGCAGACGGCTCTGGACGGGATCCTTCCTTGTGCAGTTCTCTATCTTTGGGGCAAGTGTTGTTCCTCATCCTGTGACGCGGTTTAGCTTCTCGCTGCTGCCCAGGTGCAGACTAGAAACCTGCTGGCTGCTGAGGATTTGAGCACCACACTGCACTCAGAGCCGCGTGCCCAGCGTGCCCAGCCCGGGCCGGGACTGTGGCTGGCGTCTTCCAGAGGGTGATCCTGGCCTCTGAGCCTCGCCGACAAACAGGCCAGGCTGGGTGCTGAGGTCCACCTGGCTGGCCCAGGGCTCGGGTCTTGGTAGGGCTGCCCAAGGCAGAGGCCAGGATCAGAGACAGAATCAAATTGTTAGCACCGGTCAGCCCGGCGCAGAGGCTGGCCAGCGCAAGGTCAGCACGGTCAGCGCAGTCCCCTGCCCACTGTGGGTGCAGGTGGTCCCCAAACCACTGCTGCCTGGGGGCAAGCCCGTTTGCTTCTTCTACTGCTTTGAAGGTTTCTTCCACTTTTGTCTCGGGCAGCAGTAGCAGCTAGTCTGGGATGCCTCTCAGGTTGGGGACAGCTCCCGGCTGCCAGCTGCCGGCACAAAGGCCTCGCCCCTCCTCCAGAGGTCCGGGCTCCCCTCCGGGGAACACTGAGAAGTCCTGGGACTGCTTTAAGGCCACCTGGCCTGCAGACAGGGGAGCCTCCAGCTGAGGGCCGCGTCGCACCATCCACCCTGCACACCACAGTGAAATTCAGACTGAGGTCACCAGCCGCAGCTGTCTCCAGGGTGGATCTGCTGGCCTGAGGGCTGGGCGAGCTCCCGCGGGGGACACTAAATCGGGGAGGTGTTGCCGACCTGCAGAGCGTGGGAGGGAGCTCAGTGAGGTGAGGGGGCTCCCCAAGGGTTTCAGGCTCCACCACCCCCTCCCAGCCCTGCTACCCCCCAGGGCTCCACAAGCATGTTACGGGTCAGGAAGGGGCTGCCCAGAGATCAGAGCCACCACAGAGCCCCTGTCTCCCTAAAGTCTCAAAGCAAAGCTCATGCAGCACAGCTCTAGGGGACAGTAGGGTGTTCCCTCTGGAGTTGGGGGCGCAGTGGGGACGTGCTGCCACAGAGACTGCAGGCTGTCAGCTCCGTCCGGGTAGCCCAGGTGCCCCAAGCTTACGGAACTGGGGAACCAAGAGCACCACGATAGCAGTGCCCTCTCTGTGGGCCAAATCTCTTCTCGAGATGCCCACAGGGTGAATTCAGGTAAAAAGAGAACTGGCAAGCCCAGCTCTGTCCCACTCACCTCCCAGTGGAGCTGGGGACAGAAAGCCCTGGCTGCTGCCCGACGTCGGCATGTCCTGCCTCAGCCTGGCGGGGCGCTCTCGCCACTGCCCCTCAGCGTCCTGTGCTGGGCACTTGCCCAGCTGCCCTCTCACACTGGGGCGTGGCTTGGGCCCTGGGCCCACGCCATGTGCTCAGCTCTCAGGACACGCACAGGACAGTCCTCACAAAGGTTGAGGGTCCTCCCTCTGGAGCTCTGTGCTGCAGCTCAGGGACAGGAGACCCCTGGGTGCAGGAAGTGGGGGAAACCCACAAGGAAGGGAGCCCAGGCCAGGCTCAGTTTCCCCCTCTGAGGTTGGGAGGGCGGGGGGGGGGCAAGCTCGCCTGGCACATTGTTAATGAGGGTGCTGGGAGCCCAGGCCCTGGTGACAAATGTCTTGGTGCCATACGCAAAACAGTGGAGATGGATGTGGGCACCCACAGTGTGGGAAATACCAGTATCCCTAGTGAAGAAGGAGTCTGCCCACTCCTGCCCTGGGCCTGGCCCTGAATATTGCTTTGTTGAAAACTCTGGTGTTTGGTCCTGGATGGCTTTTTTCCAAGTGCATGTGGAGTCAGGTGTCTTCCTCTGGTGAGTGAGTTCCTCAGCCCACAGCCCCCTCCCCGAGCCTCCTCTGGGCTCACACCATGCCCAGCACTGCTTGGCAGCAGGCGGCTGGTGGCTCTAAGGCTGGCCAGGACCACCTCGTACCTCAGGTCTGCGTCCCCTACCTCACCCTGTGCCCTTGGTATGCAGGGCACCAGGGCTGAGTCCCCAGGCAACGAGAGGACAGTGACAGGAAGCCAGACATGGGACAGCAGAGAAGGGCCCCGCGGCTGCATGAGGACTCAGCTGGGGGACTTTGGGGACCAGAGAGCGATGGGGACCTCTGCATGGTGGAGCTGGTCCTCACCATGCCTGCTGAGAGGACCTTCGCGTGTCCTGTGTTACCCAGCTGTTGGAAGCCCTCAGTTCTTCCAGAGTCTGTCTGTCCTTCTTCAATCCCTGCAGCCTGTGCGCGAGGCCCCTAAACCCAATCAGAGCGCACAGCCGGGAGTCAGCCAGCTGCCGGAGCTCCTCACCCCAGGGATGGGTGTGTCCCCAGGGATGGGTGTGTCCCCAGGGATGG